>NW_024070186.1:69100253-69475623 GCF_014754425.2 Oryx dammah | reverse complement strand
TGCTGCTAAGGTTGCAACAAATAATATCTCCAATACTTCTGATGAGAGTTTTTCATGGCATACTTTCTCAAAATCAATTTTGCCTCATATATCAAGGGCTCAAAATAGTTCATAGACTTTAGCATAATAAATCCTTCTAGAAGTCTATCCGAAGATAATAAGCATATGCAGTCAAAGATCTGAGCATAAGACTTTCACTGTAGCTTCATGATAACAACAATAAAAATTGAAAGTAACCTGAGTGATCATCGAAAGAGGATTGATTAATTTTTAGCATAATATAAATAATTTTAATAACTAAAATTAAATGGGGCTTAAGCTACAACCTTGCTTTTATAGCCTGGACTTGTTTAACTTATACTCTCATAGAAAATACTAGAAGATTATTTGTATAATCTGTATTATTTACATTTTTGCACCAAAAGAAAATCTATAACTTTTAAACATGCATTCTCAACAGAGAGATACAGCCCCACAATGGGATAAAAACTGGTTTGGTGAGTAGAAGGTGAAAAAATATTCTAGATGTTACAGTAGTTCATAGCCCTCCAAAGGGCCACTGTATATAAACAGATGTACAGTATGTGGTATTAACATTTCAAGAGAGTGCATGGCAGCATTCCGCAAAAGTTTGTCCTAAAAGTCAATATTTTTAAAATCTTGTGGGTAAATGGCTGAAACAAAAAGAACAAAAGAAATATCAGAAGGAAAACAAACTCCAAAATATGAACAGTGATCATATTTAGGTTGCAACATTACAGATATCTTTTTGTTTCTTTTTATATTAATTCAGTAACAAAATAATATCTAACATTTACACCATGAAAATGTACTACAGTCACAATAAGGAAAAAAATAGCAATTTAAACTTCATTGAAATTAATTAAATAAAATTACTTAAATTCAAATTCAGAAAGAACTGATTGAATGTAACAATGAAGAGTTAAATCAATGGATCTGTGTTGGCCCCTCTCTGTGTTATAGGGTTATTACTTTCATACTGAAAACCCCTTCAAAGATTGGCCTGGAGCATTTGAAGAAGGCTTAAAAAGGCTGAAGGAAGGGGACCTGCCAGTCACCATCCTGTTCATGGAGGCAGCAATTCTTCAGGACCCTGGAGATGCAGAGGTATCATTTCCCTTCATCCTGCCAGGCTCAGAAAGGGTCTTCATGTGCTAACAAGGGACAGAGGGTGACAGAGAGCTCTACTAGGTGGCATTTTCATCAAGTAAAGTTTCCCAAAGGAGTTAACCTCGCTAAGTCTGATACATGTTTGTAAGTTACAAAAAAGTACCTATTTTCTAACCACCTCTGCAGTGTCAACAGTGCCCAAAAATAAAAGGTGGGGACAAGAAATGAAAAACCAAAACTGCCAACCTGGAAGCTCAGCAGTAGTTTTCATGGGGCAGAGTATGGTTTCATCTGGGTCTAGAGCCACACCATATCCCACCCTTGATTTACTCACTTAGCATTTATTGAGCATGTATTATGTCCCAAGAATTGTGCCAGGCATGGGCTAAAGGATTGATGAGCTGGAAAAAAAAAAATGGACCAGTTGAAAGGACAGATTTGTGATCTATCTGCAAGACAAGTAAATCAATCAGTGCGGTGAATAAATGTGGTGTCAAAGTATGCGCAGGATGCTAGGAGAGCAGAAAGCAAGGGTTCTGACCCAGCCTTGCCCTCCAAGTGAATCCAAAGCTGAGTTTTGAATGAGAGAGAATTGAAACCTGTAAGGAGGTCCAGCTGTTGCTTAGAGGGAACAGTTCATGGGTGGCAGAGAGACAGGAAACACTGGATCCATAGTAAGAGAGGAGGTGACAGGGGCAAGAGAGGAGGCACAAAGAAGTAGCCAGGAGCTGAACTTCTTGAAAGCCATGGCGAACCACTGTGGGAGAGGGACATGATCAGATTTGCATGTGAGACAAGCCCCTTTCTATGAGACATGAACGGTTGTTGGACATGGAGACTAGGAAACCACCAAAGAGGCTTCTGCAGCTTTATCTTGGTTCACTAAGTCTCTCACTTGCCAAGGCCTATAATAAGATTTTGGCAGGTATAAAGGCTTCCTTCTTAGTTTATAATTTTCAGAAAACATCTTATATGGGGATATTCCCAGAGGAACTGCAGAAATTTGTATACAGTGCTGAGAAGGCAGTAGAGAATAGTGGTTAAGCCTCTGGGATCTGCTACCTAACCATGTGGTTCAAATTCCTGCTCTGCCACTTATTAGCCGTGAGTCATGTGATCTGGAAGGCAGCTATCTCACCACTATACCACCAGTGCAGCACAGCAAGCCATGTGATCTGGGACAAGCTGTTTAAACCCTCTAAGGTTCGGTTCCCTCACATGTAAAATGGACATCACAATTATAACTATCTCATTGGATATTGTGAGGATTAAGTTCATAGAAATTAAAGTGCTTAGTTCAGTGCCTGACATGTCAGTATTTAGTCCTCCTCATTATTATTGGTTGTACCAAGTTTGTACAGAAAGAACAAATAAACAAATTACTAGTTAAAGCCCCTAGTATCTTGTTACTCAAAATGTTTATGGTGAAATGAGATTGAATTGAGAGTTGAAATTCTGAATCAAAATATTGGAATTTTTAGATCAATCAATTTAGAAAAGAAAGTCATTGCATTAATAGGAAACTACAACCCCCTCAACAAAATAGTGCCTTCATACATTTCTAAATGCTGTGTGTTTTCATACATGGTATGTCATTTGTCACAACAACCCTGGGAATCTTAATAGAAAGGTATATATTATTGTCCCAGATTCACAACTGAGAAAATGAGTACACTTGGTAACTAATGGATCCTAGATAAGGACCAGGACTTTGGAATCAATGGAGACCCCAAGGCTAAGGTAACTGATGGTCTGTGAAAGGTGAAAATGATACTGCACCCAAAGGCTAGGAAGATGCCCCCAGAAAAAGATCGTTTCATCAGTCTTAAGAAGCATTCTAAGATGTATGACGGAGAAGGCGATGGCACCCCACTCCAGTACTCTTGCCTGGAAAATCCCATGGACAGAGGAGCATGGTAGGCTGCAGTCCATCGGGTCATGAAGAGTCGGACACGACTGAGCAACTTCCCTTTCACTTTTCACTTTCATGCATTGGAGAAGGCAATGGCAACCCACTCCAGTGTTCTTGCCTGGAGAATCCCAGGGACGGGGGAGCCTGGTGGGCTGCTATCTATGGGGTCACACAGAGTCGGACACGACTGAAGAGACTTAGCAGCAGCAGCAAGATGTATGAAAGGTGAAATCAAAATAGAAGCTGCTCTGAATATATTTAAAGATGTAAAAGAGTCCCCAATATTCTGGGAGAGAAATACTCAGTACTTTTTTATGAATTTGTATCAGATGTGTAATAATAACCCATAAGGGAAAAAACTGATACAATTTTTTCAGCACTTTAAGATGACACTGGGCTTCCCAGGTAGTGCTAGTGGTAAAGAACCTGCCTGCCAATTCAGAAGATATGAGACCCAGGTTCGATCCTTGGGTCAGGAAGATCCCAGAAGAGGGCATGGTAACCCACTCCAATATTCTTGCCTGGGAAATCCCATGGACAGAGGAGCCTGGCGGGCTATAGTCCATGGGGTCACAAAAAGTCAGACATAACTGAAGCGACTTACTGCACAGCATGCACACAAGATGACACTATATGTTTTCATAGAGTTTTGTTTTAAAATGTTCATAGCATTGATTTCAAAGGCGGGGGCGGGTTATGCAAACCTTTTTAAATCCCTACAACTGATACACCCCAGGCAAATCTGAGGACAATGTGTGTTATGAGAGGTTTTGTTGATGTACATTGTGCTTGTAATGGTGTGAGAATTACTCTTCGTAAAGGTATATAAGTGGAATTTTTTTATATTAAAAACTTTCATTCCAGATGTGAAAAACATTTTCTATTTGAAGATATTCTTTACATTACTGACTTTAGCAAAGGATTAGAAACAATGGAGAGCAGTAAGGGGGTTAGTTGTGGGAATAATGGGATATCCATTTAACAAAGGAAATTCAAAATTATAGATTTTGAAGGGGATTTTATAAAAACATGAAAGAATTAACAATGTAATACAAAGTGTAAATGTAGGCTATAAAATTATATGTATATTATATTGCATTTTATATGTGTTTTATGCTTTTTAACTATTGTATTGTGGTGAACACATGTGACCGGGGTTGGGGGGGTGGGGGGGTCCTTTCCCCTAGTTCCTAAATTTCCTGTTACCTCTTATAGTAACTACCTGACTTTCATTTATGCAAACTACTTCTATTGTGTACATCATGCAATTCTTTATTGTAAACTTTTGACTACTTACATTCCTAAATTATTTTTCTACCTCTTTTCCTGATAAATGCATACTTTTATAAATTTATCTTTTGGTTTTAAGATACCTAATATCATGAAACCTCAGAGACTCAAGAGGTTTCCATGGGCCACAGGAGAGAATAAATACTTAGAGTTTGTAACTAATGACAGCAACTCTTGACCTGGATGCCACAAAAGAATTTGAATGAAGAAATGCAGGTGATGTTGTAATGTTTCTCCCTATGAGACCCACATCCAAGTCAAGGTGCTCCTCAGAGAGGGAATTGTCACATGTAAACAAACCAGCTAAACCACATGATTGATTTTGCTTCCTCTTGCAACGTTGACATCAGTCATTGTTTTTTATTTTTTTGTAGGCGTGGCAGTTCCTCGGGATAACCCAAGCAGAGAATGAAAATGAACAAGCAGCTATTGTGGCCCTCCAGAGGTAGATAAAACTAAGCACAAAATCACGGGCCAGGTGGACACTTGTTAAAGGACTTCTGGCTGTTTCAGATTTGTCTTTTGACCCTTAAGTACACTGTACAGAATTTGACCAAGATCAGTGCCAAGACACCAGATATTATTTACATTTAGCTCTGGAAAACAATGTATGAAGAAAAACTGTTCCTAAATCACAGTGTTTTACAAATTGACATTCGTTGGCACAAGAGTCTATGTCAAAAACAGTCATAAAGTAGATTCACTGAATCAATAGTTCTTTTTAGCTTTCTAGCCTTCTACAGCATCTGAAAGTTTTCTTCAGGAAGAACATACTCAGAATAATCTCAGCATAATGTTAACTCCAAGTGTCTACGAAGAATCTGCTGAGATAGTTTCATCATCCTGATCCCCTGACTAAAATTCTAGACTTCACTGGGTGGGGATAGCATCACACGATACTTGATTCAAGCCCCTATTTAAACCATGGAAAAACAGCCCCTACCAAGTAGACTTTCACTTTCCCTACTTGGGCTTCCCTGGTGGCTCAGAGGATAAAGCGTCTGCCTGCAATGCAGGAGACCTGGGTTCTTCCCTGAGTTGGGAAGATCCCCTGGAGAAGGAAATGGCAACCCACTCCAGTATTCTTGCCTGGAGAATCCCATGGACAGAGGAGCCTGGCGGGCTACAGTCCACAGGGTCGCAAAGAGTCGGAACGACTGAGTGACTTCACTTTCACTTTCGCTACTCTTTATAAATAAGTAAATATATACACACACACATTTGTTATACATTATCAGTTCCTAAACAACTGATATAGGTACTGGGAGGACTAGCTCAACTGGAATTCCATCACCTCCACTAGCTTTGTTCGTAGTGATGCTTCCTGCGGCCCACTTGACTTCACACTCTGAGATTTCTGGCTCTAGGTGAGTGATCACAGCCTCGTGGTTATATGGGTCATTAAGATCTTTTTTGTATAGTTCTTGTGTGTATTCTTGCCCTATCTTCTGCTTCTGTTAGGTCCATACCATTTCTGTCCTTTATTGTACCCATCTTTGTATGAAACGTTCCCTTGTTATCTCTTCTTTTCTTGAAGAGATCTCTAGTCTTTGCCATTCTATTGCTTTCCTCTATTTCTTTGCATCGATTGCTGAGGAAGGCTTTTTTTAATATCTCCTTGCTGTTCTTTGGAACTCTGCATTAAAATTGGTATATCTTTCCTTTTTTCCTTTGCCTTTCACTTCTTTTCTTTTCATAGCTGTTTGTAAGGCCTCCTCAATCAGTTTGCCTTTTTGCATTTCTTTTTCTTAGGGATGGTCTTGATCCCTGACTCCTGTACAGTTTCATGAACCTCCATCCATAGTTCTTCAGGGCCTCTGTCTATCAGATCTAATCCCTCGAATCTATTTGTCACTTCTACTGTATAATCATAAGGGATTTGATTTAGATTGTACCTGAATGGTTTTCCCTACTTTCTTCAATTTAAGTCTGAATTTGGGAATAAGGAGTTCATGATCTGAGCCACAGTCAGTTCCCGGACTTGTTTTTGCTGACTGTATGGAGCTTCTCCCTCTTTGGATGCAAAGAATATGATCAATCAGATTTCAGTATTGACCATTTGGTGATGTCCAGGTATAGAGTCTTCTCTTGTGTTGTTGGAAGAGGGTGTTTGCTATGACCAGTGCATTCTCTTGGCAAAACTCTGTTAGCCTTTGCCCTGCTTCATTCTGTACCCCAAGGCCAAATTTGCCCATTACTCCAGGTATTTCTTGGCTTCCTACTTTTGCGTTCCAGTCCTCTAAAATGAAAAGGACATCTTTTTGGGGTGTTAGTGCTAGAAGGTCTTGGAGGTCTTCATAGAACCATTCAACTTCAGCTTCTTCAGCATTATTGGTCAGGGCATAGACTTGGATTACTGTGATATTGAATGTTTTGCTTTATTAACAGAGCATTCTGTCATTTTTGAGATTCAAACTCTTTTGTTGACTATGAGGACTACTCCATTTCTTCTAAGGGATTCTTGCCCACAGTAGTAGATATAATAGTCATCTGAGTTAAATTCACCCATTCCAGTCCATTTTAGTTTGCTGATTCCTAAAATATTAATGTTTACTCCTGCCATCTCCCATTTGACCACTTCCAATTTGCCTTGATTGATGGACCTAACAGTCCAGGTTCCTATGCAATATTGCTCTTTACAGCATTGGACTTTACTTCCATCACCAGTCACATCTATAACCAGGTGTTTTTTCTGCTTTGACTCCGTCTCTTCATTCTTTCTGGAGTTATTTCTCCACTGATCTCCAGTAGCATACTGGGCACCTACCTACCTGGGGAGTTCATCCTTCAGTGTCCTGTCTTTTTGCCTTTTTGTGCTGTTCATGGGGTTCTCAAGGCAAGAATACTGAAGTGGTTTGCTACTCCCTTCTCCAGTGGACCATGTTTTGTCAGAACTCTCCACCATGACCCATCTGTCTTGGGTGGCCCTTAGTTTCATACGAAGTCAAGTGGGCCTTAGGAAGCATCACTATGAACAAAGCTAGTGGAGGTGATGGAATTCCAGTTGACCTATTTCAAATTCTAAAAGATGAGGCTCTATGAAAGAGCTGCACTCAATATGCCAGCACATTTGAAAAATTCAGCAGTGGCCACAGGACTGGAAAAGGTCAGTTTTCATTCCAATCCCAAAGAAAAGCAATGCTAAAGAATGCCTAAACTACTGCACAGTTGCACTCATCTCACATGCTAGCAAAGTAATGCTCAAAATTCTCCAAGCCAGGCTTCAACAGTATGTGAACCATGAACTTCCAGATGTTCAAGCTAGATTTAGAAAAGGCAGAGGAACCAGAGATCAAATTGCCAACATCCGTTGGATCATCAAAAAAAACAAGAGAGTTCCAGAAAAATAATCTACTTCTGCTTTATTGACTATGCCAAAACTTTTGACTGTGTGGATCACAACAAACTGTGGAAAATTCTTGAAGAGATGGGAATACCAGACCACCTGACCTGCCTTTTGAGAAATCTGTATGCAGGTCAGGAAGCAACAGTTAGAACTAGACATGGACAACAGACTGGTTCCAAATGGGGAGAGGAGTACATCAAGGCTGTATATTATTGTCACTCTGCTTATTTAACTTATATGCAGTTAAGCACATCATGAGAAATGCTGGACTGGATGAAGCACAAGCTAGAATCAAGACTGTGGGAGAAATATCAATAACCTCAGATATGCAGATGACACCACCTTTATGAAAGAAAGCAAAGAAGAACTAAAGAGACCCTTAATGAAAGTGAAAAAGGAGAGTGAAAAAGTTGGCTTAAAACTCAATATTCAGAAAACTAAGATCAAGGCATCTGGTCCCATTATTTTATGGCAAATAGATAGTGGAAACAGTGTCAGACTTTATTTTTGGGGGCTCGAAAATCACTGCAGATGGTGACTACAGCCATGAAATTAAAAGATGTTTGCTGCTTGGAAGAAAAGTTATGACCAACCTAGACAGCTTATTAAAAAGCAGAGACATTACTTTGCTAACAAAGGTCCATCTAGTCAAAGCTATGGTTTTTCCAGTTGTCACATATAGATGTGAGAGTTGTACTATAAAGAAAGCTGAGTGCCGAAGAATTGACGCTTTTGAACTGTGGTGTTGGAGAAGACTCTGGAGAGTCCCTTGGACTGAAAGGAGATCCAACCAGTCCATCCTAAAGGAAATCAGTCCCAAATATTCATTGAAAGGACCGATGCTGAAGCTGAAACTCCAATGCCTTGGCCACCTGATGCAAAGAACTGACTCACTGAAAAAGCCCCTGATGCTGGGAAAGATTGACGGTGGGAGAAGGGGATGACAGAGCGTGAGAGGGTTGGATGGCATCACCGACTCAATGGACATGAGTTTGAGTAAACTCCAGGAGTTGGTGATGGACAGGGAGGCCTGGCGTGCTGCAGTCCATGGGGTCGCAAAGAGTGGGACACAACTGAGCAGCTGGGACACAACTGAGCAGCTGAACTGAACTGAGGGCTTGCTAATGAAAGTCTTTTCCACAGATTACCAGCATTGTCATCACCTGGGAGCCTGTTGGACCTGCGCAGCCTCAGGCTGGCCCCCATGCCTCCTGTAGCAGAATTTACATTCTACCAGATCCCCAGATGATTCTCATGCACATCAAAGTTTGAAAACCCTTTGCCAGAGGCTAGTGGGTTAGCGTGAGAAGCGGATCCTCTGCCTCCTAAACCCACATTAGTAGTCTAGAAACCCTGGGAATTTTCTTCTCCTTTACAAAGTACTGTACAATCTTTTACATCTTAACATCCAAATTTAGTTCAAGTCAGTTTAGTTGCTTTTTGGATAAGATACATTTAATATATTGATAGCAGTTGTTTGGTTGCTAAGAGCAGCATTAAAATAATGATATTCCCTACTTCACATTAGATAAATTAATTACTACCAAATTATGTGAGGGGATTAGCCACATTTTTTACAGTTTTTAAACCATCTCATTAAAATCACCAAATCTAGCACTCATAAGACTGGAGTTGTGACTCTTAAAAATGGGCAGAGGTCCCAATTTTCATGCAGAAAAGTATGGTTATTTTCCAGAGACTTAGAAATTTAGCAATGCTTTGTACCATTTAATCAATAAAGACCTCAATTTTTCTAAAGAACTGTTCAAACTCTGGCTCCAGAAAATTCTGAAATTGGCTTTTATTTTCTTCTTTCAGGTGTTTAGAATTGCAGCCCAACAACTTGAAAGCTCTGATGGCTTTGGCTGTGAGTTACACTAACACCGGCCATCAGCAAGATGCTTGCGAAGCTTTAAAGAACTGGATTAAGCAGAATCCAAAGTACAAATACCTTGTGAAGAGCAAGAAGGGATCTCCAGGCCTCACCCGGAGGATGTCTAAGTCTCCAGTTGATAGGTATCCATCTTGTTAAATTACATCCGTGTACACAGTCAGTCAGCTTCTGGGCAACTAACAAGCCTCAGGTCCTCCAAGCACACATTTCAGGATGGTGTGTAGGATAGCATTTTGCTGAAAAGCAGCACTGATTGAAAACGTTGATCAGAGACCAGAACCAAACTTTGGACACATGATCTACTTGTGGACACTCCTAGATGTTTATCTGAATACCATATTTCAAAGCCAAATGCTCCGGGCATATAAATAACTTACAATAAATACCAATGTGCCAGGTTTTATAAAGACTGAGAATTAGGTATGGGGAAAAGTAAATCGTTTGCGTTCAGACTATTTGGCCAACAAATCTGATTTGTTTTCCTTGTAGCTCTGTTCTGGAAGGAGTGAAGGAATTATACCTGGAAGCTGCCCACCAAAATGGAGATGTGATAGACCCAGATCTGCAGACAGGCTTGGGGGTGCTGTTCCACCTGAGTGGAGAATTTAATAGAGCAATAGACGCATTTAATGCTGCCTTAACTGTTCGACCAGAGGTACGTGCATAGCAAGAAACCAGAAGATTCTCTGTTATAAGTAAGTTTTCACAGGTTACATTTTGTGCATTTCTGCTACACTTTATTTCCCTGAATCCCGTGGTTTAAAGTGATCAGTACTAATGATATGCTACTGTGGATGTTAATACTTAAGAGACCTAAAATAGAAACACGAATTGCCTGATAGCATCAAATGGTAGCTGCTCTTTAATGAATGAAAAGTCATTTCAGAGGGTTGTCCATAAAGATTTTTGAGTAATTCACCAGTCATGGTCCTTGTCCATTAGCACTGATACATTTTTAGCTATCATCCTTCAACCAGGACTGTTGGAATACTGTGTCATTGTGGCTTGTACAAATTGTTAAGAGAGCTCAAATTTTTTCATCAGGACTATTCATTATGGAACCGTCTTGGGGCAACCTTGGCAAATGGAGACCGCAGTGAGGAGGCTGTGGAGGCCTATACACGAGCACTGGAGATTCAGCCGGGCTTCATCCGGTCCAGATACAACCTGGGGATAAGCTGCATCAACCTGGGCGCCTACAGGTGAAGTATGGCAGCAGGCTAATGCTAAGAGTCACACTCAGGGCTGAGGTCGACTAATCTGAAAGGTTGTTTCTCAGTAAAATTACCTCCTTTTGTGACGTAATCTCCTCCGGTTAAGGGTGAGTTTCAGATCTTCAGATCCTGAGGGCTCTTGAGACAGGAACTGTCCGCCTCCATGTTTCTTAGTCATTCATTAGAGAACAGCAATTATTAGGGCATCTTGTGAAATGTAGATTCTTGAGCTCCTCTCCCAGAGATTGATCGATTTGGAGTTAGGTCAAGTCATCTGGGTTTTTAACACCCCCAAGAGCAACTCTTGGAGAAACATAAGCAGTCCAACCCTTCATTTCCCAGGTAAGGAAAAAAAGGAACCCTTCATTTCCCAGGTAAGGAGGAAAATAACCATGGCTAGGAACGGAGGAATACAGAAGAATGACTCAACAAGGTCTCAGGGCCAGGTTTTGGCAAAGCACAACCAAGAATCCAGATTTTCCAAACCTAATTTACAAGTAAAGTTAGTTGTTTTTTTTTTAAAAAGGAAAACTTCAAAGGGTGGGTTTAAAGTTTGCAATGTCTTGCTGCTTCTCTCGTGACTCATTATCTTTCAGGTGTATATCCTCTATCTGTTCCCCCATCAACATGGAGCATAAATTACCTTTATTTCTTTTGAGTAATAAAAGTTTGGGTGGCTTTTATTTTCTATTTTCTAAATCAACAGGTATTACTTTTCTTAAGTGAGGGAAAAAAAGAAAAATTAATGTTAGTGTTAACACAAAAAATGTAAACCCTTTCTCATTCTCAGAGCCAGGCTTTTAGAATCAGACAAACTTGGGTTCACATCAGAGCTCTGCCATTTACCGGTTTCATAACTCTGGGCACATAACTTTGAGCATCAATTTCTTCACTTGGATAAAAAAATAAAAGAGGTATTATCTATCTTGCAGGATTATTGTGCAGGTTAAATGTAATTGCCTAGCACAGAACTGATGTTCAATACCTAGTAGGCATCATTAGTCTGAGCATTATCATTGCCATCATCATCATTATTATTACCATTTAGATAAGCCATGAGAGAGCCACATAACTGGATTGTACTCTTTTGACAACTGAAGAATTGCCGTCTCTGAACCGCATTAGAGCATTTTGCCACTGGCAAATACTGAAACTTTAGAAACCAGTTGCTGCATTTATACTCGGGGATCTTAGAAAGAATATTAGTCACTAGGTTGCACTCTGTCTTCTAAGATGATCTTACTCAGGTCAAAACCAAGAATAGCTGAGTGATTCCTGAGCACCCAGTCTGTTTTATTCTGTGGACATTGTGAAGTGTGTCACAGCAAAGGCCCTCTTTACATCAGCCACACAAAGGACCAGAGTCAAATTGTGCCACCTCCCTGCCCATCAGCCTGATGATGCATGTTCCATCTATTAGCTTCATTCCTGACTCCGATTTCCCTAACCTGATTTCTTATTTTTACTGCCTTTATTCACTTACTAGGTTGGTTGTGTATATAGATTTTATAACGCCTTAGGTCCTTCTTCTGGAACAAGAAGAGATGTAAATAAATGCGTATGTACACACAGACATAATGAATTCACTGAAGGAAGCCTTTTTCAAAAAAAAAAAAATTTGAAGCATAGTTGATGTACAATGTTGTGTTAGTTTCTAGTACAGCAAAGTAATTCAGATATAGATATGTATTCTTTTTCAGGTTCTTTTCCATTATAGTTTATTACAAGATATTGAATACAGTTCCCTATGCTATACAGTAAATCCTGTTGTTTGTCTATTTTATACATAGTAGTATGTATCTGTTAATCCTAAACTCCCAATTTATCTCTCCCTCACCTTTCCCATTTGGTAGCCATAAATTTGCTTTCTATGTCTATGAGTCTGTTCCTGTTTGGTAAATAAGTTCATTTATATCACTTGTTAAGATTCTACAAATAAGTGATATTGTATTATTTGTCTTTCTCTGGCTGACTCCACTCAGTATGACACTCTCTAGGCCCACCCATGTTGCTGCAAATGGCATTATTTCATTCTTTTTATGGCTGAGTACTATTCCACTTTATACATATATGCATACACCATATCTCCTTTATCCATTCATCTGCCAATGGACATTTAGGTTGCTGCCATGTTTTGGCTATTTTAAATAGTGCTGCTGTGAACATTGAGGGGGGTGTGTCTTTCCAAATTAGTTTTCATCTTTTCCAGATATATGGCCAAGGGTGGGATTGCTGGATCCCATGGTGACCCTATTTTCAGTTTTCTAAGGAACCTTCATGCTGTTTTCCATAGTGGACCACTTTACCTTCCCACCAATAGTGTAGGAGGATTCTCTTTTCTTCACACCCTCTCCAGAATGTATTATTTGTAGACTTTTTGATAGCCACTCTGATCAGTGTGATTATAGTTTTGATTTGTATTTCTTTAATGATTAGCAATGTTCAACATCTTTCCATGTGACTGTTGGCCACCTGTATGTCTTCTCTGGAGAAATATCTCTGTAGGTTTTCTGCCCATATTTTGATTGGGTTTTTTACATTGAGCTGTATGAGCTATTTGTATATTTGGGGAGTTAATACCTTGTTGGCTGTATCATTTACAAACGTTTCTCCCAGTCCATAGGTTATATTTTCATATTGTTGATGGTTCCTTTGCTGTGCAAAACCTTGTAAGTTTGATTAGGTCCTATTTGCTTATTTTCACTTTTATTTCTTTTGTGTTGAGAGACTGACCTAAGAAAACACTGGTACAATTTGTTTCAGAGGATGATTTGCCTATGTTCTCTTCTAGGAGTTTTATGGTGTCACATATTATATTTAAGTCCTTAAACACTTTGAGTTTATTTTTAGCTGTGATGTGAGGGAATGTTCTAACTTCATTGGTGTACATGCTAAGCTTTAGAAGAGCCTCCTTTACATGAATATTTTGCAAAGCTTCCAGATGAGTTTTAATTGTAACTGCTTACTGTAGAAAAAATATGAGGGGTCAATGAAATACTTTCTTGGCATTCACACTAGGGCAGCTATTTGCAGGAGGCCATGAAAATCCATAAGAGGTAGAAATGGACTCACTTTGCTGAGGTGTGAATTTTTCATCTCGAGCATAAAGTCTCCTGTAAAGAACAGGTCAGTTTTAGGGTTTCCAGATAAAATGTAGAATGCCCAGCTAAGTTTGAATCTCAGATAAACATAAGTATGTTTTTAGAGAAGTATTTCCCAAATATTGCATGTTACATACTTAATGATGAAAATTATTATCTGAAATTCAGATTTAATTGTGCATACTGTATTCTTGTTTGCTAAATCGATCCGTTTTGGTCGGTTCAGTTCTGGCGCTCAGTTGTGTCCGACTCTTTATGACCCCATGGACTGCAGCACACCAGGCTTCCCTGTCCTTCACTATCCCCCAGAGCTTACTCAAACTTATGTCCATCGAGTCAGTGATTCCATCCAACCATCTCATCCTCTGTCATCCCCTTCTCGTCCCACCTTCAATCTTTGCCAGCATCAGGGTCTTTTCCAATGAATCACTTCTTCACATCAGGTGGCCAGAGTATCAGAGCTTCAGCATCAGTTCAATTGAGTCACTCAGTCATGTCCAACTCTGCGACCCCATGAACTGTAGCATGCCAGGCCTCCCTGTGGAGAAGGAAATGGCAACCCACTCCAGTGTTCTTGCCTGGAGAATCCCAGGGACAGGGAACCTGGTGGGCTGCCATCTAGGGGGTCACACAGAGTCGGACACGACTGAAGTGACTTAGCAGCAGCAGGCCTCCCTGTCCATCACCAACTCCCGGAGTCCACCCAACCCATGTCCATCGAATCAGTGATGCCATCCAACCATCTCATCCTATGTCATCCCCTTCTTCTCCTGCCCTCAATCTTTCCCAGCATCAGGGTCTTTTCAAATGAGTCAGCTCTTTGCATCAGGTGGCCAAAGTATTGGAGTTTCAGCTTTAGCATCAGTCCTTCCAATGAACACCCAGGACTGGTCTCCTTTAGGATGGACTGGTTGGATCTCCTTGCAGTCCAAGGGACTCTCAAGAGTCTTCTCCAGCACCTCAGTTCAAAAGCATCAATTGTTCAGCACTCAGCTTTCTTTATAGTCCAACTCTCACATCCATACATGATCACTGGAAAAACCATAGCCTTGACTAGACAGACCTTTGTTGACAAAGTAATGTCTCTGCTTTCTAATATGCTATCTAGGTTGGTCATAACTTTCCTTCCAAGGAATAAGCGTCTTTTAATTTCATGGCTGCAATCACCATCTGCAGTGATTTTGGAACCCCCAAAAATAAAATCTGACACTGTCTCCACTGTTTCCCCATCTATTTGCCATGAAGTGATGGGACCAGATGCCATGATCTTAGTTTTCTGAATGTTGAGCTTTAAGCCAACTTTTCACTCTCCTCTTTCACTTTCATCACAAGGCTCTTTAGTTCTTCTTCACTTTCTGCCATAAGGGTGCTGTCATCTGCATATCTGAGGTTATTGATATTTCTCCTGGAAATCTTGATTCCACCTTGTGCTTCCTCCAGCCCAGCATTTCTCATGATGTTCTCTGCATATAAGTTAAATAAGCAGGGTGACAATATACAGCCTTGACATACTCCTTTTCCTATTTGGAATCAGTCTGTTCCATGTCCAGTTCTAACTGTTGCTTCCTGATCTGCATACAGGCTTCTCATGAGGTAGGTCAGGTGGTCTGATATTCCCATCTTTTTCAGAATTTTCCACAGTTTATTGTGATCCACACAGTCAAAGGCTTTGGCATAGTCAATAAAGCAGAAGTAGATTTTTTTTTCTGGAACTCTCTTGTTTTTTCCATGATCCAGCAGATGTTGGCAATTTGATCTCTGGTTCCTCTGCCTTTTCTAAAACCAGCTTGAACATCAGGGAGTTCATGGTTCACGTATTGCTGAAGCCTGGCTTGGAGAATTTTGAGCATTACTTTACTAGCATGTGAGATGAGTACAATTGTGTGGTAGTTTGAGCATTCTTTGGTATTACCTTTCTTTCCTTCCCAGAATATTCAGGACTGATTTCCTTTAGGATGGACTGGTTGGATCTCCTTGCAGTCTAAGAGACTCTCAAGAGTCTTCTCCAACACCACAGTTCAAAAGCATCTGTTCTTCGGCACTGAGCTTTCTTTATGGTCAAACTCTCACATCCATACATGGCTTCTGAAAAAACCATAACTTTGACTAGATGGGCCTTTGTTGGGCAAAGTAAGGTCTCTGCTTTTTAATATTCTGTCTGGAAATTCATGGTTCACATACTGTTGAAGCCTGGTTTGGAGATTTTTGAGCACTACTTTGCTAGCATGTGAGATGAGTGCAACTGTGCGGTAGTTTGAACATTCTTTCAAACAGCAAAGTGTTTTGACTATACTTTGTGGGTCTTTTTAGGATATGGGAAATCTTGTGAAATAATAAACATCTTGCATTTTTCCTGAGAAAAAAAGACCATAAGTTTAAATGCATTCTAAAAACAAGTTTCACTTGTGGTATAATTAGGTCTCCTTTGGCGTGCTGCAATTCATGGGGTCGCAAAGAGTCGGACATGACTGAGCGACTGAACTGAACTGAAGAAGTAACAACCCTCAATAGAGATGTGGCGCAGAAAAAAGCCAAGAGCAGGTGCCAATTTGTTCATATCCCTGCTCTTGGAACCTAACATCTCCCTCAAGAATGCGGGTGTCTGTGTATGGCCCTGTACTTTGTGCTGTTTCTCATCTCAGATGTTCTATAAAGAGTCAAAGGCAAGCACTCTCCTCATACTGTATACAGTTGAAATAACAAGTGGAAATTGTTGGTATGAAACTGAGGCAGAGCTTAAAATGCTCCCCTTTTGTCAGTAGGAGCTTCAAAGTAGAACTTAGACCAAAAAATCTTAACCTTTTCAAAAAGTGAGGGCTGGATTGTTCAGTCACTAAATCGTGTCCGACTCTTTGCAACCCCCTGGACCTTAGCCTGCCAGGCCCCTCTGTCCATGGGATTCTCCAGGCAAGAATACTGGAGTGGGTTGCCATATCCTTCTCAAGGGGATCTTCCTGACCCAGGGAGCGAATCCACGTCTCCTGTCCTGCAGGCAGATTCTTTACCGCTGAGCCACCTGGGAAGAAGCCATTCGAAAGTGAGGACCCCATTTTAATTGAAAACATAAATCTCATCCCCTTTGATAGTAATGTTTTTATTCTTAGTATAATGAGGGAAACCTACTATAAAGTGAAGAATGCTTTTAAATGACTGTGCTTTTACTTAATCGTGACATAACATTTAAAACAATTTTAACTTATACATACATATGTGTGTGTAACATTTGGAACTGTTCATACTTGTACATGTACAATCTTCTGAGTTCCCCAAAGGCCTCTGAGTCCTTAAGCTGGGGAACAGGCTTAGACTATCTTCGTGAGAAAAACCTAGAGTTGCTTGATGAGGCCAACAGGCTAAAGCTAGAGTCTTCTAGGCTGTTACCCTCCATGGCCCTCAGAGACCACTGCCACACACTGGGGCTGGAGCAGCCTGTGCAGGAGGGCATTTTAGCATCTTTCTTCCCCAGAGTTCTTACAGGCCTAGGATGATGAGAGTAAATGGAGTCATCATCTGAGCTGTGCCGAGGAAGCCAGAAAGTGCCTCCAAAGTAAACTTTCCTTGTGCATCTGTTATAAATCCTCCTCTCTTGCTTGATCACAAGAAATCCAGAAGAGGGGTGATGAGAAAACACCCACTCCCTTCCATTACCCAAATTGCTACATCCAGTGCCCTTTACTTCTGGACAGATCTAACAACATGTGTGCATTTAGTCACTCAGTTGTGTCTGACTTTTTGCGACCCCCTGGACCATAGCCCTTATAGCCCCCCAGGCTGACACATCTAAGACACATCTGGATTCTCCAGACAAAAATACTGGAGTGCGTGGCCATCCCCTCCTCCAGGGGATCTTCCCAACCCAGGAATTGAACCCAGGTCTTCCATATTGCAGGTGGATTCTTTACCGTCTGAGCCAAGCAGTGTTGATGAGCAAATGCCTGAATCATGTGCACTGGAATCAGAAATCCAGCCTTGCTTTCCTTACGGTTTCTTAGGATGCTTAACAGTGACTACCTTGTAGGACTAAATGAGATCAAATGTGTGAAAAGAAGAGTAAAGAAGAAACAAGTTAAAGAGGCGTCTTTCTTGGCAAAGACAAGTTTGTCAGATATGTAATACATGTTCCAGGTGACAGGGAACTGAAGAGGGCAGTTCCAGGAAGTACACCAGGCACGCAAGCAACAGAAGCAGGGTCGTGGACCACAGGAGCTAGGCCTTTGGACAGCATCCGACTAGGCAGGTCACAGACTTTTGTTCTTGGGACCCCTTTACATTTTTAACAATTATTGAGAATCTGAAGGGGCTTTAGTTTATGTGGGTTATACCTATCAATATTTACCATATTAGAAATTGAGAAAAGTTGAAGAGATTCATTTAAAAATAATAAACCAATTATGTGTTTATCTAAATTATATATTTTACCAAAAATATTTCCCTAGACAAGCTGTTTACTGAAAAGAGTAGCATTCTTTTACCATTTTTGCAAATTTCTTTAATATCTTGCTTATAGAAGACATTCTTACCTCTACTTCTGCATTCAGTCTATTGGGATATCACACATCATAAAAGTCACTGGAAAACTCCATTGTATATTCATGAGGAAATGAGAATGAAGCTGTAAAATGACATCTCAGTATTATTATAAAAATAATTTTGACCTCACTGATCCCCAGAGTTCCCCAGAGCACACATGGAGAGCTATTGACCTAACTTTTAATGATAGAGCTTTCACATAAATGATTCAGTTACACCTCACAACAAGGTTCTTAAATGACTTTTATTCAGTTGGGGAAACTGAGACTTAGAGAAGAAATTTGCCTAAGGCTGAATAACCAGCTGCTTTGAAACTCAAACTCAACTGAACCCTGGCTGCCTCCTATTTTGAGAAAAGTTAAACTAATGAGAAAAGCTAAACTACGTAGTTTCAGAGTAAGGTCAGATGCCTCCTCTGTTTATACAGATCATATCTGCAAAGGTATTAAGTCATCAGATCATTCCTGGAACAAGGGGAAAATCAAATGCATTAATGAGTTAGCAATGGTTCTAACTGTCTCACGTGACATACCTAAAACAAAGTTTACTTTTCTTCTTTCTGATTTCACTATGTTTAACAATGACTTCACAAAGGAATAGTGAGAGAATCAGAAAGCTGTTCACCTCATGATCCAAAACATCGAAGAGGTGGTTTTGGATGTTAGACCAAGATGATAATTCATTTTTATCTTACTTCTAAGTTGGCTAACTCTGAAATCTGTTGAATTTTTAAATGTCTGTTTTTTTTACCCTCTTAGAGAAGCGGTCAGCAATTTTCTCACTGCCCTCAGTTTGCAAAGAAAGAGCAGGAATCAGCAGCAAGTCCCTCATCCTGCAATCTCTGGGAATATCTGGGCTGCCCTTAGAATTGCCCTTTCTCTGATGGACCAGCCGGAACTCTTCCAGGCGGCTAATCTCGGTGACCTGGATGTCCTCCTAAGAGCTTTCAACTTGGATCCTTAAAGGAAAAGGGGAAAAAAAAATTCCTTCACCTATGTAACTGTACTGAGAAATGCAAAACTATTTTATTATGAATTCCAAAAAAAAAAGGGTAAAAACGGATGTTCAAAAGGCGATGGAGATATAACCCAAGGGAATTCCCACAGACAATGCCCAGTCTCTGTTCAAATACAAAAAGCACAAAACGTTGCATAGTGTCAAGTTTGGGCTTGAAAGAATGGAGAGACACAAGACAAAACCAAGATAAGTGACCATGTTTGAATATGCTTCACAAGCCGTGAGCACACTGCAAGTATGTTCCTTGGGGTTTTTCCAAGTGTCCACTTGCAGCTGATGACACATCAAAGGAACTTGCTCATAGGGCACCTGGAGAAAGCAGTGCCTTGGATCAGGAAATTCTGTTTCTGAACTGTCCTCTGAAATTCCTCCCTTTTACCAGGTTGAATATAGTTTGGGCCAAGGTGCATGCACATATATTAACTCTTGACTGAAAAGAGGCATTGCTTAAACACGTTCCAATTTTAACTTTTACTGTAGCCCTTTGATTTCAGAGAGGGAGCTTTGCCGGCAAAAGCAGTTTTTGCACTAGAAATTTTTGCTCTTCCCAATCAAAACTTTTCTGGGATTGTATATATGCACTTTACTATCTTATTTATGCCTTGCTGGAGTTTTGTTTTGTTGCTCCAATTTTTAACTTGGGGGTGAAAGATTTGCGAACTCAGCCTTGTTAGATCAACGGACCAAATAAAAATTCCTGAAAATAGTTTTTCATAGCGTAGGGTTTTGAAGGAGTGTTTTTTCTTAAAGCAGATAAGACATAGGTGTAAATATGTCAAACAAAGATCTTATTCACATGCTTTTCTGGGACTCTGTATGAACTTAAGCAAAAGATAGCATTCACAAATTCTCTACAGAAAGTTTGATGATGATGTGATTTCTACTGAGTTAACATTAACTTGCTTAAATGTCATGTTTTCCTTGCTTTCTAATTGCCATTCACAGTTAATGTTCCTTTTAAACTGTTAATATTTTAAATGGTATTTCTTGAGTGATAAATACATCTTTCCCTTAAAGTTATGTGTATTCTTAGTTCCATAATCATCTGCCCTGCTCACCCTTTTTGCATTCTAAATGATAGAAGATCAGTGTCTTCGAGCTGAACCTCACTGAACGTCAGTGGTTTAATATGAAAGATGCATGTGTGGCTTTCACTTTGAACATGTATCAAGCATCAGAAATTTTCTGCTGGCAGTAGTGTTTTATGTAATTGGTTATAGTCCACTCGGTTCTTCAGAGTGTTTTGTGCCTGTTGGGAGTTTGGTGATTATTTGGAAAGATGTCATTTTTTAAAGATTTAGAAAAATTGTTTGCAAAATGCTAACCAAAATATAAATTCACTGATGTCCAATTTGAGTAATTTGTTCTGGTTAAGTGGTCCTTTTCATCTTCACTGTGTCTCTGTCCTTCCTCTAGAATCTTCCCCAAAGCATCCAAGCCCATCTTTTTTCTTCATGTTCTTTGGTTACTAATAGCTGGATACATTCATGATTATAGTAACCACCAAAGGAAAAAAAAACAAAACAGCATTTGGTTCAAGAATTTAATTGACTGGGGAGTTAGCTTCTACTGGAAGATGAGAGGAAATGTACACACATGCTAAGATATTGAACTCTTGAGGTACAGACAGAAATACTCTCTTCTGTTGTCAGAAGTCTCTAGGGTAGGAAGGGGTCCCAAGGACACATGAAACCATAAGCACTTGAGGCTTCCACATATCATAACCTATCCTAGTTTATAAAGACAGAGTTGAGGGCCTACGGCGGTGCCAGACTTTTATCTTCATGTCAGAGCCTGCCTGGGCTAGGTGATGCCTCCATCTGGCCAGCAAGAGACAGAGGCACTAGGGCATTCACTGTTGGGCAGGAGTCCCGACCCAGGGTTGGCCTCCTTCCCTGCAGTCTGAGAAGCAAAGCAGAGCTCAATAATACTTTCTAAAGAATACCTGGTATTCTGTAGAGTTTTAGAATCCTAGAAACTCGGTCTGGAATGGACTCTTGGCGCCAAACTCCAGTCCAGACACATGCCTGCCTGAGTATCCTTAATGGAATAGCATCCATTCTGTGCATGCTTATCCTCTCAATCCCTGGGCATCCTGGTCAGCTGACTTGCTTCCATCATAGACCATTAGGACAAACTTTACAGGTGTTCCATTTATGAAGTCATTCTATACTTTCAATAGTCAACTAACTTGCAATAAAGATAGGCTGTTTTCTTAGCCTTGCTGGCACTACCTGCATGAAATCGGTAACAAAGCCTGAAAACAGGGTAAATGTGGGATGTTTTGATTTTTGATTGTTTCTGTGTGGGGGCAGATTTTGCAGCCCAAGTTTTATTTTGCTTTTGGAATACAAAGTAACTTCAAAGAGTTGTGTTAGAGGACACAAAGTTTTTCAATATTTTTAATTGACATAGTTGATTTACAATGTTGTTAGTTTCTGCTATACAGCAAAGTGATTGTTATACATGTGTATAAGTTCTTTTTATATTCTTTGCCATTATGGTTAATCACAGGTTATTAAATATATTTCCCTATGCTATACAGTAGGACCTTGTTGTTTATGCATTCTATATATAATATTTTGCATCTGCTAACCTCAAACTCCTAATTCACTCCTCCCCCACCCCTCTTACCCCTTGGCAACCACAAATCTGATCTCCCTATGTAAGTGTGTTTCTGTTATGTAGATATGTTCATTTGTGTTATATTTTCTTTCAACTTTTTATAAAACTATTTGTTGTATATTGGAGTATAGTTGATTACCAATGTTACAGTTTCAGGTGTATAGCAGAGTGATTCAGTTAAACAGAGACATGTATCTATTCTTTTTCAAATTCTTTTCCCATTTAGGTTGTTACATAATATTGAGCAGAGTTCCCTGTGTTATATAGTGGGTCCCTATTGGTTATCCATGGTAAATACAGCAGTGTGTACATCAATCCTAAACTCCCTAACTATTCCAGCCACCCACCTTGTGTCATATTTTAGATTCCACATATAATCGATATATTTCTCATTTTTACTTGTTTCACTTCATCTCTATATCCATGTATGTTGCTGCAAATGGCATTATTTCATTTTTTATTGTTTCATAGTATTCCATTGTATATATGCACATCTTTTAAAAAAATTTTTATTGGCGTATAGTTGCTTTACACTCTTGTTAGTTTCTACTGTACAGCAAGGGGAATCAGCTATATATATATACATATATCCCCTCTTTTTTCCACTTCCTTCCCACTTAGTTCACCACAGAGCATTTAGTACAGTTCCTGTGCTACACAGCAGATTCTCATTAGTTATCTGTTTTATACATAGTATCAATAGTTGCATATATGTCAATTCCAATCTTCCAGTTCATTCCACCCCACTTTCCCCTTTGGTATCCATACACTTGTTCTCTGCATCTGTGTCTCTGCCTCTGTTTCTGCTTTGTAAATAAGATTGTCTATACCAATTTTTTCAGATCCCACATATATACATTAATATATGACACTTGTTTTTCTCTTACTTCACTCTCGAAGTCCATCTAGGTCTCTACAAATGATCCAATTTCATTCTTTTTCGTGGCTAAGTACTATTCGACTGTGTGTGTGTGTGTGTGTGTGTGTACACCACGTCTTCTTTATTCATCCCTCTGTTGATGGACGTTTGTTTCCATGTCTTGGCTATTGTGAATAGTGCTACTATGAACATAGGGGTGCATGTATCTTTTTGAATTATAGTTTTTTCCAGATATATGCCCAGAAGTGCTGGATTGCTGGATCATATGGTAACTATTTGTAGTGTTTTGAGAAACTTCGGTACCATTATCCATAGTTACTGTGCCAACTTACATTCCCACCAACAGTGTAGTAGGGTTCCCTTTTCTCCAAACCTTCTCCAGCATTTGTTATTTGTAGATTTCTTAAATGATGGCCATTCTAACCTGTGTGAAGTTGTACTCATTATAGTTTTGAATTTATCTAATGATTAGCAATGTTGAGAATCTTTTCAGGTGCCTATTGGTCATTTGGGTGTCATCTTTGAAGAAACATCTATTTAGATTTTCTGCTTATTTTCCATCTGGGTTGTTTAATTGTTGAGTTGTATGAGCTGTTTCTATATCTTAGAAATTAAACCCATGTTGGTCCCATCACTTGCAAATATTTTCTCTCAGCCTGAAGGTTTTTTCTATTTATTTGTGGTTTCCTTTGCTATGCAAAAGCTTATAAGTTTGATTAGGACCCATTTGTTTATTTTTGCTTTTATTTCTACTGCCATGGGAGAATGACATAAAGTATTGCTATAATTTATGTTAGAGAATGTTTTACCTATGTTCTCTCCTAGGAGTTTTATGTTGTCATGTCTCACTTATATTTAAGCTATTTTGAGTTTATTTGTGCGTGGTGAGAGGATGTGTTCTGATTTCATTGATTTTTACATGCAGCAGTCCAGCTTTCCCAACAATACTTGTTGGAGTCTTTTTTGTGTTTTACATTCTTGCCTCCTTTGTTGAAGATTAATTAACTGTAGGTGTGTGGGTTTATTTCTGGGCTCTCTGTTCTGTTCCATTGATCCCTATGTCTGCTTTTGTTCTAGTACCATGATGTTTTGATTACTCTGGCTTTGTAGTATCATCTGAAGTCTGGGAGGGTTATGTCTCCTGGTTCTTTTTCCTGAGTATGCTTTGGCAACTCTGAGTCTTTCATGGCTCCATATAAATCTTAGGATTATTTGTTCTAGTTCTATGAATAATGTCATAGGTAATTTGATAGGGAATTTAATTTAAATCAAATTAAATTTGTAGATTGCTTTGGGTAGTATGGCCATTTTAACAATATTGATTCTTCTAATCCAAGAGCATAGAATATCTTCCTTCAGTGATACTTCTTAAAAATTTTATTGAAGTATATAGTTGATTTACAGTGCTGAGTTAGTTTCAAGTGTACAGCATAGTGATTCAGTTATATATATTGTTGTTCATTTGTTAAGTCATGTCTGACTCTTTGTGACTCCATGGGATATAGCCTGCCAGGCTCCTCTGTCTGTGGGATTTCCCAGACAAGAATACTGGAGTGGGTTGCCTACACGCACACGCACATGTATATACCAATTTCACTATATATATAATACACACTCATTCTTTTCCAGATTCTTTTCCCATATAACATTACAAAACATTGAGTAGAGTTCCCTGTACAATCCAGTAGGTCCTTGTTGGTTATTTCACATTGTGTGTTTTAATTACAAGCTCCTAATTTGTCCTTCCTGACATGTTTCCCTCTTTGGTAACCATAAATTTATTTTCAAAATATGTGAGTCTGTTTTATAAATAAGTTTGTTTATATGATGATACTTTTTAACAAAATTAAGTAAAAACAGTTGCTGGAAAGCAAGTGAAAGTTTATAGAAATCAGAGCACCAAAAATTTAAGTAGCAACAGTGTTTATTATATACACCTATTTTTTAACTGTTGACACATTTAAGGCAGAACTGATTTTTGCATCTTATCTTCATGATGTAAAATTGTCACTCAAATTTCTCTTTCCATTTGAAAGGATAGGTGTTTTGGGTTACCTTCTGGGGTACTCTAGGAAGGCTTTGAGTATATTTTGGGGGGGTTATTAAGTAATAAATAGCCTAAGATCTCTTAGAATGGTAATACTTTACTAGAATGACCACTCCATTTCATAAATATGGCTTTCAAGAACCAGTTTCACTAGTAAATAGGATGAAAATGCAGAGATGGCCAGTGATCACTGCTGAATTTCAAAATGTTATAACTGTGCCTGCTGGGCTATTTCCATGTGCTCCTGTACCTTCCCAGTGAGGTAGAGGAGGAGTAGAGAAAAGGAGAGATAAGGGGCCTATCACATTGAGCCATCATTCCCTTTGCTTTCTCCCACTCAATCCCCATGACTCCTTGAAAGAAAGGCAGATCTTATCCACCAGGAAATGTTTAGTAGAAAACTGAGGTGTGCTTTCTCAGCTAATCTGTGTTCCAACTAGAATGGCAAATTTGTGACAGTTAACTGGGTTGGAATGTCCAGGACCCACTCACTTCCAATTTTATGCTGCTTTCCTCTTTCTTTAACATAATAGTTCTGTCTCTGTTATTAAAGAGAACTACTTAATTCTCTTTTATGAGAACTATTATATTAAATCTTAGGTCTATGTCTAGTCATTAATATAAGTCTTTCTAGTATATTTGTGCTATACAAGCAAGACTTGAATACAACTGTAGTTATTAGTCCTACTTATTAACAGGAGCTCCCAAACTCTGTACCATAAGCTTTGTCTGTGAGTGCCTCAGAAACAGAAAAAGCAAAATGATCATTTTGTGTCCCTCATTTGTCCCTGAATCAGTTGCACAAAACTGGACTGTATGTTGTTGTTGCTGTGGTGGTTGTTTTTATTGCTCAAAATGCTTCTAGAAGCATTCGAGTAGCAGGGTGTTTTGAAGGCTTCGTTTGTGTGCCATCTTTCTGAGGCCTCCTGTTTTAGGAATTATCACACATGCACATGCATGATTTCAACTTTGTAAAAATAATTTCAAATGTATTCCCTCGCCAGATTTTACTGCACAGTTTCCTTATCTCAGTATTTATAGAACTGGTTGAAAATAAACTGTTTGAACTAAGTAGATAGATCTATATATTTTCTAAGAGTGTTTGTAGCTATCTGAACTCTGGCATAAGGTTTGTAAAAAGGCAGTTTTTAAAAAGTAAAACATATAACCTCAGGTACCAAGGTAACGCATGCATTAGTACTTGCAAAGTCTGCCTACTCAAATATTAACCAAAGCATGCAAGATAACTTTACTGAATGTAAATTTACCCTGTGCATGATTAAGTCTCATAGGTTAGCTTATTTTTCCTTGCTTCTGAACAAGGGAGCATTTTCATGAACCAGTTTTTCTACCTTTAGTATCCTGTCCTTGAGGTGGTTCTCATGCTATTACACCAAACTTTAGAGATTCACACAGCTGGTTTATGCAGTGCAGTGTTGCAGCCAGCGCCAAACTAATCCTGTAAGGAAACCAGATATTTAGACATCCAAACAGTTTTTAAAAAGCAGTTGAGGCACAACAGACCCAAAACAAAATCCACGTCTGAATGCTGCTAAACAAAAGCATATTGATTGCCTCAGCGCAGTTTTGAGTTAAGAGTGCATTTCAAGTTTTTTCTAAGTTAGAAATGCTGACATTCTTAATAAGGTGGAGAGGTCAGGGTAATGTCAGGCTCATGAAAAGCCATCATAAGGCAAAGTGGACACAGGGTCTTAATTTCCACAAATGTCACGTAGTGAGTGGGGCGTCTATCACACCACTGTCCGCAACACAGCCCTGTTCGTATGGTAAGTGAGCTACTTGGGGCCACATCCCTTAAGAAACTGGACATAGTCAATCTGTAAACACACTGACATTCAAGGTTGATGAGGTGACCTCATAGTCACTCAGAACCAACTCTAAAGTCTTCTCACTGACTTTTTGTGACGCCTGCTTTAAGGAAAAATGAGGACAAGGAGACCAGAAGTGGAGGGGGCAAAGCTCAGTCAGACAGTAGCGGCATCCTATGTTAGTATCAGCTTGGCCACCACTTCATATCCCCGTACATCCCCACACACGTGCAGGCGAGCTCCAAGACCACTGTGTGGAAGCGTTAAACAGTTAGGAGGAGGAAAAAAAAAACAGAAAACTAAAGTGTGTGACTTCACAAACTCTCCTCTCATGTGGTACTTTGCCTTGAATAAAGTTTCCACTACCTGCAGAAATTGCTCTGCAGAAATACCAAAATAGCCCACTCTGGAAATAAGTCCCCCGATCTCAGAACTGTTTTCTTAGGACTGCTCTCCAATAAAGAACTCTTGTTATAGAGCGTCACAGCAAAACCTGACAGGCTTATTGGAACACTTTCAGAAACCTGCACTCAAAATAATAAGACGGAAAATAAAGAATGAGGCAGTTCTTCACTTACCATAAAATGTGGGTTTTTCTTTCTTAGAGAAGGAAATGGAAGGAATATACACATTCACTGGGGTAGTTTGGCCTTTTCACCGAGATATATAAAAATACCACAAAGGAACTGTGCTACATGAGAAAGATGTCCATGATTCAACGTGTTACCAGTAGATAAAAGAAACAGAGCAAACCTAAATTTTACTAATTTGTTTTCAATTCCCCTCACATCATCTAACCCAAACCCTCTTCAATTTTCATTGCCCAACTTTGTTTACATTTGTTGAAAATAAACCTGATTAATTTAGTAAACTTTTTACAAACTATAACAAGCATTTATTAACTATTTAGAAAAGATGTTTCTATATATTTTGTATATCTATGAATAATGCATATCTAATCTAAAATACTGTTTGAGACAAATTCTTCTGTGATGCTTCCTTATCATGCTCAATCATGTTTAAAATCTTGGGATTTCATTAACCTCAATAGATAACAGAAAAAAATTAACCTTAAATGTTTACATTGAGTTTTAAAATTAAAACCAACCCAAATTAAGTGACCTATAGTAAATTAATGGCAGTAGGGGTGGGGCATTAAATTTATTGGCATACTACATGACAATGTATCTGTATATTTAATGAAATATTACATATCATAGCACAACTCTGCTGGGTATTAAGACTTCATCTTAGTATTTCCCTGCATTGCTCTTTGAAATAAAATTCCTACCATAAAAATCTCTTATCATATTGATTGATGTGTTTAATTTACTCTGTTGGCTTATAATTTGCAAAGTACCAAAATTAAGGTAGTATTTTTGTACTTAATGGAAGCATGCCTTCCCCTTTTTCACATTATTAAATTGTATTTATATTTGTGCAATTTTAAACTATGTTTTCAAATAAACTTTGTCTGTGGCTTCAAGGTCTTTTCAAATATCTGTCAAAATGGGATACAGGGATCAGAATTGCTTCAAATCAAACAATCCAATTTGTACTCCTGGTTAAATGGTCTTTTTATTGAATATCACTATGATTTTGCATGAGTTATCTGGAAATCAGGAATGCATTTTTAGATAAAAAACAAAACTTTAAAATCCTCCTCCTTTCTTAAAGTCTAAAATATTAATCTGAAATTGGGTTTTGGTGGATTTTTCTCGGTTTTTTTTTTTAATAAAAGTATTAAAATATATTTGTTTTAGGGTCTTTTTCTTTTTTGGTCAAATCTTTGTGCTTCCCTGGTGGCTCAGAGGTTACAGCGTCTGCCTGCAATGCGGGAGACCCGGGTTCAATCCCGGGGTCAGGAAGATCCCCTGGAGAAGGAAATGGCAACCCACTCCAGTATTCTTGCCTGGAGAATCCCATGGAGAGAGAAGCCTGGTAGGCTACAGTCCACAGGGTCGCAAAGAGTCAGACACGACTGAGTGACTTCACTTTCACTTTGAGCCCCTGCTAAGTACAGGTCCTGTTCTAGAGCAGGACAGTGGTAAGTAAATCAAATCAAACCTTTGAAGAGCTTGGACATCCACAACAAGTACTTTTAATAGATGAGAATGCTGCAAAGTGCTAGAAGAACAAGGTAAGTTCTGTATATTTAGTGAACGATTATACATCAGAGCACAACTCTGTTGGGTATTAAGACTTCATCTTAGTATTTTCCCACATTGCTTATGTAGTATGCAAAGTGCTAGAACAACAAGGTTAGTAAGAAATGAGAGTGACTGGGCTCTCCCAGATATATTTATCTGGGCAGGTCAGGAAAGGTTTCTCTTACCTGATGTTTGGGTCTGAGATTTAAACAGCAAGAAGCCAGCCTGGTGGAGTTGGGGACTCCCTCCCCGGTGCCCTCTCTCTTTCAGTCAGAGGCCGCACTTACCCTTGGTGGGATTCTCTTTTCTCTGTAAAATTAAGCTGTACATCTCTTCATTCCTGCTTCACTGTTATTCTCCAGGCAGTAAAGTCCCATCTACCTAGTGGTGAAATGTGGCTCTTCTCCTACCTCTGGCATAACTCAAACCCTTTCTATGTCTCCGACCCCCTCCCCAACTTTTTAAATGTGAATATTAATTTCCTCTCATAGCTGCTTCACTCCATGTGCGTGTACAAAAGCAGCCCAGGGTCTGAATGGTTCTTCACATTTCTTTACAGGGCTCCTTAAGGTAATACCTTACCTATGCAGCACTTCAGGGTTCACAAAGGACTGATATATTTTTTCCTTACTTAACACCTGCTGGTGATCAGCTTAAGGAATCAGAACTTCAGGCACCAATAGTTAATTTTGGTATTTTGCCCTGTGGAATAAACTACTGATTCTCAGTAGGCACTCTGCTCAAGTTTGCTCATTGAGCTCAGGAGGGTAGAGTCTAGAAGGGCCGCCTTCTCAGCCCCAGTTCTCTGGAAGGGAAGCAGGAAGCTAGCTAACATTTCCTGAAGCCTGCCTGGTACAGAGTTCTCAGGCAGAGGTTTCTACTCTGTCATTTTAACCTTAGTGAGCACTCAGGTCCTAAGCTTTTACTCTACTGCTAATTGAATCCAGTCCATAAGTGTTAGTCACTTAATCGCGACTGACTTTGCAACCCCACCAGGCTCCTCTGTCCATGGGATTTTCCAGGCAAAAACACTGGAGTGGATTGCCATGACCTTCTCCAGAGAAATCTTTCCCAGGTCTTCTGCAATGCAGGCAGATTCTTTACCATCAGAGCACCAGGGAAGCCCTCAATAGCAAGTTATAATGGGAAAATTGATGAGGACCAAACACAAACTGATGACTCAAGATTGTTCCTTTAAAATTTAAAGAACTGTTAACAAAGTAAGTTCACTAAACTAGAAAGGAAAATGTAAAACTGGGAAGAGTTCAACTGGTTAACTTTCTTAAATCAACTCAATCCTGTCTCCCTCACACCCCCTCCTAAGATGGCCATCTTGCTTCCTCTTTCCCTCAGAAAATAAATGCAGGAAAGAACTCCCAGACTCACGGCATTGTCTCCTGGTCTCCTCACCATGGCATCTGCCTTCCTCCTGTCCACACACACAAGTGTGCCTAAAGTCAGCTCCAACTCTGGCACCAAATTCTGTCTCCTCTTGGCTGTTCAAGAACAGAGAATCAGCACTTCTACCCTCTCCCTCCTACACCCTGCATATTCTTTATTTGACCATCTTATTTCTCATAGTTAAAAGGAAAAAGTGCTCTCAATCCCACTCACTTCCCTTAGCAGTCACCACCCCGGTTTCTTTCTTTTGTACCAAAACTCCTCCAAAGAATTGTCTGCATTCATGGTTTGCAATTCCTCTCCCAAACTGCTCCCATGGAGACTACACATGACTCCAAATTGATCAGTCTCACAGTGAACTCATCTCATTCAGCCCACCACAGTTATTTGGTCACTCCCACCTCCTCAGGATGCTTTCCTCACTGGGCTTCCTTCCAGGCACTATGCTCTTGGTTTCTGTGCACGACAGTGGCCACTCGTCCCTAAGCTCCTTTGCTGGCTCGTCTTCTCCCTGACTTATGTTCAAGGGCTCAGCCCCTGGACCTCTGTGTTATTTCCAGTCTCCCTCCATTGACAATCCCACCCGTCTAGATACCAACCACTCCCAATTTTATATCTACAGTCCAGACTTCTATCCAAAGTCCAGGGTTGTATAGTATGTTCGGCTTCCTACTCAGCATCAGCCATGGAGCTCTAATAGGCACTTCAACCTCAACATGTCCCCAGCTAGACTCCTGATCATCTTTCGTCACCACCAGCTGTAACCTCACCACACCCTCACCACCTTAGCTGATGCATTCTTCAGTTGCTCAGAACAAAAGCTTTGGGGGGCAGCTTTAGCTACTCATTCCCTCACACCCCACATCCTATCCATCAGGAAATCCTATTGGCCTTACATTCAAATGTATCTAGAATTGCCCATCCACACTACCCCCACTGATACCATCCGTCCCTCTGAGCATCAATATCTCCCCTTGCTCACTACAGTAGCCCTATTTCTGTCCTTGTCTTCCTGTCATCTCAGCTAAACAAAGAACAATCTCCCTGAAAATTTGGGCAGAGCAGTTCAGGGCTCCCCATTTTACTCTAGCGCCACGCCCTTCCAATGCCTCTCTGGCTAAGGCAATCTGGCTCCTACTCTCCTCGTCCCCTTCTAACCACATTGGTTCCCTTGCTGCGTCTCCAACATATCAGATACGTTCCTACCCTGGGGCTGCTACTCCAGCCTGGTCCCTCTGCCAAGTGTATCCTTGCCCCAGACATCTATTTGGATGAATGATGCCTTCACCACCTTCAAGTCTTCTTTCAAATCTCACTTCCAAATGACACCTTCCCTGGCCAGGTACTTCCCTGATTTAGTACCTCAACGTGCATGTCCATTCCTGCTCTACTTTTTTTTTTCCTGAAAGACTCAGTACGTTTTAACATACCATTTACTTATTTCTTATATTTAGTATCTCTCTTTGGTAGAAAATTAACTTAGCAAGGGCAGAGACCCATATCTACTTTGTTTACTGATATGTCCAAGAAAAGATCTATCCTGTCCATGGGATCACAGAGTTGGACACAACTGAGTGACTGAACAGCATGTCCAAGAAAAACAATGCCCCCACATAGTAGATGGTTAGTAGTTTCTGAATGACGAACCGTGCTATACAGATTAACATAATAAATTGGAATCATCTTAATGGAATCATCTCTAGAAAAACACTTTTGGAAAAAAAGTGTTGTTGTAGTTTTTTTTTTTTTTTTTTAATTTTTAGATTAAAACAATTGGTCAAAACTTCCACAGAGTCAAAATGCTACATGGGTTAAAATGATGAATACCCTGTGTCCACCAGACCATCAGACACTTTACACAACTTATTATAAGTATTATGCCAACTGAACAGATGAGAAGACTGAATCTCAGGATATTAAGTACTTACCAAAGTTACAGAGCTCGTCTGTGTTGGAAACAGGATTTGAACTTGTCTGTATGCTTCTATTCTTGCCATTATTTCACCCTGACTTCCTACCTCACTGAAAGACTCTTCCTAGTAGATTTTTAAATAATTGGTTACATAGGGATGAGAATTACTCACCATTTTCCTGTTAAATTTCTCCACTGTGACTGAAGTTTGTCACTGATGACATCTGAAAAGCTGAATGATGAGTTCAAACAGCGCACACACACACACTGGTAAACTCTGCTACTGGACAAGATGAGCTATGCCAACCAGCAGCAGCTGGCTTGCAAACAACTGTCCCAAAACTACAATTCTCTAAGCAGTAAGCAACGTCTCACTATCCCCATCATTTCCTTCTCCTCTTAGGCCCTCACCAAAACAGATGATATAACACTGATGTCAGTCTTTTTACTTGGATTTTAGAGATAAATAGGTTTGTTCTTTAAAAAAATGTAGGCATTAAATGAACGTATTTTAAGTAGCAATTAACATGCCCTAGATGGCAAGCAAAATCAGGCCCCTGAGAGGTGTCCACATCCTAATCACCTTACATGGCGACAGGATCACTGCAGCTGAGATCAAGGATCCTGAGGTGGGAAGATTATCCTGGACTATCTGGGCAAATGCATGTGATTACAAGGGTCTCCGTAAGAAAGAGGCAGGAGATACAACAATGGACGCAGATGCTGGAGTGATGCCAGTGCCGTCAGGAGAACCGAGCAATGAACCATGGAATGCCAACAGCATCCCCAAACTGGAAGAAGTGGGGAATGGATTTTCCCCTACAGCTCCCCTCCTGCTAACACCTGGATTTTAGCCCTGTGAGACCCACTTCCAGACCTCTGACCTAAGGTATTGTCTTAAGCCACTAAACTTGTGGTAATTTCTCACAGCAGCAATAGGAAACTCATATAGCCTAGAAATATTGTCATAAAAATGCTGAAATCTCTTGATTCAACTAGTGCTGATTCTGTTTATACCTACATTAAGGAAGCCATTAGCAAACTGAGAAGCAGGGAACCACAGAAAGGTCTTAACTGATTCCAGTATTCAGCTTGGAACTCAGTAGAGAAGAGATCACAGACTCCCCCCACCCTGCCCCTCCCTCCTTAACAGAGGTAACATAGTGCCATCACCAATGTTCCACTATTGATGGGGACCCAGTAGCCCCAGTGCCCACACAAAGAAACCCTAAAAAGAAATAAAATTAGTTACCTGTTCCACTCATGGATAAGAACCTGTAAAAGGCAATATTACAAAAGAAAAAAGAGCCACAAAGGGACCTCAGATTGTGAGAATAGCTTTTAATTTTAAAAGAAGTGAAGCAATAAATCATCCATCTCTCTTTCCATCACAGGCAAATAGTCTCCCAAAACATTTGAGATATTTCAAACAACAACTGTGACTAGTGCAAAATAAACACCAACTCTTTTCAGGAACCAACCAAGCAGATGGGTGCAGGCCACAGGCTCAGCCTCTGCGGAGGCCAGGAGGAGCAGCCAGATTTGCACATTTATTTTGACATGCCCAGCTCTGAACAGATGAAAACAATACCTGGGGAGGGGAAACCACAAGAGAATGTTGCCCAAAGTGAAACAAATCTGCCCAACACCCTCATGGGGCTAATATCCTTGGTACCTGGAAGATGCTTTAAAAAGAAACACAAAGTCAGCAGCTTTTAGGCAAAACTGAAGGAACAGGGTTTGGGCTCATATATTTCTAGTTTTCATTTGGGGTCTTCTATATACATATATTGGTTCTTAGGTAGAAAAATCTGCTTTATAAAAGGCATTCTGTAGCTCACAGTGCTCCCGACTCCAGTGAAAATATTTGTGCTGCTTCTCTATGGATGCTTTGCAGAATTACCTTCCATGCCTAGGTGATCTCCACTACCTCCCCCGCACCACCTGACCTAGAGGAGCAGTGTCCAACAGAAGTGCAACACGTGTCTAATTTCAATCTTTTTTGGTAGCTACATTTAAAAAAGATTAAAAGGAAGTGAAACTTTATCAATCTCTTGATATGTCTAAAATACTGTCATTTTAGCACATAGTATAAAATATTGATGCAATATTTCAGATTCTCTCTGGTATTAAGCCTTCCAAATCTGGGATGCATTTTCTGTCTCCAGCACCACACTTCCAGTCATGAGCCACATGTGGACCACTGTGCTGAATCACACGGGTCTAGGGAATCTCTGTGGCACTGCCTGGGCGATCCTATACACCAGCTTAAGGGTACAGAAGCTTGTTCTGTAACCTAGAATTTTCGACCTTAGGTAAAGCATAGAATCACAATTTATCTAACCCTGTTCCCCCATCCTGCTCCCAACACCAGCCATCTCCCCACAAGGATGATGTGATGGAGCAACCGTGATGCCTACCAGATGAAAAGACATCATTTCTGTGGTAGAAAAACTTACTTGAGGATCACAGCTATAACTGAATTAGAATAAGATAATATTCCATAAAGGTTACAGAGTTAGCCGAAGGTAGTTCTGATGTTTTTCGGGGCAAGATGTGCTGTAAAGCAGATTTTTCATCTTTGAGGAAGAAGATTAATGTAACAAAATACTGACTGGGAAGTGGAGAGGGGAAAAAAAAAAAAAGTAATTACCCAAGAAACTGGGACTAGAAGTTGGCGGGGGGGGGACACTAAAAATGAGACAAGTTCAAAAGTGGGATGTGTGAGCTATTAACCAGAAACATAACATCTAACCTCTATGTGTCCTCGCATCTCACATGTCTGACCATAGTAGCAACTGTAGGAAAATAGAATTGAATGTTAGGGCAGAAAGGGACTCCTGAGCTTATCTGGTCTAACCCACTCATTTTAAGGAAAAAGGCCTGGGGAGATAAAGCAACTTGGCCCCATGTCACTTAGAAGCAGAGTAGGCTACAAATCCAGGTGCTCTCACTATAGATAGCAGGTAAGGCTCCATCCAGTTCAGGTCAAAGGAACAGATGATGTTGAGAGGAACAGGCTACTCCCTACAACCCACAGTGAGCACAGGGGAATGGCAGACACATTCTCTTGTAGGTGGGAGAAAACAGCAAGTCAATTCAAAATATTAAAGCAATGTTGACATAAAATGGCATTCATATGGGACTCTTCCTAATAGTTCTGTTTGCATACTTTTTCTCCCCTCGAAAAAAGAATCCCAATATGAATTAAACTGGATTTCTGATGAATTATGTGGGCATTTAGATCAACTAACAAAACAAGATATGCTGTACATTTCAAGACACGTTCATCAGGATTTTACATAGATGGGTATCAAAAGATATTTACAGGAAGAAAGTGCTCTCTTTCACGTACACACACACACACTGAGAATTTCACAATTACACCACCATCTAACACAGAAGATTCCTAACAGGTTGATGACCAGTTGACAAAATACATTATTCCAGTTTTCAGTCATAAATCATTTCACCTACATACATGTATAAAATTAAGCAGTATATTCCAGACTCTGATTCCAGGGAAGCCTGCCTTGAACATATTAAGATATACATATTAATACATTCATAAGCATGAAAGAAGACTGATATTTGCTCCAGTTTTCCCCAACTCACAATCTGAAATAAAGAAGAACACATATACAAAACTTTGCCTTGTATAAATAGCCCTTTGTTTTGTGAGGCAGAAAAAAAAGGCAGCCATATTCTACTTTCTTATGATGTGTTTAGGTATCAAAAGGGCTGAATTTCTTTTTCTACTTCATGAATAATGTGTAGCCTAAAACCGTATATACTGGCTTGAAACCATTCATTCTGCAAAGTTTTATTATAAAATGTTTTAATTTGTTCAGAATACACATGCTATTTTTGTCCGCATTTCAATCCAAAGCCCCAGTCACCCTCCCACCCCCCAGGAAGGGCCTTCACTTTGTAACTGCAGTCAAAAGAAGTCATTTTCATGTGTGTTTCGGGTGTGTTCATTAACTATGATCCTCAGGAGATCCAGTCTCCCTAAGGAGACTGGATTTTGTAAGGCTGATCAGTGTGGGGGTTTCCGGGAGAGTCAGGGACTTATGTCACCAAGTGGGGCTACTTTAGGATGTCTGAGACAATGTGAAAAGGTGACCCCAGTCGGCAGTTTAGTAGAGAGTTACTGCACCATGAGCTCCCTCCCTCTGCCAATCTCATTTGTTCCCAAACTGAAGAAACATCAGGAGAGAAGAGAAGCACACTCTACTACCCACACCACCTGCTGCTCTTCAGAGGGTCAGCGTATCAGATCTCACCACATTCTCAACGTGCACCCGGAAAGGAAGGGCAGAGTCATCACACCATTGTGTAGTAGAGAAGGGAAGTGAGACACGGGGGGATGAGGGGACCTGCCCAGCCATGAGCAGCATCCAGCTCCCCAGGCCACAGGCCTCGGGCTCTGCATCCCTCACTCACAAGCCTAACGGAGCTCCCATGAGAAGGCCCCTCCATCATAACAAGAATCCTGACTGTTCATAATGCATATCTCATAATTCAGTTTCTGGATTTACAGAATTGTGAAATTCTGTGCTATATTTCACCCCGCTGGTTCTACTTTATTTTCCTACAGTTTCCAGAAAGATCCTTTCTAACCAACCAAAAGCATGTTAAGCAGACAGCCAGAAGTCCTTTTATATTTGACTGCACAATCTGAAATAGAAAGTCCAGAGACCCTAGCATTCGGTAGAAGGAGCAATAGAAAAATTAGACACTGCCATTCAAAATTAGAGACTTTTTCATCACATCTGAAACTCTGATCAAATTCCAGGTTGCAACTAAAATACTGAAATGCCAAAATGGAAACAATGGTGTTTCATAGCATCACAGAAAGTTTCTTTGCATCTGAAACCCTTAGACTGCTGACGACCACACTATTGGTCATGGCAGAGAAGCAGAGGAGGCAAGTCAGGAGGTGATTAACCAAGGGCAGAGATGAAATTCTGCCCCAGAAAACACAGACATGGAGGCAAGCGACGAGCTGGGGGATGAGAAAATTACGGACAAATTTGGGACACTTATCATGATTCCAGGGAGTTGTCATGTGTTATGGTAAGAAGAGATCAGCTATTTTAACTAACAACACACACGCCTATGCCTTAGCGGGAAGGGCTGCTGAGAAACAGAATCCATCTACTTTTGGCAGAGAAAACACTGCTGCTGGAGGCATCTGCGTTCATACCACCAAACGTCACAAGTCCAAGTAAATTCTAGACAGCACTGCAACGGCGCTTCTAATGCTGGAAAACCTAAGTGGGGAACTAATTTTTTTTAACTGTTCCTGAGATATAGTTTCTTTAAAATATTTACTTGCTTTTTCCAACTATTTTAACCTTGAGAAACCAACCCGTCACAGCTTTTCTAGTTGACTATAAAGGCCTCGCACTCTCAGTCTCACTCACACACATTCATACAATTGTATTTTGATATGATTAAATTAAAAATATCTTTCGTTGCTGATGTTCTAAACGACTATACACAGAGAGATCAGAAGTTATTGTGTGTCATGAAAAAAATTATGTCACAAATAGAGCTCAGCCCAGTTACTGATTTTCGATATGAAACAAAAGTGGGCTTTTTGTTTATGGTGGGTGAGGCTGCACAACTGGCCCTATTGGTTTCTCTGGGGACCACTATCACTGACCCCCAAAGCAAAACACGGGGGTCTGGTGGCACTTCCCATTTTCAGTGTGCTAGTGGAAGAGTCCCCCACCAGGAATATGAATACTTTTTAAAAAATCATCTTCTTCTTAAACATTTATAAAAAGAAAAACTATCTACAGTAGTGTATCATCACTAATAGAAATTTCCTCCCAGTTCTATTTTAGAAGGCATCAAATGATGTTCTTTAAATAAACTATAAATACCCCATGTATTCCCTCATGTCTGGCTGTCCCAACCTCTTACATTTTTTTGGGGGGGGGGGGCAAATTAAAAAGGCGTACAGCTTCTTCTTGCCAATTTGTACATCTGAGGTTTAGCTTGGTATCCTGCGATAAAAGTACATGTAGCCCAGGTCTTTAGGGGGCCTTTCCGAGGCACACACTTTGTGGTCATTGTAGATCACCCATCTGAAAACAAAAGACAGAAGCGAGTGATGGGTTTAAGTCAGTTCTAGGAAACCGCAGAAGAAAGTTACTGCACCATACTCAATGTAATCAAGATGTTTTAAGATAAATCAAACTCAAGTCTATTGCTGGTGAACACTACACTACTTTTTATTCTCAAGTTCAATCAAGAAGGAGTTCCTAAAGGAGCCTCCAAACACTTCCATTTGTAGACGCCCCTAGACGGCCTCAGAAATGGAGGCAAAGACATGTGTGTCTATTCCAGTCATAAATAGACATGCAGTGACCAATTATACAGCCATTAAAATGCCTTCAAATGATATTTGGTAGAGTGAGAAAATAATACAATATGAAGTGGGGAAAAGCAGATTACAACATTGTACTTACTGTGTACGAACTTCAAGCTTTTAGAAAAGTTGTAAATACATACATATGCGTGTATACAGACAAACACATACCCTCTTCCCATTGAAAACAGTAAAACAGAAATGTATCAAAATAGAGACTATGGTTCTCTCTCTGCTTCCAGACAACATGTTCTTCATATGATTTTGTGTCTTACAAACTCCTTATGATGAAATTCACTGCTTTTTCTATTCTAATTAAGCTATTTTTCTTAAGAAATATATTTTTTAAAGAGCTGTCATGCTTGGTAATAAAATGAATTCACTATAAATTAAGTTCCTGTGCCCAACTATCTTACAAATCAAGTTGAGAAGCCAAGACTTAAATGACACATGGAAAAGGACCACAGTGGATTTCTGGCTGGAGACCAGTCACTCCTGCACCAAGAGGTCAGTGTTGTACCGGGAGAGGCCAAGGCTATGTGGTTCTCCAGTGTCCATGTGGCCAAGCGCTGCCTCGAGCAGAGCTGACCCACACGACAGGCCACTCAGTGGGAGTTCAAGGAGGGGAAACCAGGGTAGCCCTGGGGGATCCAGCCCAGGAAGAAGACTCTGAAGAGAGCAGTGGCCTGACACCCCACAACTGTCTCATTCTCAGCTCGCCACACCCCTCACAGTTCTTGAAGCCAAGGCTACAGCAGGGCGAACACTAGGTGTTAGAGCTGCTAGACAGAACACAGGATACCCAGTCAAATTTGAGTATCATATAAACAACAAATACTTTTTTAATATAAGGATGTTCCATGTAATAGTTGAGACATATTTATACTAAAAAGTTATTCATCATCTGAAATTCAAACATAGTAGGGCATCCTGGTTTTCTGGCTTTGCTTCATTTTGTTGGCTAAATCTGGCGATCCTGCAGAGGTTCCAAATACAGACTCGCGTTCTTCTGCGGGAAGCCTCTTGACTCTGGGAGGTGCCCCTGCTATGATGATGAACAGTGGCTCTCAGCACCAGCTCTGATACAGCTGCAAAGGCCAAGCTGTTCAGCCTCTCTGAGCTTCAGTGTCTTGATGTATACAATGGCTTTGAGTCTATCCCTACAAACCACTGTGGGAACCAAATGAGACACCCAGTGGAGTGCCTGGCACATAGCAGGTGCTCAATAAAACACAGATATAATTTTACCTTCTTAAAAAGACTCACCTTCCTTCCTTTTTAATGTGACAGACGTAGTGGCCACTCATTGTAGACGTTCCCATGTGACTGATGAACGCAAATAATTCGTACACTATGGAAGAGGAAACAACTCAGTTACTAGGCAGCATTTCTAGAAATAAATAGCACTTCTGTTCAGAATTTAGTGCCAAGGAGAATGGAATCCAGCAACTGTTCAGACTTAAAAACAAAATGTATTTAGTCGCTAGGCTGAGAACACATACACGTACCCGCAACGTGACAGTAACTTCAACCTGCAAATCATAACAAAACAAGACATAGTAGAGCTGACAGTAAGTGCCTATCTGAAAAGGGATTAAAAATCCCACAGCCCAGTCTGGTGGCAAGCACATGGGTCTAAAAGGGTGGTCCTGGCTCCATCACCTCCAAGCAGCATGAGGGTGGAGAAGTTGTTTCGCCTCTCAGAACTCCTTTCTTCACAGAAATGCAAAATCCACCCACTTTACAAGGCTCTCTGAGGCTTAAATGAGCAATTCAGACTAAAATACCACAGAAATGTCAGGATTCAGAGGAAGAAAGCAGATAGCTGTTATCATTTATAGACAGGGATAATGCTCAGAATATACATCCTGTGATTTCTGACTTGCTCATGATGATAAACCAAATGGGACCAAAATTCAGGCTTCACGCTTTCTGAACAAGGAGATGTAGTCTCTTGGAGCCTGAGATGGACATTTATTCTCTAACAAATACCTCCTGCTATCTAGCACAGATGCTGTGCCAAATCCACAGTGAACAAATTTCAGCTCATGCTCCCCTGGCCAATCTGAGGCCTACACAACACCTTCACAATACAAAGTGGGTGTACAGACTGGTACTCGTCCATCTCCGCAAATTGCTACAGACTACGATGGGATAGGTACAGAAGCTGAGTGAGTGTTTATAATAGTTTAAGAGTAATATTCATGTCTGTTGAATCTAATAAGGGAAAAAATGGGCTTGCCTATTCATTTTTTGGTACTCCATTTTTGTTGCATTTTACAAGGATGTTGGTTCTGGACAGACCCTTTCCTTGCTGCTCTCTCTCTCATCCTTTCTCTCCCTTGCCGTTTACCAGGACTAATCCATGCATTCAGCTATGAATCCTCAGTCAGTACACTACATATTGCAGACCTCCTCTCCGCAAACATTTTCCCCCAGGAAATGACTTTCTTTTGGTTGTCCAGATGCCTGACTTCTCTTCTTCTGGACTTTTAAACAATAATGACCTGGGGCTCTGACCTCAGACCTTTCTTCCTTCTATCTTAACACCTACCCTCCATGTTCTCTCCCTCCCTCCCTTTTCTACTCTATTCCCACCACCACCCTCCCTCTCCAAGTGTCTCATGGCATTAACTGGAATTATGTTCATTTCATTTCTGGAATGTTCACCACTCATGTATAGAACTACAATTGAATTTTGTATATTGGCCTGTTTTCTGCAATCTTGCTGAAGCCATTTATTAGTTCTAATAGTTTTTAAAGTAAACTCCTTAAAATTTTCTATATAATGGGTGATAAGTCGCTTCAGTCGTTTCTGACTCTTTGCAACCCTGTGGACTATAGCCAGTCAGGTTCCCCTGTCCATGGGATTCTGCAGGCAGAGTACTGGAGTGGGTTGCCACGCCCTCCTCCAGGGGATCTTCCAGACCCAGGGATCGAAACTGAGCCTCTTAGGTCTCCTGCATTGGCAGGCAGGTTCTTTACCACTAGCACCACCTGGGAAGCCCTTCTATATACAAGACCAAGTCATTTGCAAACAGAAATAGTTTTACTTCTTTCTTGCCTATTTATTTTTCTTGCTTAACTGCCATGGCTAGAACATTTTGCTGCTGCTAAGTCGCTTCAGTTGTGTCCGACTCTGTGCAACCCCATACACGGCAGCCTACCAGGCTCCCCCGTCCCTGGGATTCTCCAGGCAAGAACACTGGAGTGGGTTGCCATTTCCTTCTCCAAAGCATGAAAGTGAAAAGTGAAAGTAAAGTCGCTCAGTCGCGCCCGACTTCGCAACCCCATGGACTGCAGCCTATCAGGCTCCTCCATCCATGGGATTTTCCAGGCAAGAGTACTGGAGTGGGTTGCCATGCCTTCTCTGAGAACCTCTTGCACGATGTTAAACAGAAATGGCAAGAGTAAACAGCAATGGCAAGAGGGGACATCCTTATCTTGTTCCTGCTCTTGGGAAAAGCATTTAGTCTTTTACCATGAAGCATGATGTGGGCTGTGGGGTTTAGGTGAAAATGAAAGTTGCTCAGTCATGTCTGACTCTTTGAGACCCCATGGACTATACAGTCCATGGAATTCTCCAGGGCAGAATAGTGAAGTGAGTAGCCTTTCCCTTCTCCAGGGGATCTTCCCAAGTCAGGGATCAAACCCAGGTCTCCCTCATCGCAGGTGGATTCTTTACCAGCTGAGCCACCAGGGATGTGGGTAGATGCCCTTTATCAGGTTAAGAAAGTTCCCTTTCCTTGCCAGTTTATCAAGCATCCTATCCTCCCACCATTTCCTTCAAAATATATACAGAATCGACTACTACTTACCACCTCCACTAGTAACCCCCAATCCAAGTTACCAGCATCTCCTGTCTGAATTAGTACAATAGACTCCACTGCTACCAGGGCTCCCTGCTTCCTCCCTTACCCCCTAGTGACCATTCTTAGTCCGGCTTCAAAGCTCGCTCTTACACTGACCCATGATGGCCCCCAACCTCCTCCCACTCTCCTGCTCACTCCACTCCAGCTCCTCCAGCCTCCTGGCTGCTACTCAAACATTCACCAGCTACTCCTCTCACTGACAGAGAGGCCTTCAAGTCCCACACCTACTGTTCCCTCAACCTGGAACTCTTCTTTCAGATGCCACACGATCCGCTCCTCACTTCACAGAGGTCTCAGATCAAATGTCATCTCAGGAGGCCTTCCTTATAAATAGCGACTCCTCCCCTCCTTCCACCCCACCCTCATCCCAACCTTTCTTTACTGTTGTGCATGGAGCCCAAAATAATACCTTATCACATATGTATGTGTGTATTTGTTCACTATCTTCTTTTATCCCAGGCTATGTCCTCCATAAGGACAATAAGTTTGTTTTGTTGGTGGGTTTTTTAAATTATTATTAGAAAATTACCAAATATTTATTTCACGTGTCTGTTTTGTTTCCTGGAATATTCCAGGCACAGAAAACAGTACATACATGCAGTAGACATGTCTTCCTTCACCCCATGTCCTGATTTGTTTTTATATCTTTTCATATTGTATATATTTTTATAAACCACCTATAAAAGTATAAATTGGGGTATAAATTAGTGATATTTTAAAAGGAATGAATCAGAGAGGATTGTCTTTCCCATCATCAACTAAGTTTCTGTCGTTAGCTATCACATTAACTGACAACTCCTCCCCTCCAAAAAATAAAAAAACCAAAAGCAAAAAATCACAGGTACGAAACAGAACACAGACAAGAAGAGTTGTGAATGATAATCATTTTGCCTGGCACTTAGTGATGCAGAGACCTTGTCTGCCGTCCCCTAGGGTTCCCTGTCACTAAGGACCCACACCACCTGCTAAACAAGAGTGAGTATGAGCTGAAACTTTTTCATGTTCCTTGACCCTGCTTGGTGTTTAAAGCTCTTTTGGAATAATTTTATATCAAATTCTAAATCTTCAGTTTGAGAGATTTGGGGCTGATCTCCCACTAGGTGGCTATACCCTCTTAGAATCTTCATGAAATAAAGAAAGAACATGATCCTTCACAAGGAACTGATCTTCCCTCATAAGGAACTGACCCCCCCTAAACTGTGAGAGTCATTCAGTCCAGTTGTGACCCCATGGACTACAGCCTGCCAGGATTCTCTGTCCATGGAATTCTCCAGGTAAGAATACCGGAGTGGGTAGCCGTTCCCTTCTCCAGGGGATCTTCCCAATCCAGGGATCAAACCCAGGTCTCCCACATTGCAGGTGGATTCTTTACCATCTGGGCCAGCAGGGAAGCCCCAAAACAACATCTTAAAATAATTGAACCAAACATTTAATGAGCACTTCCCAATAAACCAGGGTGACTTCAGTGAAATGTTGCTCAGATACCAACAACCCAGCACATTAACAAAACAGACAGACACAGAGAAAAGAACAAACCCATACACTCACAGCCAAACATGTCTTTAAGCCCCCAAAAGACATTTTCCCCTCTTTAGTTAAAAGCAATTAATTCACATGTATACTCAAAATCATAAAAACGAAGAAAAAAGATTAGCATAAATCTTAGTCCTATAATTAAAATTAACTGTGTTTATCAATAGAAGCAACCACTCCATGCATTATTCAAGGCCTCCTGCTAGGAACCAATAGCAAAAGAGAGAGTCTCAATAAATTTGAAAAAAATTCAACAGGTAAGAAATCTCAATTTATATCTGTTTCCAAAGAGAACATCAAGGTGAATAAACCAGTGAAGCCACTGCTGATTCTTCTCCCAGTTGCCAGAGATCTCCCTCCAAAAAAACAGCATCATCACACTCTCAGAAAATATAGAGACCCCTTTTTATGTAGCTAGAAAAAGCTTTTTAAAGCAAGGTAAATCACTTCTAAAATGTTGACTTTCAAGACTTCCCTGGTGGTCCAGTGGCTAAGACACCGTGCTCCCAATGCAGCAGGCCCAGTTCAATTCCTGGTCAGGGAACTAGATTCTGCATGCCTCAACTAAGACCCAGCCCAGCCAAATAAATACATAAAGCATCTTTTGTTGTTGTTGACTTTCAACAGGGACACTTTTACACTGTCTAGAAGAACTGGACAAAACTACCTAAACTACCATGTTCAACCTCTGGCCAGTGGAGTCCCTCTAACGAGTCAGAATTAAAGTGTCTGAAACTAGCGTCCTTCGTCCCTACTTCCCTCTTCCAACAAACCTGTCCTTTTCTGAATTTAGGAACATGTCCCCAGCCTTTCTAATAAGAAGAATTTTTAATATCTAAAATTTACCACCCCCAACCAAAGTAGTAAGGGATTACACTTGATTTTACTCTTTGAAAAAGAAAGCACTGTCAGGAAAATTAAATGCAAACTTGGAAAGCAAAAGAAGTAGGCAGAATGCTCTTTTGTATTGTTAGGTAGTTAGAATAGGAAAAAGGAGACCAGAATGGCAGTGGCTAAAAGACAAAGAAGGGAAAAGCCGGTGAAAATAGAACAAAGGAAGGTCTGAGAAGGATGGAGTGACAACCTCAGATAAAACAAACAGCCCTCCTGGCTAGCCCAATTTACATAGGGCAGGCCCAGGGGGAGGAGAAATGTAAAAAGAGTCAAAATTGGGTGGGAGGGGCTTCTCTTCTCTTCCTGTCTTTTGGGTTGGCCAGCCCTCACACCTTGAGGATGTATTTTCCTTTACTTTCTAAATAAAACTGAGCTGTAATGCTGGTCCATCCAAGGAAACTACACAGAGCCGTAACACTGGTCTGTCCGTTGCTTCAGATTTTTGTTGCGACAAGACAGAACTGAGGAAATCACACATTCCCCCAACAGTACCATATGGAGAAATGGCCACCCAAGGATCGTCTAGGGTAGGGACCAGCACACTATGATGCCACATAGGCCAAATCCAGCCCACAGCCTGTTTCTGTGCTGCCAGGGAGAAAGGAGAAAAGAGGGGGTTCAAAAGTATGAGATGACAAGTGTATGGCCCATGAGGCCTAAAACATTTACTATCTGGACCTTCAGAGAAAAAATGTGCAGACCCCTAGTCTAGGGTAATAAACTTACTTCCTCTCACCACTTACTACTGATTAAACATTCCACACTTGTTACTTGTTAACGTGTAGATTTTTGTCTGGCAAAGATACCAAAAAGTTCTCTCTGGTGGAATATATACAAGCATGCCTCAGAGAGATTGTGGGTTTGGTTCCAGGCCACCACAATAAAGCAATTATCTAAATAAAGCAAGTCACATGAATTTTGTTGGTTTCCTAGTGCATATAAATAAAAACTATGTTTTACATTATACTATAGCCTATTCAGTATGCAATAGCATATGTCTAAAAAAGAAATGTGCATATCTTAATTTAAAAATACTTTATGGATTAAAAAATGCTAACCATCATCTGAGCCTTCACTAGTTGTAATCTTTTTGCTGGTGACAGTGAAAGTCATTCAATTGTGTCTGATTTTTTGCAACTCCATGGACCGTAGCCTCCTCTGTCTATAGAATTCTCCTGGCCAGAATACTAGAGTGCACAGCCCTTCTCTTCTCCAGGGGATATTACCGACACAGGGGCTCTGAAATATTGTGAGAATTACCAAAATGTGACACAGAAATACTAAGTGAGCAAATGCTGTTGGAAAAAAATGGCTTCAACAGACTTGCTTGATGTAGGCCACAGCCACAAGCCTTCACTTTGTAAAAACCACAATGTCTGTTGAACACATAAAAGAGAATCACATTAAAATGAGGTCTGCCTGTGCTGATGCGATTCCAGTTCTGTAAGGATTAAGCCATCAGCCACTGCAGACGCCCCCTCCAAAGTATTCTTGGGACACTGATCTGCTTTTGACAGCAGACTGTAAAGTAATCTGTTGTAACTTTCTGTATTTGCCTTTCAAATGTTTTATTGTCACTTTGGTTCAATGAATAAGTATTGTTTCACACTAACCTATGATCCTATCGGACCAAGTGTTTTAAAACCTTTTGATTTCTTTGACAAAGTTCTTTTGACCGCTAGCTAACTTTGAGATGATTCCAAGGGCCCCTGAAACAACCCAAAGTAATTAGGTTCAATTGGTATGTTAATTACATAGGAAGACATTGTCAAATAAGTGGTGATAACCTTAGGTTATATTATGTGGGTAAGATGGTGTGATCACTCACCTAGAGCCAGACATCCTGGAATGTGAAGTCAAGTGGGCCTTAGAAAGCATCACTATGAACAAAGCTAGTGGAGGTGATGGAATTCCAGTGGAGCTATTTCAAATCCTGAAAGATGATGCTGTGAAAGTGCTGCACTCAGTACGTCAGCAAATTTGGAAAACTCAGCAGTGGCCACAGGACTGGAAAAGGTCAGTTTTCATTCCAATCCCAAAGAAAGGCAATGCCAAAGAATGCTCAAACTACTGCACAATTGCACTCATCTCACATGCTAGTACAGTAATGCTCAAAATTCTCTAAGCCAGGCTTCAGCAATACGTGAACCATGAACTTCCAGATGTTTAAGCTTGTTTTAGAAAAGGCAGAGGAACCAGAGATCAAATTGCCAACATCTGCTGGAAGAGAGTTCCAGAAAAACATCTATTTCTTCTTTATTGACTATGCCAAAGCCTTTGACTGTGTGGATCAAAATAAACTGTGGAAAATTCTGAAAGAGATGGGAATACCAGACCACCTGACCTGCCTCTTGAGAAACCTATATGCAGGTCAGGAAGCAATAGTTCGAACTGGACATGGAACAACAGACTGGTTCCAAAGAGGAAAAGGGGTCCATCAAGGCTGTATATTGTCACCCTGCTTATTTAACTTATATGAAAAGTACGTCATGAGAAATGCTGGGCTGGAAGAAGCACAAGCTGGAATCCAGATTTCCGGGAGAAATATCAATAACCTCAGATATGCAGATGACACCACTCTTATGGCAGAAAGTGAAGCAGAACTAAAAAGCCTCTTGGTGAAAAGTGAAAGAGGAGAGTGAAAAAGTAGGCTTAAAGCTCAACATTCAGAAAACGAAGATCATGGCATCTGGCCCCATCACTTTATGGGAAATAGATGGGGAAACAGTGGATACAGTGTCAGACTTTATTTTGGGGGGCTCCAAAATCACTGCAGATGGTGATTGCAGCCATGAAATTAAACAATGCTTACTCCTTGGAAGGAAAGTTATGACCAACCTAGATAGCATATTCAAAAGCAGAGATATTACTTTGCCAACAAAAGTCTGTCTAGTCAAGGCTCTGGTTTTTCCCGTGGTCATGTATGGATGTGAGAGTTGGACTGTGAAGAAAGCTGAGGGCCAAATAATTGATGCTTTTGCACTGTGGTGTTGGAGAAGACTTTTGAGAGTCCCTTGGACTGCAAGGAGATCCAACCAGTCCATCCTAAAGGAGACCAGTCCTGGGTGTTCATTGGAAGGACTGATGCTAAAGCTGAAACTCCAGTACTTTGGCCACCTCATGCGAAGAGTTGACTCATTGGAAAAGACCCTGATGCTGGGAGGGATTGGGGGCAGGAGGAGAAGGGGATGGCAGAGGATGAGATGGCTGGATGGCATCACTGACTCAAAGCATATAAGTTTGGGTGAACTCTGGGAGTTGGTGATGGACAGGGAGGCCTGGCGTGCTGTGATTCATGGGGTCACAAAGAGTCGGACACGACTGAGTGACTGAACTGAACTGAAACAACTTGAGGTAACTGATTACATACATCATTCTATATAGAATAACCATAATAGTACAGCTCTAGACATGGGACAAATAGATTCGTGGGATTAGATCTGATAGACAAAGTGCCTGAAGAACTATAGACAGAGGTTTATAACATTGTACAGGAGGCAATGACCAAAATCACCCCCAAGAAGAAGAACTGCAGAAAGCCCTCCTCAGTGATCAATGCAAAGAAATAAGGGAAAACAATAGATAGACATCCTGGAGTGTGAAGACAAGTAGGCCTGAGGAAGCATTACTATAAACAAAGCTAGTGGAGGTGATGGAATTCCAGATGAGCTATTTCAAACCCTAAAAGATGATGCTGTTAAAATGCTACACTCAGTATGTCAGTAAATTTGGAAAATGCAGCAGTGACCACGGGACTGGAAAAGGTCAGATTTCATTCCAATCCCAAAGAAGGGTAATGCCAAAGAACATTCAAACTACTACACAATTGTGCTCATTTGACATGTTAGCAAGGTAATCCTCAAAATCTTTCAAGTTAGGCTTCAACAATACATGGACTGAGAACTTCCAGATGTAGAAACTTGATTTAGAAAAGGCAGAGGAACCAGAGATCAAAATGCCAACATCTGCTGGACCATAAAAAAAAAACTAGGGAATTGCAGAAAAACATATACTTCTGCTTCATTGACTACACTAAAGCCTTTGACTGTGTGGAATTCTTAAAGAGTTGGGATACCAGACCACCTCACCTGCCTCCTGAGAAACCTGTATGCCGGTCAAGAAGCAACCGTTAGAACTGGACATGGAACAACAGACTGATTCCAAACTGGGAAAAGAGTATGTCAAAGCTATATATTGTCACCCTGCTTATTTAACTGATATGCAGAGTACATCACGTGAAATGCCAGGCTGGATGAAGCTGGAATCAAGATTGCAGGGAGAAGTATCAATAACCTCAGATATGCGGATGACACCACCCTTTTGGCAGAAAGCGAAGATGAACTAAAAAGGCTCTTAATGAAAGTGAAAGAGGTGACTGAAAAGGTTGGCTTAAAACTCAGCATCCAAAAACTAAGATCATGGCATCTGGTTCACCACTTCATGGCAAAAAGATGGGAGGAAGAAATGGAAACAGTGACAGACTGTATTTTCTCAGGCTCCAAAGTCACTGTGGACAGTGACTGCATATGTGCTGTCGCTTCAGTTCATCTCTCTGCAACTTTATAGACTGTAGCCAGCCTGGCTGCTCTGCGCATGGGATTCTGCAGGCAAGAATCCTGGAGTGGGCTGCCATGTTCTCCTCCAGGGCATCTTCCCGACCCAGGGACTGAACCTGTATCTCCTGGAATTCCTGCATCTCAGGCAGATTATTTACTGCTGAGCTACCAGGGAAGCCGTGGAGCCATGACATTAAAAGACGCTTGCTCCTTGGAAAAAAGCCCTGACAAACCTAGAAATCACTTTACCAACAAAGGTCTGTATAGTCAAAGCCATGGTTTTCCAGTAGTCATGTACAGATGTGAGAGCTGGACCATAAAGAAGGCTGAGCGCCAAAGAATTGATGCTTTCAAATTGTGGTGTTGGACAAGACTCTGGAGAGTCCCTTGAAAAACAAGGAGATCAAACCAGTCCATCTTAAAGGAAATCAGTCCTGAGTATTCATTGCAAAAGCTGATGTTGAAGCTCCAATACTTTGGCCACCTGATGAAAAGACCCTGATGGTGGGAAAGATTGAAGGCAGGAGGAGAAGGGGGCAACATAGAATAAGATGGTTGGATGGCATCACCAAATCAATGGGCATGAGTTTGAATAAACTCCGGGAGATAGTGAAGGACAGGGAAGCTTGGTGAGCTGTAGTGCATGGGGTCGCAAAGAGTCGGACACAACTGAGTGACTGAACAACAAGACGTAGGAAGAAGAATAAGGGAAAGAACTTCCTAGATCGTAAACTAGTACGACAGACAGGCCAGAGAATTTTAGGTTATCAACAGGGCCTAACTAAAAAAAAAAAAAACAAACAAAAAAAAAACTTGTTAAATGGCCTATCAACGAAATCCCCATCTGACCTAAGCAGGAGAATTCCTAGTACAGTGGGACAAATTTGTCATGAAATGCCTCCCAACCTTAGATCAAATCTGTGACCAGGAGGGGGCGCTGTAGATGGAGAATGCTGCCTGCCATTCTAGCTCTACAAAGATCAAGCCTTCAGCTGCTGCCACTGATCACCGTGCAGGAACCTTTCTGTACTCTGGATACCGACCTTAGACAGACAGTTAAGACTCATATCTAAGGAATGATTTCAATGAGCTAAGAATCTTGCATCTTCCCCGACATGGAAAAGCACTATGATCATTAACTTGAGGTATGTTTTCTTTGTGATTAGCAGTAAGCTTTGTTAAAGCATCTGCCCACAATCTGGGAGACCTGGGTTCGATCCCTGGGTCGGGAAGATCCCCTGGAGAAGGAAATGGCAACCCACTCCAGTATTCTTGCCTGGAGAATCCCATGGACGGAGGAGCCTGGTGGGCTACAGTCCACGGGGTCACAAAGAGTCGGACACGACTAAGCAACTTCTTTCACTTTCACTTTGATGTTCAACTGCATGTTTTTCTACCAGCAAATACTCCTATTAATATATACCTTGGCTCCTTCTTTACCTCTTCAGAGAATTCCTCAGATGATACTGTCCTCAGAAGGTTCCCCGAATAAAACTTGCAACTTTTAGGTTCTGAAGTTTTTCTTCTGCCAACACCTGTAACTTCCAGGAGTTATGATCCTCATAGACACTAATTATACATCTAACTCAGCCATCAAATTATCTTTAAATATTCTAAAAGCATCTTTTCAGATGCTTTTGAATCAGTAATAATAACTAACTGGTTCCCTAATAAACCAAAGAAAATCTGTCTATAGGTTCAGTTTTCATGTATCTGACAGTCATTTTACTTTTTTGAAAACTATAGTTTAACAACACATAATGACCAAAAGCAATACTAGGTTCAGGAGTGTGATTAATTTACATTTTATAAATCATTTAAGCATGTATATCTACTTAAAAAGCATGAGACTGTGAGGGCAGGACATATTATTTAGTCCGTTTACAGAGCGCTCAGAATACAGGGTCTCCTTGGTGGCTCAGACAATAAACAATTTATCTGTCAATGCAAGAGATCTGAGTTCAATCCTGGGTTGGGAAGATTCCCTGGAGAAGGAAATGGCAACCCACTCCAGTATTCTTGCCCGGGAAATCCCAAGGACAGAGAAGCCTGGTGGGCTACAGTCCATGGGGTCACAAAGAGTCGGACACGACTGACAGCACACAGACATCTCCCCAGAATACAGAAACACCTAAAACTGCTTGAAACAAACACCAAGACCCCGAGTGCTCTGCAGCCTGCGGATGAGAAACCAAGACTGAATTTTCCAGCTGAATCTTCCTAACTTGAATAATTTGTTTCGTTTCCCATCCCTAACAACAGAAGGGAAAATGTCATTCCCAATTTCCCAGCATCTGACTCACAAGCATCCTACATCTGCAATCTCCCTACCTTCAACTGCTTGGTTTCCCTCATTCCTGCTCTGAGAAAAGACCCACAGTGTGTGGTGGGGGGCAAGGAGTGGATTTGGAGCTTTTAGAAAACTATTCAATTCCCAAAGAGAAAGGAGGATATCAGTAAATCAATAACAGCTTAAGGTAACTGATAACATGGACAGAATCTTAAAAGGTGTACAAATTGCCTCCCCAACTCCAGCCAACTCAAAATGACCAATCCACCTGGACTTCTCATTGTCATACTGCCTAAAACAACAAGTAGCAAAGGCTTTCCTCCAAGCTCAATAGTTTCTGGCCACTTATACTTCAGTGTAAATTAGTTTACTCCAGAGTGGCTTCCTCTTAACTTCCATAGTACCACTGAAAAGCACAGGTGCTGACAGGGAGTGAGAAAGAAAATCCAGATGTATTCAGTGTGTGCGGCTTTTGAGGAGCCCACTGGGGCTTAGCCTCCCCGGCCTCTGTGCCTCTGCTCTACAGCTCTGTTCTGACTGCATTCCTTGGGGAGTTCTGAATGTTGGGAGCCCCGCCATTATGTAAATGAAATGTCTCTCTGCTCTCCTTGCTGGAAAATTCTCAGCTGCAGCAGAAGATGTCTGCACCATTAGAGCGATGTGGCTGAAGGAGCCAGAGCAGGTTCTGAGTAATCACAGCCTAATCACATTTTAATTACATTGGCAATCAGTGAGTTCTTTAAAAAAAAAAACAACAACTAAGCACCCATTAAGTGCAACACAGAAACAGGAATGATTTTGCAAATGGTAGGAGCCCAGATAGGTCAGACTGATGACTTGATTTCTCACTTCTTAAGAATTTCAAAAACTCAACAGAAAGTTAAGTATAGCTCTTAAGACAGGTAAGAGATGACCATAAATAGTCTTCCGAAAAATAGGTTCCTGCCTGTGTTCCAATTTAGAAAACTTGAAATAGGATGACTCAAGAGGGGGCAAAGGACAAAATGCAGCCTTCAAAATCAGCCAGACCTGAATTACAAGGTGGTCCTACCACAAGCAAGTAGGTATCTTATTAGCTACCACTTTCTCACTGTGAGGAGCCAGGAAAAATCAGTAACGGAAATGCCTGGCATTTAGTAGATATTCAGTAAAGCACAGCTACTGAGAAGAAAATGGCAATCCACTCCAGTATTCTTGCCTGGAGAATCCCATGGATGGAGAAGCGTAGTAGGTTACAGTCCACGGGGTCGCAAAGAGTCGGACACGACTGAGCAACTTCACCTTCACTGTTTCACCAAGTGCTGAAAGCACGAACCCTTTTAATCAAGTTAGATAACATCAGGCAATGACATTGCTTCCTCATTCAAAAAGATGACAGTAGATATTTTTAATTAACATTCCCTAAAGGAAGCATTTGATGCAAGTGCTCCTTTAATCCCAGTCACTGCTTTTCCAGTTCAAACACCTTCCATGTCATTATTTTCAGAGTTAACAGGCTGTAGTGACATCTCAGTAGCCACACTACTCCTTAAAGTAAGAGTAACCTACTCTTAGGTCTTTCCTTGTGACTCAGCCGTACAGAATTCTCCTGCCAATGCAGCAGACACGAGTTGATGCCTGGATTGGGAAGACCCTCTGGAGAAGGAAATGGTAACCTACTCCAGTATTCTTGCCTGGGAAATCCCATGGACAGAGGAGCCTGGTGGACTAAAGTCCATGACGTCACAAAGGAGTTGAAACCACAAGGTTCCTCTGTCCATGGGATTCTCCAGGCAAAGAGAGTGGGTTGCCATGCCCTCCTCCAGGGGATCTTCCCACCCCAGGGATCAAACCCGCATCTCTTGTGTCCCCTTCATTGGCAGGCAGGTTCTTTACCACTAGCACCACCTGAAGACAGACCCTCATATTCTTAGAACCTCTGCAGAGAACTCTGGGACAAGACTCTTTCTGCTGAATTTTAACCTGGAAAGTTTTAATAGTATGAGGCATTGGCAGCCATCCTGTGGCCATGAGGCAGTGCCTGTTTAAGACTGGAACCAACCCTAAGGAAACAGAGGCAGACGATACACCCAGACAAAAGGGTTTGCGTTCTGGAGTCAAGGACATGCCCAAAGTCAAGTCTTCCTGGACCTGCTAGCTTTTATGATATAACACAAACCGTTTTGTTTAAACAAGTTTGGCTTAGCAATCCTACTACTTATAAAAGAACCCTGAAAACTGCTGTTGGTTTTATTTGATTTGTCTGTTTGGGCTCTTCATTTTGCTCCTAAATAGAAATTACCTAAACCTTTAAATTTTCCTCATTACCCCCAAATGTTCAAGCCAATTCACCAACCAAAATAAAGTTAAAAAGCAATGTCTTGAGAATGTAAACAACTCACCTATAAAGAATACATATTTTTCAGAGTGGAACCTATGAATTCAATATAATTCTAATCAAATCCCTGCAGAAAGGCCAACTGCAAGATCAGGAACTTTTCAAAATCCAGGAGAAACAGTTTAGAAAATATATCAACAGAAAATTGGAATAAAGACTTACTAAGCATGGCCTTTCCCATCAAAGCAAGACCCAGTTTCCCCTACAGCCAGCCAGTCCCTCCTTTATCAGTAAGTTTGCACAAGCCCCTTATCCTCAACCATCGGAGGGCAGACAGAGACAAAACCACAATCACAGAAAACTAACCAAATTGATCACAGCTTTGTGCATCTTAATGAAACTATGAGCCATGTGATGGAGGAAACCACCCAAGACAGACAGGTCATGGTGGAGAGTTCTGACAAAATATGGTCCACTGGTGAAGGGAATGGCAAACCACTTCATCATTCTTGGCTTGAGTGTCCCACGAACAGTATGAAAAGGCAAAAAAATATGACACTGAAAAATGAACCCCCTAGGTCAGTAGATGTCCAATATGCTGCTGGAGAAGAGCAGAGAAATAGCTCCAGAAGAAATGAAGAGGATGGGCCAAAGCTGAAACAATGCCCAGCTGTGAATGTATCTCATGGTGAAAGTAAAATCTGATGCTGTAAAGAACAATATTGCATAGGAACCTGGAATGTTAGATCAATCAATCAAGGTAAACTGGAAGTAGTCAAACAGAAAATGGTAAGAGTGAACATCAGCATTTTAGGAATCGGTGAACTAAAATGAATGGAAATGGGCAAATTTAATTCAGATGACCGTTATATCTATTGCTGTGGGCAAGAATCCCTTAGAAGAAATGTAGTAGCCCTCATAGTCAACAGAAGAGTCTGAAATGCGGTACTTGCATGTAACCTCAAAAACGACAAAATGATCTCTGTTCATTTCCAAGGCAAAGCATTCAATATCACAGTAATCCAAGTCTATGCCCCAACAACTAATGCCAAAGAAGCTGAAAGTGAATAGTTCTATGATGACCTACAAGACCTTCTAGAACTAACACCAAAAAAAGGTGTCCTTTTCATCATAGGGGATTGGAATGAAAAGTAGGAAGTCAAGAGATACCTGGAGTAACAGGCAAGTTTGGCCTTGGAGTACAAAATGAAGCAGGGCAAAGGCTAACCGAGTTTTGCCAAGAGAACACAAGGGTCATAAGCAAACACCCTGTGCCAACAACACGAGACAACTCTACACACGGACATCATCAGATGGTCAATATCAAAATCAAAGATTATATTCTTTGCAGGAAGATGGAGAAGCTCTATATAGTCAGCAAAAACAAGACCAGGAGCTGACTATGGCTCAAATCATGAACTCCTTATTGCAAAATTCAGACTTAAATTGAAGAAAGTACGGAAAACAATAGGCCATTCAGGTATGACCTAAATCAAATCCTTTATGGTTATACAGTGGAAGTGACAAATAGATTCAAGGGACTAGATCTGATAAGCGTGCCTAAAGAACTATGGATGGAGGTTCGTAACATTGGTATAGGAGGCAATGATTAAAACCATACCCAAGAAAAAGAAATGCAGAAAGGCAAAATGGTTGTCTGAGGAGGCCTTACAAATAGCTGAGAAAAGAAGAGACGCAAAAAGCAAAGGAAAAAAAGGAAAGATATACCCATCTGAATGCAGAGTTTCAAAGAACAGCAAGGAGAGATAAAAAAGCCTTCCTCAGTGAACAATGCAAAGAAACAGAGGAAAACAAAATGGAAAAGATTACAGATCTTTTCAAGATAATTGGAGATACCGAGGGAGCATTTCATGCAAAGATGGGCACAATAAAGGGTAGATACAGTATGGACCTAACAGAAGCAGAAGATATTATGAAGAGATGGCAAGAATACACAGAAGAACTATACAAAAAAGGTCTTAATGACCTGAATAACCATGATGGTGTGATCACTCCTGTAGAGCCAGACATCCTGGAGTGTGAAGTCAAGTGAGCCTTAGGGAGCATTACTACAAAGCTAGTGGAGGTGATGGAATTCCATTTGAGCTATTTCAAGTACTAAAAGATGATGCTGTGAAAGTGCTGCACTCAATATGCCAGCAAATTTGGAAGACTCAGCAGTGGCCACAGGACTGGAAAAGGTCAGTTCTCATTCCAATCCCAAAGAAGGGTAATGCCAAAGAATGTTCAAACTACCACACAACTGCACTCATTTCACATGCTAGCAAGGTAATGCTCAAAATCCTTCAAGTTAAGCTCAGTAGTATGTGAACCGAGAACTTCCATGTGTAGAAGCTGGATTTAGAAAAGTCAGAGGTACCAGAGATCAAACTGCCAACATCGCTGGACCATAAAAAAAAGCAAGCGAATTTCAGAAAAACATCTATTTCTGCTTCATGGACTACACTAAAGCCTTTGACTGTGTGGATCACAACAAACTGTGGAAAATTCTTAAAGAGATAGGAATACCAGACCACCTCACCTGCCTCCTGAGAAACCTGTATGGAGGTCAAGAAGCAACAGTTAGAACCAGACATGGAACAACGAACTGGTTCAGAATTAGGAAAGGAGTACATCAAGGTTGTATATTGTCACCCTGCTTATTTAACTTATATGCAGAGTACATTATGCAAAATGCTGGGCTGGATAAATCTCAAGCTGGAATCAAGCTTGCTTGGAGAAATCTTGATTTCTTCATATCACCTCAGATATGCAGATGACACCACCCTTATGGCAGAAAGCGAAGATGAACTAAAGAGCTTCTTGATGAAAGTGAAAGAGGAGAGTGAAAAAGCTGGCTTAAAACTCAACATTCAGAAACGAAGATCATGGCATCTGGTCCATCACTTTACAGCAAACAGATGGTGAAAAAATGGAAACAGTGACTGACTTTCTTTTGGGGGGCTCCAAAATCACTGTGGATGGTGACTGCAGCCATGATATCAAAAGACACTTGCTCCTTGGAAGAAAAGCTATGACAAACCTAGAGATCATATTAAAAAGCAGAGACATCACTTGCCAACAAAGGTCTGTCTAGTCAAGGCTATGGTTTTTCCAGTAGTCATGTATGGATGTGAGAGTTGGACCATAAGAAAAGCTAAGTGCCAAAGAATTGATGCTTTTGAATTGTGGTACTGGAGAAGACTCTTGAAAGTCCCTTGGACAACAAGGAGATCAAACCAGTCAATCCTAAAGGAAATCAACCCTGGATATTCACTGGAAGGACTAATGCTGAAGCTTAAGCTCCAATACTTTGGCTACCTGATATAAACAGCCAACTCATTGGAAAAGACCCTAATGCTGGAAAAGACTGACGGCAGGAGGAGAAAGGCGATAGAAGATAAGATGTTTGGATGGCACCACCAACTCAATGGACACAAGTCTGAGCAAGCTTTGGGAGATGGTGAAGGACTGGGAAGCCTGGCATGCTGCAGTCCATAGGGTCGCAACGAGTCAGACATGACTGAGTGACTGAACAACACAGAATATGTAATTCTGAGAAGTAACTAAACCAGAAACACATACAACTATATGGAAAACCATATAGCTTCAGGGGCAGGAGAAAGGGGAGATGAAGCAAAACAAAACATGTTTCTGCCAGAAAAACTCAATACTATAAAGCTACGAGGTATAATTTATAATACTTGAAACTGTCAAACAAATCAATACAAAAAAATATCTAAACACTTCAGTAAAAATGGGCAATGGGCAAAGGAAGTGAGGAAGCAATTAACACAAGAAGAAAAACAACTAGGCAATAAGGATATGAAAAATATAAAGAGTGCTTGGCCAACAGCACTGCTGGGAAGGATGGGAAAAGGAGCTCAAGGCTGTGTTTGAGGGGAGTGAAGCAATCATCTGTATTCACATCTAAAAACACACACACATTTGACTCCAAAACTTCACTTCCAGAAACTCACCCTAAAGAAATAATAAAGGAGGGCCTTCCCTGGTGGTCTAATGGCTAAGACTCTGAGCTTCCAAATCAGGGGGCCCGGGTTCAATCCCTGGTCAGAAAACTCACAATTAAGAGTTCGCATGCTACTATTAAAGAGTCAGTGTGCTGCAACTAAGACCCGGTGCAGCAAAGAAATAATTTTTTTTAAGTAACTTTAAAAAAAAGAAGGGAGAGCTCAAGAATATTCATTACAGCATTATTTTTAACAGAAAAAAGAAGGGAGTGGAGTGGAGGAGGGAAGAAAGGAAAGAAACTTAAATGTTGAACAAATGTTTGTTACCTCGATAGAGACGGAAAGAAGCATTTGTTATACTTCTGTGAACGGAATTCACCCTTTAAGAATATTGTATTATTTAAAAATCACTGCCAACACCTTCTGAATGTGCAAATAACCCTGTTATTTAAAACTCTTTCTGAAATTGTCTTTTATTTAAATAATAGCTAGCTGGCCTAGAATTAGGTATATATATTATGGTACAACTGAATATTAATATATGTTCAATGAGTTGGATTTATATAATGTATGCCCACAGTTAGGGAATGAGCAGGCTATAAAATAGCATGAATAGTGGCTATAATGTACAGCACAGGGAAATACAGTCATTATTTTGTAATAACTATAAATGGAGTATCAGCTATAAAAATACTGAATCACTATGCTGTACACCTGAAACTAATATATTGTAAATTAACTATCTTTCAATATCCTAAAGATATCATGTATAGAATAGAATGCTATATTTCTATAAATATATATTTTTATATTCATTTTTATTTTTTTTGCCAAGAAAGATCTAAAAAAAGGATATACACAAAATATTTAACAGTGACTGGGTTATGACTGGTTAGTAGGATTGTAATGATCATTTTCCTCTTTTCATAGATCTGCATTTTCTCAAGTTGCTAAAGTTATTATACATCCTTTTCATTGGAAGAAAAAATAACATAAATGTTAATTTTTGGAAAAGGAAAACAAGAAAAGCTACCAACATGCGTTCAGATGCTAATGCAGCGAAGAAAAAGAAGTCATTTTTCCCCTTTCCTGTGGTCTCGGCAACAGAATGCAGCAGTGCACTGCTAGTTCCTCCAGGCGGCACTCAGTGGAGGCAGCAAACAACCCCTGTGACCACCACCACGTGGCCTTCACTTCTTCATTCAGTCATTCATTTGCTCATCACCTCCCATGGGCCAGACACAGTGCTGGAAAGGCTACTTGAAAAGCATCTGCTCTGCAAAATCCCACGCAGAATGCATTTGAAGAGTTAGGGTGGTTTATGCACTTTTTATAACTAAGTCTTTCTCCTCCTACTGCCCTTAGACTCTGCATATCCCCCGTGTGCTCTTTCATAGTGCATCACTGTCTCCTTCCCCACACTCAACCATAACTGCTAAATTCGGAAGTGATGAGGAGTAAGAACCACAGAGTTTGGCCCAGAGCGCCTTTAAATTCAAGGGTGTTTAAGAACTTCATGAAATCTTATTCAAGGATGTGACTCAAAAACCAGGAATACATGCAGGTCACTCTGAGTTCAGTAAGCCTGAGGAGGGGACGTGGCTGTTCTGTATCATTAATGACCATCTCTGAGAGAATGGTTGGTCCGTCCAAGCTCCATCAGAAGACAGGAAACCCTAATGACCAGACTCTCTCTCCCTCTGCAGCCAACTACCTTGGCAGCGTTACAAGGGCCCCATCTTGTGGTTTATTCCTTCTGCAAGAACTCACCATCCTGAAGAAAAGTCCATTACAGAAAATCAAGGAAGCGGTGAACCAATGGACATGGGACACATAATAAATCCTGCTCATGAATTATTGAGTAACTTGTCCGTAACAGCTTTTAATATTTTAGGCCAGGCAGTGATTTCCAAAAAGTAACACAAGCCCCTTTAGACAGGTTGGAAGTTGGGAGAACTATAGCTCGTCCTTTTCTTATCTAGCCGCATTAACACAGTTTCAGTGAAGAAATACCCGTTTTATATAAAAGAAGAAGGAAATTTCCCTCCCCCTCTCTGTCTCTAGAGCCATATCAATGCATACGCGTTAGGTCTGGTAAGACCATGAAGCTACGTGTCATACCATTATAGGAACAAACGCTGTTATGGTGAATTTAACTAGATACAACTATTATTTTGTTGGTGCTTTCTATGCACCGGACACCACAAGCTCTATAAAAGTAAAACGGCCTCTGTCCTCCACCAGCTCCCTGTCAGCTGGGAGACACAGGTATTTACACAACTAATTTTATCTCAAGATGAACCTGATACCTCTAATAAGAAAAGCAAACACCCCGTTACAGGAGCTACGGGCACAGGCTCTGCAGGCAGGCTGCCTGGGGGAGAGGAATTCTGGTTCTACTTCTCATCAGCACAGCGAGCTTGGCAAGTTACTTTGCCCTCTCTGCCTCAGTTTCCTCATCTGCAGCATAGACACAATCCCAGTGCCTACCTCACAGGGGTACTGTGAAGACTAAATATGACATGAGTGAAGGACTGTTAATGTTGGTATAATTGTCATCAGCCTGTGAGGTAAGGAGGGACTGATTACCATAAGAACCTGGGAGAGTGGCCCAGAGAAATGGAACCTGTGGCTAAGTTCTGAATAACGATGAGGATTTTAGCAAGCCGTGATGGGAAAGAAGGGGCAATTTGCATCTAAGGGTTAGCCTGAATGAAGGCCTAGGGGTAAGGAGAGGGGGTCGAGGACCACTAAATGGTGTGGCTACAATACCAAGCCTGTGAGCTGTAGGGCTGGGGAGTGCAGAGGAAACAACACCGAGAGACGAGCTGGCTGGGACCTGACGGCAGGGGGTGGTGGCTGCCAGGCTCTGATCCTATAGGGAAGGAGAGCCCGAGAGACAGGGTACAGAGTAGGCAGGAACGTGCATTCTGACTTTGAATCTTGGCTCTACCTCTGAAGAACTATGTGATCTTGGGCAACGTTACCTAATCTTTCTATGCCTCTGTTTTCTTACCTGTAAAATGGGTATGGTGAGGATTAAATGAGTGTCTACGTAAAGTGCTTAGAGTCATGCTCAGCACAGGGTGACATATATGTGTTTGCTGATGGAGGGCACCACATGCACCTACAGCAGTTCTTCCTGACCTGACAGCCCTTCAGAAAATGATCAGGAGGAGGTATGAGCAACGATAGGGTCAAGGGTATAAGATTGCTTTTCAACCCTTCAAAAATGTTACCACGAAAGTAACGGCTCTCTTTGGGACCAAAGTGTTCATGGCCTACAATGGAATTTCACCTCAAAGCACAGAGCAAGTCAGAGCTGGCACTAAAGTGAGGTGCACACACCAGGTGGCATGCCTAAGTCTGCCAAGACTCCCCCAGGTCACCCTGGCCCAAGAGAAGTGGCAAGTGCACCATTTATGCGGAGAAGGCAATGGCACCCCACTCCAGTACTCTTGCCTGGAAAATCCCATGGATGGAGGAGCCTGGTAGGCTGCAGTCCATGGGCTTGCGAAGAGTCGGACACGACTGAGCGACTTCACTTTCACTTTTCACTTTCATGCATTGGAGACGGAAATGGAAACCCACTCCAGAGTTCTTGCCTGGAGAATCCCAGGGACGGGGGAATCTGGTGGGCTTCCGTCTATGGGGTCGCACAGAGTTGGACACGACTGAAGAGACTTAGCAGCAGCAGCACCATTTATGAGCAGCTGGGATCTGTGCTAAGGTTTGAATGATGGCAGACTTCCCTAGTGGCTCAGATGGTAAACGCGTCTGCCTACAATGCAGATACCCAGGTTCGATCCCTGGGTCGGCAAGATGCCCTGGAGAAGGAAATGGCAACCCACTTCACTACTCTTGCCTGGAAAATCCCATGGACGGAGGAGCCTGGTAGGCTACAGTCCATGGGGTCACAAAGAGTCAGACACCGCAACTTCACTTTCACTTTAAAGATGTTAACATGCAGGAATGGGAAGGAAGGGGGTGAAGAGAATGTACCACAACCCCTTGAGCAATCCCTGAGGCAAGAACTTACTTCCAGATCCATCCTTGACTCTAGGTCCTTCGGGTTTGGCCTCAGAAACGATGTTCGCATTGGCATTATTCTCCATCTCGATTACAAAGTCACTGTCTTCCTCAAACTCAGGATGGCTAAAGATCCAATCCAGTGCTCTTTCCAGGTTACTATTCTGATAAAACAAAACATTTTTACAATGTATGCTGTCCCAGGGCCTCATTATATCCTGACTGTCTGAACCAGGATGTCAAGCAGACAGGGCAGGAGGCCTGAATTCATTAGTCCTAAGTGGCTCTGAGTAAGAGGCTCTGACCCTGTCTACGAAATGCACTTTCCATGGACATTCTGCAAGTCTCTCAACTGAGCTCTGTAATTGGATTCGCTGGAAAACAGTACAGAACAGCAGGTCAGCATTCCAAAGCTATATCAGTCCTAGCTCAGCATTTCTGTGAGCTGATGTTGATAATGATGAGAGGCTGAAGGCCAAAGAGAATGGCATGTGTCTTACTGCAGCTCTTTCCAAAGCCACACTAACTGCAATGCTACCTTCTCCACCAACTGTATTTTGTGCAGATAACCATGCAGGGTGGAGGGAAGCTAACATGGGTACCAGGTCAGAGCCTCTTCTCCTAAATGGCAGCAGAGTGACTGAACTGCAGCAGAGACAAGATGATGCCTTGATTAATGAAGACAACACTGGTTAGTTAAGTTACATTGTTTTAAACTGAACTCCATGTAATTCAAATCAATGGACCATAAAAGCATTTCCGTCAATCCCCTTTGTGACATTACTTGATGAGTTAAACAGTTTGTTTAGATGTAGGCAAAATCTCCAATTAAACAGTCCAGCAAGTAAAATAATTGGGGCATAAACAAGCACACTGAGTATAACAAACTCCAGTTGAAACATTTCAAGCATTTTAAAGGGAAACAGATTGTTCCAGCCAAACTGTCGGGAGCCAGCAGAGAGCCTCTGTAACCTCAGCAAGGGGCCCAATCAGAGCCCAGTCAGGATGGCAAGAAGGACTCGGGAGCAGATATCCACTCAAAAATGGATTGGTTCTGGTGGTTTAGTCACTAAGGCATGTCCAATGCTTGCAATCTTGTTCCCTTGGACTGTAGCCTGCTAGGCTCCTCTGTCCATGGATCTCCCCAGGTGAGAGTACTGGAGTGGGTTGCCATTTTCCTCCTCCAGGGGAACTTCCCAACCCAGAGATCGAACCGGAGTCTCCTGAATTGGCAGGCTTTACCACTGAGCCACCAGGGAAGCCCTCAAAAATGGATTATGGTGTGAAAAAAAAAAAAGTACTTTCCCTCAATATTAAACAGATGTCTACACTGCAAGAGGAAGGCCTCTTCTCTACCCTCCAATATCCTGGTCCCGTCTTTCCTGATAATATCAGGACTTCACGAATACCTGATAAACCTTCTCTCCACAGAGAGAAACAGAAGCAGAGAATTCCAAAGAGACTTCTCCATGAGGACTTTTGAGAGAGAACACTCCAAGATCTTGGTATCAGAAAAGCACAATTTCTCCTGAAGGACTGCCTTTTTGGACACAGGATCTCAAGCATCCCTCCTTCCTCTAAGGCCACAGGCTAGCTCCAAGTAAAGTCTCTGACCTCATGCTAATGAACATTAAGAGGACACAGAGTGTCTTTCAGCTGGATTATCTTACCTCCATTGTATCCTCTCCCTCACTTTTTAAAAATATCCTTACTCTTAAAATCTCTGTATGTTTCCCTCAATCATTTATTTTAGCTTTATATATACTACATGCTAATAAACCTTTCTGGGGTATAGTGGGTGTGAGACAGACATGATTCAAAATGATCAGAGGACTCTGGAAAGTTTCAGTTGCCACTAACAAAACAGAAGAGGCGGGGGTTCACACGGTCTCTCGTGCTTACCGTTGCTCGCAGGGCCTGAATAGCCTGATTTCGATGGAATCCCATGGAGGTAATGATAGCTACACTTTCTTCCGGAGGTTGGTTATCCAATCCAGTAGCACCAAAAACAGAGGCCCCAGCAGAAGCTGCTCCTCCATAACCAGGCATGGTCAGCGGTTCAGCAAAATCTGAAGAAAAGAATCACACTCAGGCCCCTTCCTTTTTCAGGTCTTGAAATAAACAATCCTCTAGAGCTAACAAGAAAAAGTTACAATAATCAAGACAGTCTAAAACTGGCATAAGAACAAACATATAGATCAATAGCCTAATAGAATAGAATTCAGAGTTCAGATATAACCCTACATATCAATGGTCAACTGATTTTCAACAAGGGTACTGAGACCATTCAGTGGGGGAAAGGACAGTCTTTTCAACAAATGGTGCTGGGACAACTACATATCCACGTGCAAAAGAATAAATCTGGATCCCTACCTCACATCATATGCAAAAATTAACTCCAGATGGATCACTGGCCTAAAGGTAAAAGCTAAAACGACAAAACTCTTAAAAGAAAGCATGTAAGAAAATCTGTGTAACCTTTGGGTTAGGCAATGGTTTTCTAGATACAACACCGAAAGCACAAAGTGACAAAAGAAAGAAAATAGACAAAAGGATACTATCAAGAAAGTGAAAAGATAACCCATACAACAGAAGAACATATTTGTAAACCATATATCCCATAAGGTAACTGTATCCAGAGCTCTTCGAACTCAAAAAATACAAAGACAGCTAACCTCATTAAAAACAGGCAAAGCATATGAATAGATCTTTCTCCAAAGATATGTAATTGGTCAATATGCATATGAAAAGGCATTCATCATTAGCCATTAGGGAAATGCAAATCAAAACCACAATGAGATTTAACAACGGTTGGTGAGGATGTAGGAAAACTGAAGCCCCCATACATTGCTAGTGGGGATATTATACAGTCACTGTTAAAAAACAATTCAGTAGCTTCTAAGAGAGTTAAACATGGAGTTACTATATGACAGAGAAATTCCATTCACGAGAAATGAAAACATGTCCATATAAAAATTTGTACATGGGGACTTCCCTGATAGTCTGGTGGCTGAGAACCTGCCTGTCAATGCAGAGGACACAGGTTCAACCCCTGGCAGGGGGTGAGCCCACATGCTTCTCAGCAACTAAGCCCTTGCACCACGCTACTGAGCCCATGTGCTGCACCTGCCGAAGCTCCTGCACTTGAGCCTGCCTGCCACAATGAAGCCACAAAGAGACGCCACTGCACGCAATGAGAAGCCCATGAACCACAATGAAGGGTACCCCTCACTCGCTGCAACTAGCGAAAGCCCACACACAGCAACAAAGACCCAGTGAAGCCAAAAATAAAATAAATTTTTAAAATATATTTCTAAAAAAACTTTGTACACAAAACGTTCATAGTGGCATTATTCATAATAGCTAAAAAGTGGAAACCCAAATATCCATCAATCGATGAAAGAATAAATAAAACATAGTATGCCCATACAACAGACTATTATTCAACCATAAAAAGAAATAAAGTACCAATACACGCCACAACATAAATGAACCTTGAGAGCATGATGCTAAGTGATAGAAACCAGAAACAAAAGATCTCACATTGCATGATTCCATTTATATGAAACATCCAGAACGGACAAATCCACAGAGCCAGAAAGAACGTTGACTAGTGATTCCCAGGGGCTGGGAAGAACAGGGAAAATGGAAAGTGACTTCTATTATCTACAGAATTTCTTTTTGGATAGTTGCAAAACTCTGTGAATTTACCAAAAGCAGCCCTGGTGGCTCAGACGGTAAAGCGTCTGTCTATAATGTGGGAGACCCAGGTTCGATCCTGGGTTGGGAAGATCCCCTGGAGAAGGAAATGGCAATCCACTCCAGGACTATTGCCTGGAAAATCCCATGGACAGAGAAGCCTGGTAGGCTACAGTCCATGGGGTCGCAAAGAGTCAGACACAACTGAGTGACTTCACTTCACTTTCACTGTAATATACACTTTTTATCTGGGGAAAGTCTTTTTCCTCTTTATTTTTTAAATTCTGAAAGTATGATAACACATTTACAGGAGACTTGGAAAATACAGAACAAAGTTACATATAGTTCCACTATATATTACAATTATTTTTTTAAATTAAGATTTTTAGTTGGAGTTTCAATATCAAACTCAAAAATTAATAGAATGAATAGACAGAAAAGTAGAAGGATATAGTAGACCTGAAAAGCACTATGAACCAATTCAACATAAAGATTTATACAACTGAAATGTATACTTTAAATGAGGGAATTATATGGTATGTGAATTATACCTTAATAAAGTGGATAAAAGTTAATGCTAACTAAACAGCCCCTATTTCTTCAGGCACATTCTTTTATCTCAAGTTCTCATCATTTCTTAGCTAGAAGTATATCGCACATCTTTCCAAAGTTTTTTTTTTTTGCTACTGAATTATACATTTTAAAAGGGTGAATTCTCTCTCGACAAAGCTATTATTTAAAAGAGGAAAGCAAAGACTGTGACTTTGCTACACAGGCAAAATAACCATTCTCTCCCATCCACTCCACGTAGCAGATTGTGAGCTGATAAATCATTTTCTGGGACACACCCTGAGGACACAGAAGGACCAAGGCTTAACATCACTGAGGGCCAATCATGTCAGACTCCAAAGCCAGCCCATCTTCTGACCACCTACCTGGCTCTTCCATGTGAACAACGATCCAGTTGAAGGCCACCTCGGCTCCCATATTTCCAGTAAAATACACAGCCTTCCGACACGCTTCTAGAGGGAAGCCCATCTCAGCCAGCTGCATCACTGAAGACTCATCAATATCTGATGCTACAGAGCACACAGGATAGTCTGGCGTAAAAAGTCAACCCTATATCTTCTTGTCTTAGCTTCTCTTCACCCCTTATCCACATGCTACCCAAAGAAGGTGCTATTTTGTTTGTTTAGATGGTGGTTTAACTGTGTTTTGTTTTAAGCCATCCAAATATTAAGCTATTTTAGCTGAGTTTTTATCTTTGACCAAATAGGAACCATGGTAATTACCTGAACAATCCAAGCACTGAAAAACAACTCCCTAATTTCCTATGGGGAGATCTAGTATATTCCCAGAACCATTTCAGTCTCTTACATCACTCTCAAGACCACTACAGCAGGCTCTCTTAGGACTGAAATTGGAAGAGAAAGCATTCTCTGCAGGCCAAAAAGCTTATCCCTTAAACCTCACAGGAAGTTATACCAGGTCTTTAGATATATCAGCAATCAAAGGATGCGATCACTCTGAGAAATGGAGAGCCCGACATCAAAACAGAAGGAAAATTTTTTAACTGTATACACTTAAGATATTAAAAAGGATGGCTTTACAAACATAACTTTGGCTTAGATACAGGTTTTCTTTTCTTTTCACAATAAAATATAGATATGGGTAGAGAGGGCTTCCCTGGAGGCATAGACGGAAAAGAATCTACCTGCAATGCAGGAGACCCGTGTTCAATCCCTGGGTCGGGAAGATGCCCTGGAGAAGGAAATGGCACCCTACTCCAGTATTCCTCCCTGGAAAATCCCATGGACAGAGGAGCCTGGTGGCCTCTAGTCCATGGCGTTGCAAGAGTCGGACACGACTTAGTGACTAAACCATGGGTAGAAAGGTGCGTAAAGACACACCTATACATACATATGTCTATAGGTTTGTATGTATATTCATTCATACACATACATGTACATGGGTGTGTATGTATGTCTGCGTGTGTGTACACATACCACCTACACGAGGCTCTCAAATTACCCCAAAGGCTGAGAGGGAACTGGAGCACAAAATATCCCCCTTTTGTTTTCCACGCCCTAAGGTCTATAATCTACTGAAAATTCTGCCGGAGGCAGCAATCAGTAGAAGAACTGAGGAACAGAAATATCTGTTCTACAAAAATTATACTGAAAATGTATTTACCCAAGTTCCATCTCACAATGAGGATACACGGAACATCCTATCAAGGTAAAATTTTAAGAAAGCAATGATACAGGACAACAGTGATTCCTCAATTGTGTTCTAGAGAATCCTAGTGTTCTAAGAGAGATGAACCACAAAATTAACGAACCACAAAACAAAGGGCTCCCATGGTCAAACAAGTTTTTTAAACCTACATTCTCTGTTCTCCCTAGAAATTCAGTGTGCATTAAGGGAGTGAAAATTCTAAAGTCCTGTAATAAAGACTCCTGTAGTAGGTTTGGATTGACATGTACATACTACACTATACACAATAGATAACCAACAAGGACCTACTGTATAGGAAAGGGAACTATACTCAATATTTTATAATAACCTAGAAAAATCTGAAAAAATAGACATATATATGTATAACTGAATCACTGTGCTATATACCTGAAACTAATATGACACTGTAAATCAGTGATACTTCAAATAAAATTGTAAAAATATTTTAAAAGTTTATTAATTAAAAAAAGGATTCCTCTGGGCAGAAACTATGAAACTCTTTCAGAGAATACTTTTCAACACTTTGTGAAAGACTCTGTTCTCTAGAATGCAGTTAAGTAATGCAGCTTAATAAGTATATGCATGCATGTAACAGCATATTAAATTGAAAATGTCTAATTTCATTTTGGGGAAAATAAAGTGAACCAGGCATAGGCAAAGAATAGCAGAAGGACAGATGCCAAATGTTAATACTGGTTATAGATGGGTGGTGAAACCAGAGATGACTCATCACTAATATGTAATTTCTACTTATCTTTTCATTTATAGTAAGAATATAATCAAAGTTACTCCTTTTAAATGTCTGCTGACTGTGAGCTGAACTGCTGAAATTTGGATCCCTATCTCACATCATATGCAAAAATTAACTCCAGATGTATCACTGGCCTAAACATAAAAGCTAAAACTACAAAACTCTTAAAAGAAAGCATATAAGAAAATCTTTATAATTAACCCCAGATAATGTTGTTTTCTTCTGGTGAATACAGCAGGCTTAGATCAGGAGGAAAATGGAAAACTGCTGACTGTGAGCTGAACTGCTCATAGTCAGACTCCTCTGATACAGTTCCAGCCACCCTTCACCTCCCCTGGAGCAAGATCCTGGAGACTGGCTCTCTGCAGGGTTGGGACAGCCAGCAAACTCCTCACACTCCAGACAAGGTCAAGTGACATGAAAGCATGCCTGACGCCTAGCTCTGGCTCTGGTCCTAGCTCTTAGGTCACTGAACTTTCCTGGGTATCACTTTTATCCTCTGTATAAAGGTCACCTGCTCTGCCCATCTTACTGTGACAATCAAATAAGAAGCTGGACTTTGTATTATTATAATAGTACATTTATACACAGTTAAAAGAATTTATGGAGTCATAAACTCAACAATGACTCATGGTAACCATTCAAAAATACTGTTATCATTACAATCAGATTATTTGCAGAGGCAATGGTTTGCCCATGACCCTCGCTGCCCCTAACAGCCTCTTCAGCAACCAGCAAATCAAAATTGACCCACGAAGGCAAGCATGGAGGTCTAAGTCACATGATCAATCACATCAAGTGTTTTATGGCAAAGTAAAACACTTAAACTTCTAAATTAACAATAGCGTCTCCGGCAAGGCTTTGTAGACAAAAAGATTCAGAGTATTTTGTGTTAACATACTCCTTCTTCCTCCTAATTAATATCTAAATATTGACTATAAAATAGTTTGCCTTTTTTCGTGTTCTTTAGAAAATCAAAAGTATCAACTCACCCAGGATTAAGGAACTAAATGACTGCAAAATTAACAAACAATCCGATGACACTGACAGCCTTAAGAGTGTGAATTAATACTCCCATGTCCTGTCACCTGTGCGTCTTCATTATGTACCCTGAAGAAGTGGACAAAGTGACAGGTCCCTGTGCTATCACTGCAGCGAGAGGCCTACTCATGTGGCCAGGGAGGAAGAAATGGCATCAGAATCCCCCATTCCCATATGAGGAAACTGACGCTCCGAGATGTTAATGATTCTAGGTCACACAGCCACAAATGGCAAAGCCAAGATTCTGACTCGGGGCTGGCTGGCTCTCACACTGAAGTTCTCTCTCATGAAACACAGGGCCATCTATTCACCACACTACTGGTTTAGATTTGCTGTGACCTCAACTTGCAGACCGAGGTTTATTCCCACCCAGGAAAAGCTGCACACACACATGTATAGAACAATGCCCTTTACTGAACCCCCACAGCTAAACGCGTTAGACCAGTAACAATGGTAGGACCCTGAGAAAAAACATAAAAGATACATACGGTCTATCAGTTGGGTCATCAGGCGATCTGGAAATCAAAGGAGAGGGCAGGAAGTGAGACCCAACCATGGCAAAGAGTTCTAGAGAAAGAAAAAGAGTTAACCCGGAGCACTCCCTCACCCCCACCCATTAAGACCCCACACTGTTGTCAGCCCCCTGGTCCTCCATGCAGAGCAGCCAACCTGACATAAAGTCATTCCAGGAAGGAGGGAGAATACCCAGTTTCAGGCATTTAGAGCAGATAAAACATGATGCTCTGCTGATCATCTTAAGGAACTAAATAATTTCCTTCCCTGTACTTCTAAGAACTCCATATAGTTACAATCCAAGAACTCTGTTATAAACGTCAGAAAAAGCAGAAGCGATGCTAATAAACCATCTTGCGGTTCTCTGACACTCTGAGGACTGATCTTTTTAGAATTCCTTTAATGAACCACCTATGACCACATAGCCTGGACCACCCCACCTACAGATCCCTTCCCTGCTCTCCACCCTCTGCAATTTAGCATTGGACTCATCGTTAGAGAATAATGTAACACAGGTGCCAATCTTGACTCCTCTCTTGCTCCTCCCAGATTCACTTTATACCCCAACAGGGTCACCAATAATGGTCACTGCTCAGCTGACAGCCATCCTGAGGGGCAGGCGCCCTAAGCACTCTGGCACTATTAGCTAATGTACCTAATTAACTCATTAGGAAGGCGAACAGCAAACTCGTGGGCTAACAAAGCCAGAATGAAAGTGATTTCACCAGAATAACTGAACTAATAATGAAGCCAAGATCTCTCCATGCTGTTCTTGGACTCACAAAGGCAATGATTTTTCACATGTACTTTTCTCTTAAAAAGTATTCTTCACAAGGACCACTTTAAGGTTCACAGAGAGTAAGAGAAGCTCAAACTGTTCTCTTGCTATAAAGCAGTAATGAAGCTGGAGAGGTGAGACGTGGGCAAGATTTTTAAAACCAACACACACTGTTCAATTTCCCTTTCTGGTTCTCCAAAGATATTCCAAGAAGGACACAGCTCCCCTAGACTAAGAGCCCACTGAAAATACACTCTTCTTCCTCATAGGCTTATCAGAGAAGGGAGGAGGGAGGCAAAGGCAGAGGCAAGGTAAGCCAAAAACTTCCTGGAGACCTGCTGCCCTCTGCTGCTTGTGATTTCCATGGACCCATTTGGTTCACTCACGTTGGGGCTATGCCTCTTCCTGTTTCTATTAATATTTTAAGCCCAAGGTTTGCAGCCAGGCTTCAATTCTGTATGTCTAAGGTGGGTTACAACACAGGAAAGCACCACGGGACAACAGAGTGGGGGAGGAAAAGGGACTATTCCATCAGAGGAGCGGGAAGGCGTTGAGAAGGTCCTCCTGGCAGAAGACGGTACCTTTAGAGTCATCAGGAATCACTATGGGGGGGCTGATGTCTGGAAGTTCCTCCTCTCCTGGCTGCAACCCCCTGGCTCGGAGATGGTTGATATCAAGTAGGTCTGGCATATCAATAGAAACATCTGCAAAATGAGAGAGATTATACTCACTGGACTCTCCAAATAACCACAAGCACCTCCTCAATCTAGCACCACTAACTAGGTACACGTGTCTAGGCAGAGCCAAGGGATGTGTTATAGTTCCTGGGAGTAAGTCACAGGACCAGAAAACTGACTAAGACTGATTAGAGTTTAATGTAGAACCGGGGGAAACACAGATGCAGGATTTCATACCGAACAACAAGAAATGAGGGAAGCCAGAGGTCGAAAACTGGGAGCCCATACATCTGTAGATACTTTCTGTTGGCTCTTTTTAAAATGTCGGCAACACATTCCAATTTTTAAATCAGAAATTTCAATTCAAAACTCCAGACTTCCAACTCATTTAAAAAAAAAAAAAAAAGCTGTAGCAGAGTCTCATGTGATAACAACTGCCTGGGACTGATTCTCAGCTTTCACTACAAGGTAATATGCCCTCCGTGTCTGTCTGCCACAGACCTCACCACTCCCTCCTGCCCCCATGATCCTGAGCATCACATGTGCACTATTCTGATTCTTATGATAGGGAAATGTTTTCCTAATCCATGTCTTCATCCAAAATGGGAATACTCAAGAAAAGACAAGACAGCTATAGCTATGTGTTTCTTATACCCAGCCTACTTCTGTCATTTACATTATCACTCTGTCCTCATTAGGCATTTGAGTTTGCAACCCATAGTTTATGCCTTTTCTCTGATCACCATGGGTACTGTGATTATTCTACCGAAGGTAATAAAAACTGAAGCTTTAAAGAAATTAATTGAACTTCAAGTGTATTCATCTTGAGGCATACTTTTTTTTAACTTCTCAGCTCAGTTGTCATTATGCTGACTTATTCAAATACAAAATATATGTATGAGTCTAACAGCCTGTTGCAAATTTGTACTGCACACAGTCAGATACGGTAATAATGGAAAATGGGTTCAAATGTTGGTGCAGGATATGTCTCTTGGGCTAGCAAACAGAATCTGAAAACACCATCCCCCAAACCAGCTACAATGTTAGGTGTGTAAGTCCTACTTTAAAACAACCACCCAAAGAAAAGGCTTAGTTTAAAAAAAAAAAAAATTTTATCTCAGCAAACAGCAAAATCAAACACAATGTCTGACCAACAAAATCAAAACAACCGCTCCTCAACAGAAATTTTCAGGTTCATTAAAGAAAGCTTTGAGGCTGCTTTAAATTCAGCAAGACTATGAAATCTGATCTGAATTTGGCATCCTTTACCAAAATTCCAAGGACAAAGAAAATAAAACTGTTTCCAAAGCAGTTCAAAGCCTTTCGAAGAAGTCAGTTTTGTCTCTGGGGTGCATGTTGGGTCCAAGGAGGAAAGGCTGAGTGATGAGTAACCTGCCCTTGGCCCTCCTCCCTGCCCACAAAATTATTCCACCAGGAAAAGAGGAATGAGCTGTAGGCTCACGGGCTGCATAATGCCACGTGGAGATCAGTGCTATGCTAACTGCTAGTGCCAGAGGTTTCTGGGAAATCACTCCTGCAGATTTTACGTTCTTTTTACTTATCCCCTTCAGATGAGCAGATGAGTTCTTAACTAACCAACCTAGGACTGACTTGTTTTTTTAAGTGCTCAGAAACATAGACACTAAAAGACTGGCAAGCAGTCTGAGATCCTTGCTTGAGAAATCAGAGGTTAAAACTGTATGGACTTCCACGGCCCTGAGGACAGCCTAGGAACACATTCATATCTGATTGAGATGGTAGAGAAAATGTTCTTACTCATTGTCTGGAAAGATAACCTCTAACAGTGGTCAAGGGCCTTTAAGATTAGAAAGAAGCCCAATTCGGCCACATCCCTTTTCCTTTTTAATGCAACTGACTGTACTTATGTTATTATTAATAAAATTCATATGATTTAAACAAACGTCATTAGCCATACCCGCCTGCTTTAGAGGTCGAGGAGAGATGCTAAAAAGAGTATTGATACATCTTCAGTTACTAGCACCTCCAAGCATGACTTTTGGACCAGTAGCACTAGCAGCATCAGCATCACCTGGGCACATGTTAGAATATAGAGCCCTGGCCCCATCCCAGACCTGCTGAATCAGCACCTACATTTTACCAAGATCACGTTACAGTTTGGGAGGCATGATTTGAAATTATGAGGCTCCTGTTTTCACTCTTAGATTCTGGCCATTTTAGAACCCATTATTAGAGAGGTGGGCAAGCAAGTGGCAATTTGTGTTTTTTTTTTTTACTACCACCAGTGTTTATCATATCTTTCAAAAGAGAAAGGTGGGAATCATGGAAAAAGAATGAAATGAGACCGTTTCTGGCAGCCAACCGCATGGGTTCTTTCACATGCCACGTTTTTTAAATAGCTAATTTAATGTTTTAAGCAAAAGCATGCAAAAGATACCTACCAAATTTTTTGGGAACCCAGTCAAGACCAAAAGTGAACTTCTTTATCTGCACTACCAAGTATTCAGGGAATGAGGCAAAGCGAGATGTTCTGGGAAACACAAGGGGATTAGATCAATGAAACAGGCAATAAGAATTATGGATACAGTTCATGAAGCATCATAAGCTGTGTCTGAGGCACACCCAGCAGTCCCAGGGCCTGCAGGGAAGAGGAGGGACACACACGCACACGTGAGCAGACACACACACACAGGAGTGGACACACACACATACCACCTCACCACTCATCCTGGCCTTTCCACGAGAGGACAATGTTTAACATAGGACGAGGTTGTCCCCAAGGATGATTTTGGACACCCTGCAAAATTACTGCTTTTACTTTGCTGTGGCATTTTGTATTTCTGAAAAGTGGTTTTCAACTATAAGCGTTTGTGTTTTCCTAAAACCCTTGGCAGTGTCACACATATTTGCAGATGCATGGGGGCACCTTGCATTGTGTTTGTATATGAAGTTTGAAAAAGCTCCCTGAGCAGTCCTGACACACCCCCAATCTCCTCTGACCACAAGTCGCTATCTTGTAGCACAGAGTTGGCATCAGAAGGTTATATCAGAACTTTGGTTGAGGCTGACTACTGGAAATGCCAGGGCCTCATTAAAATACTAGCACACCTAAAATCTAGGCCCACATGGATCCTAAAGGGGGGGTGTGGGTGGGTTGGGGGGGGGGTGTGTGTACTATGAGGTATCTAAAATATCTAAATCTGGGCCTTCAATTTTTAAAATTAATATATATGGTTAATGTCTTAAGTTTCCTTTCAAACTTTCATGAATGCTGAATTGCCCGGACTTGCCTTTGATGATTTTATGCCAAACTATTCAACTAATACATCAAATATATGCCCCGGTTTCAGCTCATTCTCTCCACATTTATTATCTTGTTTATAAAAACCATTTCTACTCAAGTGTCAATCTGAGTACAGTAAGGTATATAGAAAAAACTTAGATTTAAACAGATACGATAGGTACCTTTTAAAATAAAAGATTCTAGGACATGTTTCCTACAAACTCCACTTTTCAAATCTATGTGGAATGCATCTTCCTAGAACTCAGAAATCCAATACAAATGCACTGCTGCCCCCTAGTGTAGAAGAAAAGCCACAGTTCAGGGGCAGAGAATTGTCCAAAAAGTGTCAGAAGACTTGGATGCTACTTAATTCACTCAAAATCTAACCCTCCTTGAGGCTTCACATTTACAAAATGGGTTTATTAGTAATATCTGCCTGCCAGGGCTGTGCGATGGTCATGCAGTGTCATGAAACCACCTGGCACACTAGAATGTGCTGTGTACAGCCAAGGAGTTAGCATGATGATCCTGTCATGCAGGAGCTAGAATCAGAGGACCAAGGACACTGAGCTGGTTTGTCACTGACCTGTATTTTGCCCCAGGTAGGTCACTTAACCACTCTGGATCTCAAATTCCCCATCACAAGGAAGGTAGCAGGGTACAGGCAATGAGGGAGTTTCTCAAAAAATAAGAGCTTAACTATCCTAAGGAACTGATCTATTAGCCTAGCTCACTCTCCAGAAATTATATATTATCTCTAATTAGGTTTTCCTATCTTCTGAGAAGCAGTATTAATATCATTCTTAAATATAGCCAAGTCCTCAATTTCACCAAAAACCAAGAAACGCCATCTGATATTTTCAACGACTATAAAAGTGTCACCTCCCTGACCCCTTCCTCTAACCACAGAAATTTAAAATCTGGAAAATATATAACAATGAAATCAACCAAAAGTCATCAATGATTTCTAGACCGTGGTTCAGGATCCCAGAGATTCCTAAAGTTGCTCTGTGATCAGTATCTGGGTGAGGAATCAGCTGGTAATATACCAAGGAGTGGGAGGCAGTAGAGGGAACTCAAGGCTGATAATTTAACACATCAGTTTGTTGTGGGTAGCTACCAACCTAATTGTACCAGAAAGCAGGTTAGATGATGCCCACATTATATTTTTCCTGTTGGTTAAACATTCCTTATTAACTTCTGTATATAGGGTCTCAACTTGAATCACACATTCAGTAACTGCTTAATATAATTGTGTTCAAGTCAACCTCAAAACTAACACTTGGCATTCATTAATTGCAGGTTTGGGACATCAAGTTTGTTGTTAAATCTGGTAAGGTTATAAATTATGTACCAGTTACTCTTCTATTCCTAAAATTAATTCCTGGAATTAAAATTTTTCTTGAAAAGTTATATACTTAATAAAGTCCACTGAAATATAAATTATTCAAAAAGGACTAGATAGACACTGAATAAATTCACCTCGAACTGTTACAGGAACTGAGTTAGGACTAAAGAGCTTAGAAAAGTGATGACAACGGTACGGCATTACCTATCAACAACTCATTACCTTATTTAATACGCATCGATTGTTCACTGGTTACAAATTCAGGCAAAAACATTATGAAAACCTTATTAAGAAAAATATATTAATATATAAACTGTCTGTCTCTCTGAATTTATTAACACTATTTATTGAAAACCTGGTGACTAAAAAAATTCTATCATTTCCATTAAATACATTGAAAACATAGTTAATCAACCACATAATTAACCAAATCGTAATTAAAAACATAATTTATCAACACAAACTGTATAATCCAAGGTAAAAAAAGATAAAAGCAATGTAATAACAATTACAGTATATATTTATTCCACCAGGCACTATGCAGAGCATTTTATGCTTGATCCTCACCTCAACCCTATAAAGTTCTATTATTATCCCCAGTTTACATATAAGGAGACTGAAGTTTATGGAAGTGAGGTCACTTAGCCAAGGTCACATACCAGTAAGTTCTACGCTGAGGATTCAAACGCTGCCAGTCCACCTAACGCCCATGCTCTGAGCCCCATACCGTTCCTTTCTGTTCATTAATGATAAAGGTTAAAATGAAATCTGTCCCTATCAACCTTTAATCTGTGAGCTCCTTGAAGGGAGGGACTCCATCTCATTCAGTTTACTGCCCAAGAGACACTAGGTGAGCAATAATATTTGCTGGATGGATAAAATTTCCAAACACATATTCTTCCCAGTCACTGTCTGTTCAGGACCAAAAAGGGAAGGATCTTTATGTCTGGTCCATACTGACCCAAGATCTACCAAGAGGACATCTTTTGTCTCTTCCTGGCCTTTTGAGCTCTGGGTCTAACACAAGAAAAATTTAAGGCCCCAAAGTAACATAATAAAGAGTTCATGTCTATATTGCTGGAAATAACAAAAGAAAAAAAGATATTTTAGGAATTCACTGAACTAGTTCCCCCAAAACTATTATTTGAAACATAAGGTATAATAAAGAATAAACAACACTATAAGGATTATAAAGATACAAGCATAAGCAAACAGGAAAGGAATATGGGGCAGTATACAACACAGGATTAAGAGTTTAAACTTCAAATTAATGAATTCCAAGTCTGTCACTTAGTGGCCATTATTACTATTTCCTTTACTTCCTCATCTGTAAAATGGGGAGATTAAAGTGCCTATGTCACAGCAGTACAAGGGTGATTAAGCAATATTTAATGGGATGCATTTAACATATAACATGGAATAATATTGATAAATGTGCCATAACGGTAGTTGCTTTATCACCCTAGAACACTGCTTTTTCCTTTCCCACAAGACCAGTTTTCAATTACCAACAACTGTGATACATCCAGTAATAACTTTCTTTCATATGCATTAAACCAAAAGCTGTATGTAAACATACATACACACATGTGCATGTAAAAGAGAAAAAGAACACGTTCAATAGCTACTGTTAAGGATTAGAGAAGGTAGAAACCCCTCTGCCTACAACTAAATATTTTGTGGGTCAGCAACCATCATTCCTCCACTCAGATGTAAGAAGGAACTGGTTGCTAACTTTGCCCCAGGTTAGAGCACAAGTTGGGAAGTGAACACACGAGAAGAATCCAGATCTCCTGACCACCAGCCCAAGGGTAACAGATTGTCTCTGTGGAAGGCTAACGCTTCCCAGCTCCACTTCAAAGATGCTCCTTTTCCTACTGATGAGAAGATGCCTTCCCCACAGGCCTAGAGAGTAGGCCACACCCTGTACTTATAAGACTCTGAAGAGCAGAAAAGGGGGACCAGGCAGACCAGCCAGTGAAGACCTTTCTGCAACTCACACCTGATGCTGGGGACTTTCTAGGCCGCCAGGCTTCTGATCACTTCCACCTCCCATACAGAGTCAGAATTAAAGTACAAAGAGAAAAGGATAAATGTTTGTGGAATCTTCAGCCTACTGTCAATAAGAAAGAAAGAAAAAAAGTTTAAAAAAATCACACAGTACATCTTAAACTCACAAAACGTTATGTGAATTATACTTCAATAAAGTTGAGAGGAAAAAACTGCTTTCACCACTAATAAAACGTGTGGCTTTCTAACTGCTCAAAGATGTGCCCAAGTTGTAATGAAGTGAATCACGAACATTTAACATGCCAGCTCACCAACTCTTATCTGCAAGGCCATACACACATGCACACACATACATACCCATACACATTCCCCCAAACTGAGCAACCCTCGGATGAAAACTTACTCCGCAATGGATAACTGATAACTGAGCTATTATAAATCTCCTCTGGATATGAAGAAACTTGTTAAAAGAAATTATTGTTAAGAACATGTGGCTTTTTCTTTAAAGCTTTTGAAACATTCTTTTTGTTTTCCCATTCTTAACACATGAAGTCAATCATCTGAAACAGGAATCCTGAGGGATGACGGTCACAGAGAATAAGTGATTCAGGTTTGACTGCTACTTGTAGTTGTGATTAAAAAAAAAAACAGCCAGCAGTAGCTCATCCATCCTACCCTGCCTTTCATTTCACCTAGAGCTCAGGCTGAGCCCAGGAAAAAAAAAAAAAAAAAAAAGGCTGAAGAATATCTAAAAGTAATGAGTTCCAGAGACTTTTAGACCTCCCCTCTTTTTCTGCCATTGTAAGTTCTCTTTCTCCAACTGCATGAAGTACACAGGCAAGGACTTGACTGTATAAAATCAACTAAGGTGTCAAGTGGCGGCAAAAAAAAAAAAAAAAAAATGTATGGACCTGACAAGAAGGATCATAATATAGAAACAGAACATCCCCTGACCATGTCTGAGCAGCTCGTTGGAACAAAGCCCAGGAGCCCTGAGGTCCCCTTTGAGATGCCCTGAGACCCCTAGGCTCCAGGCAGGAACAGAGTCACCAAGTTCTAAGTCAAGTCTTTAACTGTGGAATCAGAATCTATCACAGTGGAGTTTAAATACTGAAGACTGTCATAACTAGTTTTCGAATTTCTTCATTAATATCATCTTGCCATGTGGCACAAGAGTTCTTGGTTATACCTGCTCAGTAAAAAAGAGAAAGGAAAAGAAAAAAAGGCATTCTCTCCCTTACACATGATACAGATTACAACAAGCCTGTTTCACTGGATAGGCCTCATACAAGCAAGGTCTATGACAATTAGGGTTGTCTAAATCATAATCCCATCTGGCCACACGTGAGCAAGCATGCACAGACCTGTACAGTAGCACCCCTCGCCCTTCCCTACTGGCCCCCACCTCTCAAGGCCCCCTTCTCATCCTACTGCCACCACACAAGCACACACACATACACACTTACTTCACACCCGCAGACTTTGCTTGCAGGGCGCTGCTCCAGAAATCATCAACATTTTCTGGTTCAGAAAAGGCCTGCAGGCAGGCACTGAATGGTATCTTGGCACGAACCAACTCAGGAAGGGGTCTTCTGTTTGATTCTGCTTCCCTTCTTGTTAGTTCATAGGCAATCAGTTCATCTGCGTAGAAAAGCAAACAAATGAATTTGCAGTCATTTATTTTCTTGAAAGGAAAGAGCCCCTTGAACAATGAACAGCCTTCCCTGAAGGCTTCTGGGCTGGGGATAGGACTGCTTACTTGCTGCCCTCCACAAAGCCAGAGGAGCCTGCTGAAAGTGTGTTTAGAGTGGCAATGCCAGGCTGCATCAAGCCATTCATTTTTTGCCTGTTCCTCTTTGAGGCTGACAGGAGGGAATTATGAATTATGGTCCAGGTGAGAGATTCAGACTACACATGTGTTGTAAGTGATGCACGAACCTGGGCTTTCATTTATCCAGAGGTCAAGACTGGTTTGACCCCAAACCACCCTCTACTCACAAAGTCTCCACACCAGAGAATTTCATGCTGAGAGAAATCCGAGGGCTCACCTCTTCCTGGCCCTTGACCATGATGAGAGGTCACGGAGAGCGCAGGCCAAGGAGCAGGATGAACTATAAGGAACACAGTTACCCAAGGCACCAGACCTGCAATCCTACCCAGCACCGCCAAGACAACTTCATGTGGGGTTACCCGACACTGCAGAAAGCAGAGCAGCCAACCCAGAAGGCTTTCTACACTATCCCTGCTCAAATGACTGAACACCCAGGGAAAAAAAAGTGAGGACACTGTGAGCTTCCCAAGAGTCAGCAGATCTACCCTCGGAAACCACCTGTAAGTCAAAATTCTATACATTTCAAATGGACCTTTCCAGGAATTCCTTCTGTGTTACAAAAAATCACTTCTGATTTATCAGTTTTTATACACCACTGATGTATCTTTGTGTTTTCTTAAACACATCTGGATATGCTCTTACAGTTCATTCCCCAGTCCACCAGCGGTTTAGGATGGACTTCTGTCTAGGATGCTAGCATTATGTGTTTCCAGCTATCAATTTCCTGACACTAAGTTACAAATCTCCTTTCTGAACAACAACAACAACAACAACAAAAAGCTACCACTTGTAAATTATAAACAGTGAGTTTAGAGAGGATCACAGAACTGAGTAGAATATGTTAGCCAGCATCCACCAAGGTAGGCAAGAGAAAGCAATTAGGCCTCATGCTAAAAAGAAACCAAACCACAGATCCCCACCCCATTTCTACTTTGTGTAATGAATAAGAATTTAAAACTAGCCAAAAGCTGCAAAAGTTTAGAGAAAATGGAAATTGTTTCATCTTAAAATCATTTTCCAATTAACCCAATAAAGTGACTACCCACCACCCCTGCAAAAAGAGAATAAAAAAGCCACCCAAGGAGTGTTTGAACTTTACAAAAATGACCAGTTCACAGGAGATAAGCAATTGAGCAAATATTTCTCCTTTTTCTGCTGCTAAGATGTTAGTTCTAAGAAATATCGTTCATCAATTTTGTCTGAAAAGAAGCAGATCAGACTTATTGAAGGAAATTTCCCCTGAGCATCACCCCCTCCACCTGGGTATCTGCCTTCCTCCTGCTTCCAAGGTCCAGAGACCTTTCTAAGGGGAGCCTGACAAAGGGCCCGGCCACACTTTATCACCCACAATAGGCACCTTACTCAGATACCAAAGATGGATTCTTTTTAAGAGACCTCTACCTGAATGGCTCACATCAAAAAATGTAGTTCTGACCACTTCCCTCAGACTTTACAGCACAACTTGTAAGTGATAATGTTAAATTACAAATAATTTCCTCCAAATTAAACTGACTCTAAACCAACCTGTTGTTGAAACTTATAGGCACTGAAGTACGTTTCCTCTATAACTGGCTCCATGAAAACCTCAGAGGAAGCCACATGGGGGCTGAAGAGTAGATGAGAAGAGACATGCAGAGCAGACGCCTTCCAGGTCTCCTCCAGACACAGCTCTGCAGTAACTAAACCGCACTGTCTCTCACTTGAGGGTCTTCACGCGTGAAGAAGCGCTCTGCTCACTCCCCACTTTGGAACACTACCTTTGTTGGTTGCCGCCTCCATGGCCACAGGTAATTGCATCAGGTAGTCCACCCTCTCCGTGTAGCGGACTTTTCGGGTCTGACAGCACTGAATCCGCTCTTCCACCAAAAACCGAAAAACATCACTTGGGTTTTCCGAGCCAATGCGGTTCCTCTGAAATTGAGATTATATCAAGTCAGTAAATTTATATTACTTTCATGGGACACGCATGCTATGTCATTTTAGTCATGTCTGATTCTTTGTGACCCCATGGACTGTAGTCCACCAGGCTCCTCTGTCCATGGGATTTCCCAGGCAAGAATAATGGAGTGGGTTGCCATTCCCTTCTCCAGGGGATCTTCCTGACCCAGGGATCGAATCTGGGTCTCCTGCATTGTAGGCAGATTCTTTACTGTCAGAACCACCCATGTATAAAAATTAGCACAGAATCAAATATTAATCTGGTAAAAAGATCTAATGTTACTAAACATTCCCTCTAGGCATACCAGTTCAGAGTACTTTAAAGCAAAAGACTGGTAGTTACCTAAAGTCCAAAAATGGGAGACTGGTTAAATAAATTATAGTTCATCATGTAAATAAATAGTATGCAGCCATCAAAAGTCATGGCAGAGGGCCTGAGCTAGACAGAATTAGAAGAAAGGAGATATGAAAGGCCAAGTAAAGAGGAAGGAGGGAAAAAAAATCAAGGGCTGCACCGGAAAAATTAAGCCAAGTATAGTTAGGTTGTTTGAGATGGACGTGTACACACTGCTATACTTAAAATGGGTAATAACCAACAAGGACCTATTATAAAGCACATGGAACTCTTCTCAATGTTATGTAGTAGACAGGATAAGAGAGGAGTTTGGGGAGAATGGATACATATATATGGATGGCTGGGTCCCTTTGTTGTTTACCTGAAACTATCACAACACTGTTAACTGGCTATTCCTCAATATAAAATAAAAAGCTTAAAAATAATTAAAAAGTAAATTTTAAAAAATTTAAAGTTTTTTAATTTAAACAAATTTTTATTTTAAAAATATTTTTTTAATTTGTTTAAATTAAAAAATTAAGCCATGTATGATATGATTCTATAAATGTACTAATGTAAATTATACACAAATAAAAAAGAAAGTAGGCTATATTTGAGTATATAATGACATGGCAAAATGTTCACAACAGGTTAAGTGGAAAACACTGCTCACAAACCAGCAAGCAGTGAATGAACGCTGGGGTGGAGGTAGGGAGTCAGACACCAGAATGTTAGCACTGCGTGTATGGGGGAGCAGGCAGTATGGGGGGTTTTGATTTTCTCTTCTGTGCCTCTGTTTCCACAAAGAACATACTAGTCATCAGAGAAAAAGTAGTTATTTTTTTTAAGAGGGGAGAAAAAAAGCCTTTAATCATAAATTCTCAGTGACCTTTAAGAACCACAGCATTTAATGTGATTTGATCCTGCTGAGCCCAGAGTGAGCATCTCGGAGGACAGAGGACAGGAGGACACCAAATACCACACTGGCCTCTCAAGGAGCTTGTCACAGAGACAAAAAACAAAAACAGGGAACGAGAAAATGGATAAGCACTTCTAGAACACATTCAAATTAGGAGAACAGGGAGACCCACGAAGGCTGAGAAAGCCAGGCTTGAGGAACAATTACATCAAGCGGGCCGAACAGAGAAAGCCCCAAAGATGCCAACTCTAAAAGGGGCCCAGACAGGGAGAGGTTGGGGGGTGGCAGCGTTCTGGCCACACAGGCGAGGCTGCACGCGAGGGCTGGACACGCTCCTAACAACCCTTTCCAGCAGTTCTAAAGGCTGACTTACCTCTACTAGATTCACGAGGTGCAGGAAAAACTCCTGGGCATCCTGCTGTCTGTTGGAGGAGAATTCCGGGTGGCTCTTGCTCACAAAGGCCTTAAACATGCGTGGGGAGATCCCATTCTGTTGAGGCTAAAATATAAAAATAAAACCAAAACTTACAAGTGGGAAGCAGAGCAGAGATTACCAGTAGCCAGGATTTCAGATAAGAATACTGAAGCCCACCTCAGCTAAACAGTGAGAGCAGCCAGGACACACTGGACGTTGGTTGCATACCAGGAACTGTGCTGTGAGGCTGACGTGGGAATGGGATGGGGCTCTTCTGTTTACTCAGAACTAAAAGGCACAATAAACACCCCGATTTCTGTCCGCATAGGACTTGCTCCACCACCAGGAGGGAATATGAGAGAAAGGAGAGGAAATGGCTCCCAGCCCCAGGCAAAGTACTGCTCAGGGGCCAGCACAGGGCTGTTTCTGGACCACAGGGCATTCTCGGGAGCCCGCCCCTCACCTGGAGAAGCCAAAGGAGGTTGCCTGCAGCTGGCAGGATGGGAAGAGCTGGGACAACTTTGGCTGTGAACGTTGGATGTGTAAACTTCCCCGGGGGTGGGGGGGTGGTTAAGGGACTGCTCAGAAGGCAGCTGGGCTCCTCCAGAGAAGACGCTGCCTAAGACAATGGGAGGGCGGCCTACTGAGGAGCTGAGGTAGGGCTCACAGAGGTCACTGCGACAGGGCATCAGGTAAAAGATCCTTGTGGGGGTCTCTGAGAGGACAAGCACATCTCTAAAGAACCACTAATGTGCGCCCACAAAAGGCCAACCATGATCACAGACACGCAGCCAAGGAGCAAACACTCTCTGCTCAGGGAAACAGGCTGCCTCCACTCCAGTCTCCCCAACCCTTGACCCTGGAGCAGCCTGAGGAGGGAAAGAGGTGGAGCAAGAATGGAAAAACACCAGAGCAAGCCAACACTGACCTTTCTACACTGCTGGTTTCCAAGGCACCTGAGATTGGTAGTGGGAGAAGCCTTAAACTGGCTTTGATGTGAAATGGGCTTTTTAATGCCAGTAATTTGCTCTTGAACTGTGGTATTGGAGAAGACTCTTGAGAGCCTCTTGGACTGCAAGGAGATCAAACCAGTCAATTCTAAAGGAAATCAACCCTGGATATTCACTGGAAGGAACAAAGACAGGAGGAGAAGGGGAAGACAGAGGACAAGATGGTTGGATGGCATCACCAATTCAATGGACAAGAGTTTGAGCAAACTCTGGGAGATGGTGAAGGACAGGGAAGCCTGGTGTGCTGCAGTCCATGGGGTGGCAAACAGTCAGACACAACTGAGTGAACAACAATCTGCTGGGAACCCAGGCACTCGGCCTGAGATACTCTAAAGAGGCAGACTGGAAGATCCACATCATCTTTAAGGATAAAGCTGTTTCCTGAGTCCTCTCCAAGTTCAGCCTCTAATAATGGTGCTGCACGTCCCCTTGTGTAAAACCCTTGTGCTACCATTATCCCCATTTTACAGCCAGGGAAACTGAGGCTGCAGAGAAGTGCCACCAAGTCTGTCAACTGAAATGGTCTTATGACCAGATGACCATGCAGCCAGCAAAGAGCCAGAACGGGGTTCTGATCCCAATTCCACACTCCTGGCAGCAAAACTGGAGTCGTAGCTGCAGCACACATTAGGTCTCAGTGAGACAAACCTCACCTTGCAAATCAAGCAGAAGTAATCCCTGTGCTCCAGGCAAAGGTGCACCCATGTCCCAAAACCTCTACATGAGCAGCCTCCAGGCCACCATCCCCTCCTCAGAAATACAGAGAACTTGCTATTTGGGCTATCACTGGGCAGTGAACACAACATCATGCCTTTTGCCCACTCTAGCCTGTCTCCTCAGCCTAACTGCAGCACTTGGCAGGTGATGGCCTTGTCTCACACCTCTGTGAGATCTCCTGGACACCAGGGTCCAGGCCTAGGGTCCACAGGCCACAGCAGGGGTGCACAACCACACAGTCAGATGCAAAAAGTGATGGGAAAACTCCAAGAGCTATCTCTCCCGGCAGCTCTACATATGAAGTCTCTTCAAGGCACACATGTTCTAAGCGATGTTTCTAATAAAACCCAGGAGAATTCTGTCTTGCTCAAAATATATCTGATCTGGGAATCTAGTCTTTACTGGCCACCTACTTCATGTAGAACATGTTGGGGATTCCTCACCAAGAGCTGACAGAGAACAGGTGGGGGCAGGGGTGAGATTCAACACATATCTATAACAAATATTAGGGAACACTGCAAACAACCTAAAACAGTGTTGGCACCTCTGAGAGAAGAATTCCCCAAAGAGGCAGCATTTGAGCATCTGAGGACTCGGAACCTGTGTACAACTGATCAGCCTACATACACACACAAGGCTGCAGATGTGCCTTCAGCATCGGCGAAGACCAATTTATACCTGATGATCCATTTAACTACCCACATGTACACCTCCTGAAAGGCATGTAAAAGTTGTAACTTTCTTCACTCATAATGCTGACTGACATAGATCTATATAGTATCAGCCAACACATCCATGCAAACAATGCCTTACATTTGCATACTAACATTTAGTCATTCATTCAACAGGAATTTACCAAGTGTTACAAAATGTCAGACACTATTCTAGGTACGAGGATGAACATTTACTAGGTGGCAGGCACCTTATACGTGCATCTTTACTTAAATTACTCAACCTCACGAGGTGACTATTATTATTATTTTCTACATTTGACAGATGAGGAAACTGAGTTCTAGAGGAGTTAAGTAACTGACCCAGGATCACACAACTAGGAAAGTCAATCTGTCTCGCTCGCTCTCTTTATCCGTCTTTCTCTCTCGTGTCCTAACACTGTTTCTTGCAAGAACTACACATGCCTAGTTCTCACCTCTGATGTCTGAAGTCTCTCTTACCCGCCGCTGAGAAAACAGTGTGTCTGGATTCTGGGTAAGCTCTCTTCAAATCGACCTCTGAGGTCAACCTCCCAGGCCAGGCCAGCAATGATGTCTCCATCTGGGCGGAGCAGAGGCACCACCTGGAATATGCCTGTTCGCAGTGTGAATTTGGGTTTAGGCATTCACGTACGCACACACTCACTGCCTGCTGCTGTTACCTCTTACAAGCTGTGCTTGGCTGCCAGTCGCCATCAAAGCCGCTGCTTGGGAAAGTTTACCAACTTGCTGAAAGTAAACTGAAGAGTTGGCTGCTGCTCTATGCCACCGTATGGTCGTACAGCTGGGAGAAGTTCCAACAGAGACCATGGTGAAAACTCCAGAGGCTCAGCCCCATGCTCGGGCTTTGGCCCAGCCTCATTCACTCCCCTCCATGCCTCTTCCCTCTCGGTGCCCATTTCAGTTCTTTGTTTGCCCTCGACTGACCTGGCCTAATCCCTGGTGCAGCAGACAAGTTATAGCTTGAGAAGTGATGATCATTGAGAAGTCATTAAAAAGCTTCCTAACTGGAGACATGCTGTCTCTGCCCCACTGCAGACCAGCTCCCAGCTTTCACAGCTGGTCTGATTTAGCTCAAACTCAGCCACTCTGCACTTAATGCCTAACCACAGCTAGCCCCTCTGTCCTCACCCATGGTCCTCACCTGTTCTACCTCTGATTTCTGAGGGGAGATCTCACTAATTCCCGTGATCAACTATTACTATGTTCACATTATGTCCATATAATAGAAAGTCAGGCTATAAAAATGTTGAGCCTGAATCTAATTAAGCTTCCACATCTAACTTCCAGCTTATAAGAAACACAAACTGAACAACACCTTAAGGAAGCAATCCTTAGAGCAATCCTGGGGCAAATGATTCAGCTCCTTCAACAGATCAGTCAGTCTTGCAAAAAGAGGAGGACCCTAAGAAGCTATCTTTGATGTCGTTCAGTCACTCAGGCGTGTCCAACTCTGCGACCCCATGGACTACATACAGCACACCAGGCTTCCCTGTGCTTCACCACCTTCTGGAGCTTGCTCAAACTCATGCCATCCAACCATCTTGTCCTCTGCTGTCCCTTTCTCCTCCTGCCTTCAATCTTTCCTAGCATCAGAGTCTTTACCAATGAGTTGGCCCATCACATCAAGTACTGGAGCTTCAGCTTCAGCACCAGTCCTTCTAATGAATATTCAGGGTTGATAGTGCTTTGACAGTGCAGGGGAAAATATGGATATTGGCTGGGTACTGGACAATACATTTTGCTAGTGTGTTTCTAACACCTCAATTGACTTTCAACATATTGCTTTTTTTAAAAGAAAAGTATTATAATTATAGGTGCATATTGAATATTTACAGGTGAAAAGGATGGTGTTTAGGTTTTGTATTCAATTTCTGCAGGGAAAGGAGAGGAAGGGAATGAGGGAATGAGGGGGAAAATTGAGTTCAGGGGAGACTGATGAAACCAGATTGGAAATGGTAAATGGAGATTCATTATACTATGCTATGTCTGCGTATTATTTGCAAATTTAAACAATCTTTTTTAAAGATCAGGTTCCAGAATAAAGCAGTCACTTAAAAGAAACCAAAAAGCCTAAATAAGAACCCCAGCTGTTGACATTTGGCAGAAATCAACACGACACTGTAAAGCAGTTATCCTTCAATTAAAAATAAATGTTGTTTATTTTTTTAATTTTAAAAAAAGAACCAGAGGGAATCCCCTGGTGGTCCAGTGGTGAAGACTCACAGTGCTTTCACTGCTTTGGCCTGGATTCAATCCCTGGTCAGGAAACTAAGATTCTATAAGCTGTATGGTACAGCCAAAACAAATAAAAGGAATCAAAGAAATATCATGTTTCCTAGTGGGCAGTGAGCCAGTGCCATCACCTGAGTGTCCCGTATGGGCCCATCACCAAACAAGATAAGAGAGACCAACACTGACCAAGAATGAGACTTTTAGGAAGCTCACGCTCTTTTTGTAAGCTGACCCTTGGACACCAGAAGCAATGGCTTGTCCTGACAACTAACTTTACAAGAGTGAGCCCCAGACCATCTCCAAAATAGCAACCACCTAAGCAACCTGTCATATTTATAGGATACTGTACTTACTTTCTCCATCAGCAACTTGAAAACAGATTAGCTAAAATTAGAGAGAGGACTACAGTGTTCAGAATCTTTCCCAAATGCTTACACAGAGCTTTCTGTTTAACACTGCACCAAGAAGGCAGTCACTGGCCACTCATATTTGTCTGGGCTTAGTGCTTTAATTAACAAACAAGGAGAAAGACTAAGGCTTTGTATCAACTTACTAGAGCAAAGCTTGTAGAGAAACTTACACTGTAAGATCACCAGGATGAAAAAAAAAAAAAATGCATCTCACCCTGTCCCTATACATAGGAGTATATCATCTTTTGATTTAAATTTTTAACTTTAAGTCATAAACCTTGGACCAGTAATTCCTAACTCATGTCCAAACCCCAAATCTCCTAAGCTAAAGGAACAGAGGTTATTCCCCCAAGCTATTTTTCATAATTTAAAAGGTGAGTTAGAAATGTTACATTTGCCCAAAGTAGGAAAATTGAGGTTAGTGAAAATAAAGTTTTTATGTTTGCAGCTATAAATACATCACCTGGAAGCAGAACCTTGGTTATCTCATGTTGATCAAAAACTGAGGCCTGCAATTTTGTGTCAAGGGTTAATTAGAATGGGAAATCAAAATAACTGTCGCTTAGGAAACTGTTTGGAATACAGAATTGTTAATAATGTGCTATCTTCAGAAGGAAAAATAAATCATAGAGTAATCTGTATTAAAATGTGTAAAAGCACTGTCTTAGAATGCATAAAGATCTGGAATACATTTTTTGGAGAAGAAAAACTGTACTCTCATAGTGAGCAGGTTTTATCTACTATAGACGCAATTTAATTTTAAAAATCAACAAATTTATATAGAAATGGCAGTGCCCCCCACCAAAACACACGGAAAAGCTTTTTGTAGATGAAATGCATATTAAGCATGCATCTATAAAAACTCGATTTCACCTTGGTCTGTAGCAGAGCAATGAAGTATATGTTTTAAAAATGACCCAAGGTGTGAATAGTCCAAGTTACTGGGCTACCTGGTAACTCTGCAAAATCTACCCAGTCCCTTTATCACCCATCTGCAGCATCCACACACAGAGGCCCTGGGAGCCTGAAATGAGAACTGGAATAACTGTCAGGGAAGCAGGACAGCTTAAAGACTCTGTCAGTACTGCACAGACTCAGGGCCAGATTCTCTGGTGTAAACCCCAGCTCTCCACTCCCTGACTTTGTAACTGTAGGCAAGGATTCTGTGCATCCATTTCTGCATCAGGGAACACACAGGAAGGGTCTGTGCTAGTCATTGGTATCACTGGTAGTGGAGGCCCTGAAAATGGCATTCCTGCCACAGGGCTCTCTGTGTGGCACACACTCCTCTCGTAATCCATCCTCTGTTTCAGCACATCTTCCTTCCTCTCTTGGAGCATTTCAGGCTCCTCTACAAGACAAGAGACAAACAATGGAGACCAGGGACAAGACCACCTGACCACAGGGCTCCTGAGACCTGAAAAAAGCAAGGTTTTCCCAAATTGGTTGCTCTGAAACCAATTGCCAGTGAAAATCTTGATGCCTCAGAAAGTAATTCCCTCCACTGTCAAGAGTAGTGGAACTCTTAGAATGAATTACTTGTCCGTTCAAGTAATAGCTTGAAACTGACACCTCTGGGGCCACAAAGAAAATCATGAAGTCAATTCAAGCTTATTCTGAATGTCAAAGGGACCCTATTGATCCTGGCACCTCAGGAGTGCGGGTGGTGGTGAGGGGAAGAACTTTATAAATCTAGACCAAGGGTCACACCCAAATACCCAGCGTACCAAATGGGTCACAAACCACAAAGGGACTGGAGCCAGCTGGGGACTGCGTGTCCTGTGTGATGCGAGGGCTGCTACTCAGCTCCAGCCAACTGCTGTCAGGGGCCTGGGACCGCCAGAGGTTCTGAATGTTTAAGAGAAACTGGAAATTTAGATTCTGTGGGAGGGCCCAGCAAAACACACCTGAAGGACAGACATGGCCCAAGGGCTGCCAGGTGGCACACCCTGAGCCAAACAGGGCAGGGGTTCCTGCCTGCAAGCCTCAGACCCCTGGAGATCACATAAATCCCACACTAATCCAAGGTGAGGAGGAGACGAGGGTCCCCAGCTGTTCACAGACTACATAAAGATTATGCCTTATATAAGAACTATTTACTTTCTTCTAGTATCACAAAGGAAATGGCAACCAATTCCAGTGTTCTTGCCTGGAGAATCCCAAGGATGGAGGAGCCTAGTGGGCTGACGTCTGAGGGGTCGCACAGAATCAGACATGACTGAAGTGACTTAGCAGCAGCAGTATCACAAAAGAATATTGCGATATTAACAAAAGTAAATTTTCCTTCCAAACATTGCTAAATTGCTCAGTTTTCATTTTACATTTTCTCAAATTAGGAGATTCCAAAAACACAACAGTCCTGTAACGTACACAGATTTTATTTACATTAGAGAGGGGCCCCTTCACACTTGAAATATTCACAACCACCAGCAAGACCAATCTGCCATTTGACAGCTGAGATTGAAAGGTTACAGGATTTTCCCCCCAACCCCGCCCTGTCTCCACATCTTTGCAGAGTCAGGAGAGGAAGCCAGGCCCCCGAGGCCTAACCAAGTCTCCGTCTCCCCCACCATGAAAGACGGACTCTGCCCCCAGAAGTGACAGCCTGGATGAAAACCCAGGATAAATGTGATCAAAACATTTTGGGGACTTTCCTGATGACTCAATAGTTAAGAATTCGCCTGCCAGTGCAGGGGACATGGGTTTGATCCCTGGTCAGGGAAGATCCCACATGCTTCAGGGCAACTAAACCCATGTGCCACTACTACCGAACCTGTGCTCTAGGGCCCGGAAGGCACACCTGCTGAAGCCCGTATACCTGGAAGCCATGCTCCGCAACAAGAGAAGCCAGCACAAAGAGAAGCCCATGCACTGAAGAGCAGCTCCCGCTCGACATAACTAGAGAAAGCCCTCAAACAGCAACAAAGACCCAGCATCGCATATATAAATAACACAACACTTTGGACCAAGTGTTTTCACCATCACCTCTTCAAAGTTACACAGGAGCTCAGAGGTAGAAGAAGCCCGGATAACCTGACACCCCAGCCCTGCACCCAAACCACTCCAACTCCATTCCAATCAAGGAAGGCTCTTCCAGTCCCTGGTGGATAAGGGACTCCTTGCTACACAGCTGGGTAACAGTGCAACAGAAGACTCCCTGCCCCACAATACTCTGATCTCTTGGCCTGAGCCCCAGAATGCGTACATCCCTCTCCACCCTCCTCACAACCTAATTCCCTCTCCTCACCCCCAAACACTGCCTCTATATTTTCCCTTCCTAATCTCTCTTCTCCTGTTTGCTCTATTTCCCCAACTAATTGGCTTCATTCTGAAAAAGAACTACTCACTTTTCACTTCTTGCTCTCAGTCTGCAGGCATTAGTCAAGGATGATTGATGTTAAGATGGGAGCACAGAGGTCACACTCATGAGAAACAGAACTGAAAGAACTTGCCCACTAAGTCAAGACAAGGTAGCCTGGAGGCAGAGCAAGGTGGGTGGGGAAGCGGGGCCTGCATTCCACTCAGGACGTCTGCAGCTGTGGGAACCTAGACCCCCAAATACAGCTGTGTAAGCTGTGCCCTGCACACTTCCAAAGCCACTGCACCACTCCAAAAGGCCAGGCTGCAAGTGACGCCCTCTGGAGTTGCGTTAACAGAGCAGCCCAGGGAGGGGTCAGTAGCCCAACCCGCAGACATAGGAAAATGTGAGTCTGATAATTAGGAGATGAAACACATCTTTCAGTCAGTCAATTAATCGTGACTGAATGGCCAACTGAGTTTCTTTTTTACCAAAGTATGCTTTCAAACCCCCAGCAGCCTACCAAAAATGAGAACTGCCCATCCCTCCCCAGAAATTCAGAATCCTCTGCTAGGACGTGGGGGTGGGGGATAGGAATATGTGTGTTGTGTCTTAACAGCCTTTTGAGAAACAAAGCTGCAGCTTAGGAGAAGACAAATACTAGAAGTGCCAAGACAGGGATAACGAGGGGGAAAATGTTTATATTTTTATATGTTTATTCCTTCCATTCCAGCTCTATGTTATGAAGAATATTATTTCTAAAGACCAGTAAAGATAGCAATCACATATAATCCATGAAGCAAATGTCACTAGAAACCACAACCTTGTGGTCATTCCTTGTCACAACTTTTAAGAGCAGACAGACACCCGAGACCCTAAAATGAAAAAGCTATGTTGACAGCTCAAGAACTTTACAGCCACCATTCACCAAATCATAGGTAATCCACGTTCTCACTAGGGAGGTCCCTCTTTCCTCTGAGTCAACGTGGCAGACACCCAGACACATACCTTGTGCTCCTCCTTCATCACCTGTTCAATGAGCTCAGACTTCACGGGAGGTTTTGAATACTGGCCTGAGAGAAGGCCATGTCCTAACTTAGTCCTGGACAGGAGGGAGAAACAGACAAAAAGGTCATTGTTGCTTCCCCTCAGAGACGCCAAAATTATCTTCAAATTTCAGTAACTACAGCTGCTTTTAGTGAAACACTGTATCTCAATTCCTCACAAATAACCCAGTCCATTCTGAAGGAGATCAGCCCTGGGTATTTTTTGGAAGGAATGATGCTAAAGCTGAAACTCCAGTACTTTGGCCACCTCATGCGAAGAGTTGACTCATTGGAAAAGACTCTGATGCTGGGAGGGATTGGGGGAAGGAGGAGAAGGGGACGACAGAGGATGAGATGGCTGGATGGCATCACGGACTCGATGGACATGAGTCTGAGTGAACTCCGGGAGTTGGTGATGGACGTGGAGGCCTGGCGTGCTGCGATTCATGGGGTCGCAAAGAGTCGGACATGACTGAGCAACTGAACTGAACTGAACTTACTTGATCTGCTTGATACTGATTCCATTTTCAAATTCTCAGTACTTTATAATTTTACTAATTTCTTCCTTTTTACAAAAGCAACACATGCTTATTTTGGAATACTTTTAAACAATACAGACCGTAAAGAAAAGAATCATCTTTAATTCTGCAACCCAGAGATAACCACTATGAACACTATTTCAGATAAACTTTTCTTAAAAACAACAGCAGGTCACTTACATCTGTGTGTTGAAATCTTGCGTTGGATCTAAAGGAGAGTAGTCAAATATTCTTGGAAGATTTCCTACATACCTAGAAAATGAGAAGCAACAGTCAAAACATAGGAACTGAGAGATGAACAGAATCAAAATAAGCTATCATCCTAGCTAAGATCTTCTTGCCTTTCTGCCAAAACTAAATCAGAATTTTTCCCTGAGCTCCTACCTCTGCAGACACATTCTTGGGCTTCCCTATGTGGCTTTCCCAGGTGACTCAGTGGTAAAAGAATCCAGGTTCAAGCCCTGAGTTGGGAAGATCCCCTGGAGGAGGAAAATGGCAACCCAGGCCAGTATTCTTGCTTGGGAAATCCCATGGACAGAGGAGCTTGGTGGGCTACAGTCCATGGAGTCACAAGAGTCAGACACAACTGAGCACACACACACACACACACACACACACTGAAGTTGAAAATGTTTATGCTTCTCTCAATAGGCCTTAACCCCAGATATGAGTTAAAATCCTCTCAGATTTGGAATCTTTTACAAGTTTCCCAGTGATTCTAACATGCAGCCAGAGTCAAGCACCACTGGGTTAGGCCATCGCAACTACCTTCTCAAAACCGAAAGGTAAGGTAAGGAATTGTTCTGGTCATGTCAAAATGAATAATGACAGCAGTAACAACTACCATTTCTGGAGAGTTTCCTATACTGCCTGACTAAGTCTTCATTTACAACCATATGAGGAAGGGATTATTGTCATCACCCCCTTTGAGAGATGAGAAATCAAGATGCAAATTCATTAGGTAGCTTCCAAACCCACCCAGGAGGGAGTGATGAAGCCCAGAGTGGACCCAGGCAGCCTGGCTCCCAAGCCATGCCCAGAACCAGGCTGCTGGCTCTACCTGCCCCATCCATAAGCCCTCTTTCTGACCAGTTTACCTGACATAGCAATCTAACTCTAACCATCCATCTGTCATCTCAACCCACAATCATTCCTTTCACTTCTTAAATTCACTTCCTATCTCACACTCTCTGCTTTGCACTCTTTACCTTCCCCTCTTGAAACTTAGATTCTCTGAGTCTAGAAGTTTTAGAAAGAAGAGTCCAGAAACAGATCTCTTTTCCTGCCCCTGCCTGCGCCTGCCCTGCCTGTTTCTCTGACCTCATTCCCACCCCTTTCTCCCACCCCACAACACCCCAGCCACTTCCCCTTTTTGCTGCCCAGGGCATACCAAGCTCGCTCCTGCTTCAGAGTCATGCCATCCTGCTGTCTCTTTCCTGGAACACTCTCTCTAAAGATCATCGTTCTTTTGCAGGTCTGATTTAAAGCCACCTCCCCATCTCCCTACCCTTTCGAGTTCCTGACCCTGGCTAACTTTCCTCCTGGCTTGTATCACTATTTGCAAGTATACAATTTATGTTCTTGTTTATTATCTTTCTAGAGATTACACACTAGAATATAATCTCCATGAAGGCAGAGACTCTATCTAAATTACTACATCTCTACCACTAGAACCATATCTAACATGCAAAAGGCACTCAATAAATATTTGTTGAATGAATACATTCATATCATAATCACATAACCAATTTCCATAACTGACTACGAAATAACCCAAGAGAATAGGCATTACTGCAGTAAAGCCTTGGCAGAGAACCATAATACACTGTAGTTGGTAATAACCTCTAATTAGATCCTTCAGCTACTAGAAACTTCCAGGCAACTGCTGACAACAAACTCAGAATTTGTATCCCAGGTTATATATCAACATCAAAATTAACAGAGCCCCACATCTCTGGAAAAGTCCCATTCAAATGGCTTCTGGTTACATCACTAGGACAATAATTCCATCTAGAAATTTTCTAAGGACCAAAATCCAATAATACATAAACCAAACTTTGGAACCAAACTATATTCAGTGTAAGAGAGAATTCTTAATATACAACTTGATATACATTATCAATATTAGCTATCTTAAAATCTGGTCTTTATCACACCTCAAAACCTAAAAAGACCAAAACAAAACAAAAAAAAACTGGTAAGATAAACATTAGTGTAAAGCTTAGGCTTTCTGTCAAGGCTGATGGAGAAGAATAAAGTTTAAAGGGATAAATCTTTAATTTCAGAAAAGTCCATTTGCTACAAATTTATATTCTTTTTCCATCAACTAGGAATATCTTCTATTACAACAAAATTAAAAGACAGTAGTAACATTGGATAATTTTTAAAGTACTTATATCTTCAATTTGTAATCAAGTGGTTTTCAAAACAAAAAACACGTTTGCTATCTAAAAATCCACCCTTGTTGTCATTCAATTTGTACACCAATTTATTTAGATTTGTTCATCAGAATTATTTTGAAATGTAAACTAGGTTCAAGTGGCACACAGGGTATCAAGGAGTCCAGCTGATGTTCCCGAATTATACTGTGGTTGTGTGTAAGTCATTTAATCTCTCTGTGAGTCACTCTTTCTACTTACAAAATGGAGAGACCGCTCCACTAAGTTAGTCCTGCTGGGAAAAAGGAGTTTGACGAGCAAGCATTTCAACCCAGTGATATTTGTTAAAGAACCAAAAGAAAAGTAAGAATAGAAGTTACTCATGTTCTAATATATACAACAAATGTTTAGGAAATAAAATATAAGATATTAGATACTACAAAATTCTAAAACACTTGAAACAAGACTAGGCAAGAGATTCAACTCTTAAATCCAAAATACAGACTTGAGGTATATTTTTTCATTGAAGAAAAATTCAGAAGATTATTTATCAAACTTTGATGTGCAGAAAATATTTTCAAAAACTGTAGACAGTAGAGCACTAAAAAATGTTGTTGGGCTTTGTGACAAAAGAATACAAGTTTCTTTCATTCAAGTTTAAAAGAAATAATAATTATACAACACCTACCATAAGAACTTTTCTTCAATAGTTTAAAAAAAAAATCTTGGAGCATAAGACAGATAAGATAAAGCTACATTATTCCCAAATCAAATGATAATACAAGTATGAGACATGGGTAAGAATTTATAAAAATCATATGATGCACGAGGCATACGTTTGAAAAGGCTTTCCCATCTCAGAGCTTCAAACTTGCTCCTCCTTGTCTCCAAAACCCTGTCTCCACTCCTCCTGCAGAGCAGTCAAAGTGAGTATCCCTTTGTGTGTTCTTTCTTCAAAGAAATCCTCCCTTACTACCTCCTTTCCTTTTTCTTCATGGAGTGTACCGTATTTAAAATCATGCAGTTGTTCTTACAATTAGAGATACTCCTCAACAAAGGACGGGGTTACATTCCAATAAACCCATCATAAATTGATGATATAAACTGAAAATGCACTTACAGGGAACTCTACTCAATACTCTGTAACGGTCTATATGAGATAAGAATCTTAAAAAAAAAAGTGGATATATGTATATGTGTAACTGATTCACTTTGCTATACACATGAAACTAACACAACATTGTAAATCAACTGTACTCCAATAAAACTTTTTCAATAATTTTCAAATCTTAGGGTATTATGGACATTCATTCATATTTTAAAAAATAAAATAAAATTTTTATTTTAAAATATTTTAAAAAGTGCATTCATAATACCTAAAATACCAAACACTGAAGCTTAACCTAGCCTACCTTAAATGTGCTCAGCACACTTACATTAGCCTACTGTTGGCTAAATCATCTAATTACTTAAAGCCTACTTGATAATAAAGTGTTGATTATCTGCTGTAGCTTACTGAATACTGTACTGAAATGGTTGTGATGGTTGTTTACCCTCAGGGTCTTCTACCTGACCAGGAGCTGTGGCTGCTGCCTGCCCAACATCATAAGAGAGTATGTACCACCTGTCACTAGCCCAGGAAAACTAGCCGAAAGCAAAATGCAAAATTCAAAGTACAGCTTCTACTGAATACACAGCACTTTTGCACCATCGTCAAGTTTAAGTTGAATCATCTGAAATCAGGGACGGTCTACATTTATTTAAGGCCTATTTCCCCAAGTAGGGCTGGGCACCAGGTCTTATTTACCACTGAACCCCCGACACCTAGCGCCCTGCTGAATAGAGCAGAACCCACTCTTTATTCGCTGGATGAGAAAATGAAAACTTGACATGGACAACTGACCATAAATTTCTAAAGCCAGAAACAGAAAGAAGAGGTAAAATTTTAAGTATCAAAAGAGGAAGGAAAAGAATATTTGATATACTTTTAATAACCACCATTAAGGGCTTCTTCCCTGATGGCTCAATGGTAAAGAATCCACCTGCAATGCCAGAGACCCAGAAGATACGGGTTCACTCCCTGGGTCAGGAAGATCCCCTGGGTGAGGAAACGGCAACCCATTGCAGTATTCTTGCCTGGAGAACTCCATGGATAGAGGAACCTGGTGGGCTACAGTCCATGGAGTCAGAGAGTTGAACTCAACTGAACACACAACCACCATTAAAATCATTAGCATTCAACTCTATGTGGGTAAAAAAATCGCCCTGTGCTATTCCTAGTGTGCTATCTGTCCATCAGTATGTCTTAGCACACGTGTGTCCTTCCATACTTGAACCAAGGTCGAAACCTACCTGCTCTGGGAAATGCTACCTATTATTTCCTAAACTTAGACAGCAGTTGCCCATGACCTACACTGCTGGTCTCTGGCTCCCTGTGCCAAGCACAGTTTAAGGAAGAAAACGCCCAGAGACGCAGCCCTTCTCACTCCCTGGCCGAGGGAGAAAGCAGGCAGCCTGTACAGGCATAGTTAGGAGTTGCCCTCAATCAATGCCTCCCAGTTACCTATGGTGAAGGGCCAGCTTGTTTGTTGGTTTCAAATCATATAGATGAAATCCTTAAAAATACAATAAAAATAAATTAGGGTTCACCCCCGAACAACATGAGAGTTAGAGGCAACAACCTTCGGCACAACTGGAATTCCATGCGTAACTTTACAGTCAATCCTTTGAATTCACAGTTCCTTCACAACCATGGTTTCAACCAACAGCCAATCATGTATTGGGTTGGCAAAAAGTTCATTAGGATTTTTCTATAAGATGGTTTAGAAAAACCCGAATGAACATTTCGGTCAACCCAACAGTACTGTAATATGTATTTACTGAAAAAAAATCCACATATAAGTGGACCTGTGCAGTTCATGCTCAAGTTGTTCAAGGGTCAGCTGTATTTGAAAAACGAAATGCCACTTATTAAAAAATGGCAAAGTCAAATACTACAGTTTCTCAATGCCCACTCTCAGTTGCCATACCTATCCCATTACAGGTCCATTTTCAGCAGTCCAAGGACCAGCACCATCTACAAACCACAGTTTGAGCAGCAAAAAACCTAAATTCTCTAAGAAACTCCACTCACTCACCATTGCCCAAAGAGATCAGCGAACCTCCCCTATTGCATGTAGAGGGAGAGATGAGGTAGGTTTGCTGTGAAGATTAATGACTATAGTATTTTTGGCATAGAGGTTGCAGGTTTAAAAACAGAAAGTAAAGTGAAAGTGAAGACTCAGTTGTGCCCAACTCTTTGCAACCCCATGGACTGTAGCCTACCAAGATCCTCCATCCATGGGATTTTCCAGGCAAGAGGACTGGAGTGGGTTGCCATTTCCTTCTCCAGGTTAAAAACAGAAGCCATTATTAATGTGACAAATCCCTGTAGGAGGTTTTTCAATTTACAAACCTCTCCTTATCTCATGCAATCCCTATAACACTTCAAACATTCTCACCTGCCTTCATGCGGGAAGTCACAGCACAAACGTGGTGAAATGTCCCACAGTCAGTGAGGAAGGGCTTCCCTGGTACACACTGCCTGAGCAGGCACAGAGGAGATGGGGGCAGTCTGTGTGCCCAGGTCTGCCCAGGACACTTACGCTCTCTGGAATTCTGGGATGCTGAAGATGGCCTGCATCACAGAGCTGAGATAGCAGCTATTGCCCAGGTTCTTGAGCCCTGTGTACCCTGGGCCGTACATGGGCTTCAGCTTTGTCCCCGTCTCCTGGATCACCTCCCACTCGCTGACCCGTGGCTTGATGTCGTTGTCCTGGAGCCCATTCTCTGTCTGGGGCAAGATCAGTGAAGAAATACAACTTTGATGATGACTGTCATTCCAAGATCACATCCCACGAATTATTTCTAACAGCAATAGAGGTTTCTGCCTTTCCCCTCAGTTAAACAGAGAAATAAACAACCTCATTAAAAGCGACTGAGATAGTGATGGTTGCCCAAGGCAAATGGACTTTGTGCCACCAAACTGTACGCTTAAAAATCATTAAAATAGTAAGTTTTATGTTAGGTATAGATTTCCATAACTTAATAAATGACCACACTTAAAAGATTTAACAGTAAAAGAGACAAAGACCAAGGGGAAAGGGGATAGGAGGAAGAAGACGACAAATAGGAATCAATAAAAAAGAAGGCAGATACAACACAACACAGCAGACAAAAAGCAAGACAGGTGGAGAGGAAAGTGGAATAAAACCATGGGGCTCAGGAGAAGCGCAACGTAGGAGGGAGGTTTAAAGAAGAGCAGAGAAAATAAATTAAAAAGTGACATGAGCAAGACAGAGGAATTAGAAGGAGAACGTGAGGAAAGGGAGATGGCCTGAGCCAAAGCAAAACATGCACGTTTAACCGGCTCCTCATAGGGTCAAATATTACAGTCACAACCCCAGCCTGAAAACACAATACAAAATGAGGCACAGGGTTTCCATCAACAATAAATAATCTCCTGGTTTACTCTTTCCACACACCCCCAACAAGTTCTCCTTCCCTTCCTGAAATTAATTAAAGTGATGTTGGTCACAAATCATTTTAAAGGTCATCTCCCCATACCATCTGTCTTTAGTGAGCAAAAAATGATTCATGCAACTCTCCATCAAAGGAGACAAAAAGTTTGCAAGTAAACTCCAACTAAAACAAAATGGTACTTGATGAGATGCCATGTTCATTATAAAATTTTAAAACTCTAAGTAAACTGATAACCAAAAGAAAACGCTAATTAAGTTTGAGAAGTAAATGCAAACATTAAAACCTAAAACCTATAAAAATGAAGATGTATGTGATAGGAATTATATAAATAAACCAAACAGTTTCCCTGCAAGGTGGGAATAGAGACAAAAGGAGACCTTTCTCACCCCATGCATATGAAGCATGTCAATTCCAAAATGTGCTAAATGCTTGGCCAAATGAGGGTCCAAAACAGCTTCCTCTTCTTGGAAAGAATAAACATCTAGAAGGTGAAAAGAAAATAAGCACTAAGATCTGCAATCAAGTTATTCCATATTCAACACACACCCACCAAGCTCCTCCTATGCACTGGGCTTGGGATACATCAATGAACAAACAAAAAACTCTTGTGAGTTTCAACTGGGGGGAAGATAGATGATAATAAGCATAATCAATGGGTATTTTTGTAAATGTATCTATATATCAATCCTTTTGACATTTCAGAAAGTAATTTTATAAAGGATTTCTGAAACAAGAAAAAGAGGACAGTGTCTAAAGCTAAAATAATTTAAAACTAGACAAATATAAATGCCTAACACTGACTGTTCTAACCCTAGTGGCATGTTTATAAGTTCAGGAGGAGGGAAGTGGGAGGGAGGAGACGGTGACACTGCCTGCCACCCTCAGGGGGAACCAGTGAAGAACAGAGGAAACACAGGACCTCGGGCTGTCTGAATGGCTGGACTGTGGTGTGAGGTCCAGGACAAAACGAAATTCTGCCCATGGAACCCTCTGTAGTCTCAGAGCTACCACCACAGGACCTTCCACCTCCATCTGCCCCCTCGTCCCCCCATCCCCAGCGTCCACACCTCAGAGAGCTGGTGAGAGGTCTCTGAAGACTGCAGTGCACCCCAAACGTGCCCACCCCCCAGCACATGGAAGATGATGGTGCGTCTGGTACAGTGGGGTAACTCAGGAGGCGGCACCGAGCCCAGGACCCGAGAAATCAGCATGTTGACAGCCTTGTCTGTAACCCACTCACAGGGCTCTGGTGTTGGGAAGCTGTGTGCTGAAGGGGGCCGCTTCTCTCCTCAGGACCCTCATCTGCCACCTAAGGGTTCAGACCACATAAGGCTTCAGACTGAACCCAGCTTCTCCAAGTGTAGGGCATGATTCCAAAGCAGCAGCAATGCCTGAAAGCTCATTAGAAACGCAGAATCTCGGACTCAACCCAGACGTACTGAACAAGAACCTGCATTCTAACAAGATCCCCACGCACACAGTAAAGTTGGAGAAGCACTGTGTAGCGCTTTCAAAAGCTACCCAAACCACCGCCTTATCTGTCCTCACACGGCAGTGCGACAGGGAAGAGGGAAACATTTTGAGGCCCATTTTGCACAAGAGGAAACGAGACTTAGAAAAGTTAAATCATTTGTCTCAAACCCCACATGTAGCACAAACCCAAGTAGTCTGACTCCTGGCCCAGTCCTTTCTACTCAGATCTCTTAGGAGACCAAGACTCAGTGAGGCACCATCCGAGGCCCTTAACAGGAAGAGAGAGACAAAAAACACATTTAGGGGCTTTGGTGGTGTCCGGTGGTTTAAGACTCTGTCCTTTCAATGCAGGGGGCACGGGTCCAATCCCTGGCTGGGGAACTAGGATCCCACATGGTTCAGCCAAAAAAACAAAAACAAAACAAAAACAAAAAACCCACAATTTCTTCACTCTAAAATTGGAAAAACAAAATGTGAAAACAGATATAAAGATATTCTTTACAGCAGCAAAAGATAAAGATTGTTCAAGGAGTTGCCTGCTCTCTGGAACAATACCAGGAGTAGAAAAAGAAAGTGATATATAGAACTACGGTGACCCTCTGACCCAAACCCAGATACATGGAGACTCACTGCCACCAAAAAAAAGTCAAGTCTTTCTATTATTAACAGATTAAACATTGTATAGCTTTCTCTTCTATACCTCTTCCCCTAGGTGTCCATTTGAACTTATGGATAGAAGCCTTCATCTATATTCTTTTCTAAATATAATTCAGTGCACTCAAAAGTAAACACAAAAGACAAAATCCCCAGGCTAATTAAGAAAAAAATTTCCCAAATGTTTAAGTATTAAAAAAAAAAAAGTTCCTTGAACTAAAAACTTGAAACAACTACATCAACTATATCTTCAATCTACGACACATGACAGTAAAGTACCACTCAAATATTGGCTAGAAGGTAGAAATGACACTTCCCATGCACTTTAAATTTGGTCATTATTTAAACTAGTGAGAATTTCTAGTTGAACAAAGAATGTTCAAACTACCATACAACTGCACTCATCTCACATGAGAGCAAAGTAATGCTCAAAATTCTCCAAGCAAGGCTTCAGCAGTAGACGAACTGAGAATTTCCAGATGTTCAAGCTGGATTTAGATAAGGCAGAGGAACCAGAGATTAAATTTCCAACATCGGTTGGGTCATAGAAAAAGCAAAATAGTTCCAGAAAAACATCTACTTCTGCTTCATTGACTATGCCAAAGCCTTTGACAGTGTGGATCACAACAAACTGTGGAAAATTCTTCAAGAGATGGGAATATCAGACCACCTGACCTGCCTCCTAGGGCTTCCCTGATAGCTCAGTTGGTAAAGAATCCACCTGCAATGCGGGAGACCTGGATTCAATCCCTGGGTTGGAAAGATCCCCTGGAGAAGGGAAACGCTACCCACTCCAGTATTCAGGCCTGGAGAATTCCAAAGACTGTATAGTTCATGGGGTTGCAAAGAGTCGGGCACGACTGAGCGGCTTTCACTTTCACTTTACCTGCCTCCCGAGAAACCTGTACGCAGTTCAAGAAGCAACAGAACTGGACATGGAACAACAGACTGGTTCCAAATTGGGAAAGGAGTACATCAAGGCTGTATATTGTCACCTGCTTATTTAACTTATATGCAGAGTACATCATGAGAAACTCTGGACTGGAAGAAACACAAGCTGGAATCAAGATTGCCGGGAGAAATATCAATAACCTCAGATATGCAGATGACACCACCCTTATGGCAGAAAGCAAAGAGACTAAAGAGACTCTTGATGAAAGTGAAAGAGAAGAGTGAAAAAGCTGGCTTAAAACTCAACATTCAAAAAATGAAGATCATGGCATCTGGTCCCATCATTTCATGGCAAACATGGGGAAACAATGGAAACAGTGACAGACTTTATTTTCTTGAGCTTCAAAATCACTGCAGATGGTGACTGCAGCCATGAAATTAAACAACGCTTGCTTCTTGGAAGAAAAGCTATGGCAAACTCAGATAGCATATTAAAAAGCAGAGATATTACTTGGCCAACAAAGCTTCCTATAGTCAAAGTTATGGTTTTTCCAGTAATCATGTATGGATGTGAGAGTTGGAACATAAAGAAAGCTGAGCACCAAAGAATATTAATTCTTTTGAACTGTGGTGTTGGAGAAGACTCTTGAGAGTCCCTTGGACTTGTAAGGAGATCCAACCAGTCGATCCTAAAGGAAATCAATCCTGAATATTCACTGAAAGGACTGATGCTGAAGCTCCAATACTTTGGCCACCTGATGCAAAGAGCTGACTCATTACAAAAGACTCTGATGCTGGGAAAGACTGAAGGCAGGAGGAAAAAGGGACAACAGACGATGAGATGGTTGGATGGCATCACCAACTCAATGGACATGAGTTTGAGCAAGCTCTGGAAGATGGTGAAGGACAAGGAAGCCTGGTGTGCTGTAGTCCATCGGGTCACAAAGAGTCAGACACGACTAAGTGACTGAACAACAGTGAGATAGTTTTGAAGACTTAAAGACTTTAAGCCTCTACTTATCAGAGCCTCAAGAGAAAATTACAAGATTGATAGAAATGTACCATTGGCACTGGTCTAGGATTTTGAAATAAGTGAAAATCACATAAAATTATATGGTTCTTAAGCCATTAGCCTCCTGCCTGTGTGAGAAATTAACATTTCCTATCTCCGGTCACTAACTGCCCCCAAAATATGACATGATTTAGTCAGACACAACAGTTACTTACCCCAATGACAAAAACAGATTAGTGAGTAATGCACAAGAGATCTAAAATTGAACTGTGATCCTTAAACTTGGCAATCATGAAGAATTTATAAGTGACACGTAGTCATAGAAAAAATATTTGAAGAAGACTTGGGGACTGAAAATCCTTACACATTTTTCATTAGGAAATTTACTTTATCTCCATCTTCAGCTTAGCAAACTCAAGTCTTAACTCAGAAACTACTGCAGCAAATAAGCACAGCCTGACAAGTATTAATATCCCCAACTCCAACCTTGACTTAAAAACTAGAAGCTAAGAAACAGGAAGTTCATAGAAAGATCCTCCTGCTAAGTCACTTCAGTTATGTCTGACTCTGTGTGACCCCACAGACAGCAGCCCACCAGGCTCCCCCGTCCCTGGGATTCTCCAGGCAAGATCCTCCTAGGAATAGCCTAAGCAGAATTTCATGAGTAACTACACCTAACTTTAGAAGTAAACCAGTCATTGTTTCAAGTTAAATGACCAATGAAGCCATGGAGAGCATAGAGAGATCCATAGAAGCAAAAAGATTTAAGAAAAAATTTACTGAATTAAAATGACAGAAAGAAGATCTCTGGCTGCCTAGGAATAAGAAAGATCACAAAGAAATTTTGTGAGGATATGGAAATGTTCAGTCTTTATAGTGAAGGTAATGATTAGGGAGCTATATATTTTAAAAATTCATTACCTAAAATATTTAAAAGGTTCCACTTACTATATGTAACTTTTACTTCAATCTGCAACCCAGCCTTGACCCATATGAGTCGATGAATGAATAAAGGTAATATTTAAAGGAAAAAAAATTTTCCAGCATTAATTGATGTGATAAGCATGTTAGAAAATAGTATGTGCATTCAGGAAACTATAATCAATATCCAGTGATAAACCATAATGGAAAAAAATAACAATATACATATATGTACAATTGAAGCAAAAATTCTGCTAAACAGCAGATACTAACACAACATTGTAAATCAACTCTATTTCAATAAAATTTTTTTTAAAAATAAATAAAATAGTATGTGTATTAAGTTTCAAAAGTAATGAAGGAAAACTTATAAAACTTATAAAGATGGAGCCTAAGACTGAGACCAAGACTGAGAATCTGTAAGGAAGTATATATAAAAGTGGTAAATTTCTTATCTCTAATGAGGTTTCTTTCTTTTATTGTTTTTCTATTAATATTTTCCCAAATTTATTATATTTTGATTGAAAAAATGTTTTACAACTAATTGCCAAAGATTACAAATATTACAAATATTTCTATAGGATAGTATGCTATTAGAAGTAGTGTACCACTGGGATCATCGAAAAAGCAAGAGAGTTCCAGAAAAGCATCTATTTCTGCTTTATTGACTATACCAAAGCCTTTGACTGTGTGGATCACAATAAACTGTGGAAAATTCGGAAAGAGATGGAAATACCAGACCACCTGACCTGCCTCTTGAGAAACCTATATGCAGGTCAGGAAGCAACAGCTAGAACTGGACATGGAACAACAGACTGGTTCCAAATAGGAATAGGAGTACCTCAAGGCTGTATATTGTCACCCTGCTTATTTAATTTATATGCAGAGTACATCATGAGAAACGTTGGGTTGGAAGAAGCACAAGCTGGAATCAAGATTGGCGGGAGAAATATCAATAACCTTAGATATGCAGATGACACCCACCACCCTTATGGCAGAAAGTGAAGAGGAACTAAAAAGCCTCTTGATGAAAGTAAAAGAGGAGAGTGAAAAAGTTGGCTTAAAGCTCAACATTCAGAAAATGAAGATCATGGCATCTGGTCCCATCACTTCATGGGAAATAGATGGGGAAACAGTGGAAACAGTGTCAGACTTTATTTTTCTGGGCTCCAAAATCATTGCAGATGGTGACTGCAGCCATGAAATTAAAAGACACTTACTCCTTGGAAGAAAAGTTATGACCAACCTAGATAGCATATTGAAAAGCAGAGACATTACTTTGCCAACAAAGGTCCATCTAGTCAAGGCTATGGTTTTTCCTGTGGTCATGTATGGATGTGAGAGTTGGACTGTGAAAAAGGCTGAGCGCCGAAGAATTGATGCTTTTGAACTGTGGTGTTGGAGAAGACTCTTGAGAGTCCTTTGGACTGCAAGGAGATCCAACCAGTCCATTCTGAAGGAGATCAGCCCTGGGATTTCTTTGGAAGGACTGATGCTAAAGCTGAAACTCCAGTACTTTGACCACCTCAGGCGAAGAGTTGACTCATTGGAAAAGACTCTGATGCTGGGAGGGATTGGGGGGCGGGAGGAAAAGGGGGCAACAGAGGATGAGATGGCTGGATGGCATCACCGACTCGATGGATGTGAGTTTGAGTGAACTCTGGGAGATGATGGACAGGGATGCCTGGCGTGCTGCGATTCATGGGGTTGCAAAGAGTCGGACACGACTGAGTGACTGAACTGAACTGAACTGAACTGAACCACTGGTCATCCTTGTTCACTCATATGGATTCACTGACTCATTCATTCATTCACTATAGTCAGCAAATAAGTACTGAAAACCAAATATGTACGGATACTGGGGATACAATGAGAAATAAGATAAGCGAGGCCCCTGCCCTCTTAAGTTGAAATGTTAATATTTCAAATAGTCTTATAAGAATGCTGGTTTGGTATAACGGACCTCCACAGATGTCTTCTTGGCTGTGGTTTACTCATGTGACTTTCAGCTCTCTTTCTTGGCCCCAGAAAGTGGCAGAAGTCCAGATCTTGCCTGCAGATTCCCACACAGGAAATAAGAAGGAGAGAGAGGTAAAGACATACTTCAGGAAGCTCTGGTGTTTTAAAAAGACTAATGAAACCATAGAAGCTGGCTTCACTGCTCTGTTCTCACAACTCAAATGGAGAGAAAAACAGAACTGTTGGTCAAACACCAAGTCATAAGCCACAGAGGAAAGGTTCTCTCCAGAGTAAGTGTGATCTGTTCACCCAAACTGTCTCTCTTCACCATGAGTTTATATTTGCGCCCACAGAGTACCTTCCACAGACAGGAAAAGAAGAGAAGCAAGAGAATGCTCCAGCAATTGACCTGGAAAGCCAAACACAAAATGAATGAGGTCAGAGGTGTGTACTATCACCTTAGACAGCATAAATCCCAGACCAAACAGAATCTAGACTGTGGTCAGGAAACGAAAGCAAGTAAGAGGAAAGAGATGTCAGTAAAAGAGACATGAAGAAGAAGAAAAAGAAAAAAAGGGTAAATCAGAGGAACAAATTTTATTGGTATGTCTGCCTTCCTCCATCTGTTTACTCCACAAATACTTACTGACACCCACTATGTGTGAGGGACTTTGCTGGATGCTAGAGATATGATAGTGAACAACAACACTGTTGTTCAGGGTCTGCTGTCTTATGAAAAGTGCCACAGTGGAGCAGCAAAGAAGCACACAGAGGGGTACAAGCCAGGTCAAAACTAAAATGAAGTAGTCAATCCTTGATTCCAAATCCTTGGACTGATGCCCAGGTCAGGGGTGAAGATGACCAAGTAAGAAAAGCCACCTTGAGATGCTGCTGAGCTGGGCAGAGTCAGGGGGATAAGTGAGTTCACAGCTGCCACTGATAGGAACAGAATGATGGGACAAAATTGATGATTAAATAGTTAGTCCCACTGGGGAATTGTAAGTAAAAAATATGGGAAACCCCCATAAGTTAATGATTACTCAAGAAAGCAGGTTTGCTTAACCACAAAACCAAGCAGGCTTGCTTACCAAAAAACCCATGCAACAGAAGCAAGGGACATGCCCCAAAACAATAAAACAATGGTGGCATGAGTCCCAAAATCCTACCCAGTGAACTCAGTAAATTAATGATCCCTAGAACAAGTTCTGTGCACACACACAAAAACAATTATTTATGGAAAGGTGACTTCAAAATGAAAAACCCTCATTGTACTAAAACTTGAAAATATTTTTCCAAAATTCTATATGACAATCCTGGCCTGACCATACAGGGACAAGTAAGCTTCCCAGCCCTACCTGGGGGAGGAACTGATGATGGAAACTTGATATCTATTCAAGAAAGACAAAGGTCTTCTCTCCCTCCCCACTTTTCCTTTGGTTATAAAACTGCAGCCCACTAAGTTCTTGGGACACAGCATTTCTTGCCCACCCACTTGTAAGTTTCACAAGTATCCTACTCTAATAAATTACTTCTTATCCACCACTTTGCTCTCACTGAATTCTTGTCTGCACTGAGACAGAAAGGACTATGGTACTGGAGCTCTTCAGAGCCCTCCCTCCTCCCCAAAATGACACTGATTTGTTTCACTGTGGCCATCTCAGAAGACCCTCCTGCAATCACCAAGGCTGTGAGGCTTCTTCTTAGGTAAACTAATTTCCATGATGAGAGAAAAAAACACCCTCGCCTGCCTCCAACCTTTTTCATTCCCTTCCCACCAACCTCAGCCTCAATCTGCCAAAGAATGTCTCCTCCCACAGAGGAGAGCTCTTCATTTGTTTGTATGGTGATCTGTTTCTTATTTTGTTTGCTGCTGTACCCATGGAACCAGATTGGAATTTGATAGGGGGCCTACTTTTATTACCCAGCCACCACAATGGCCATGACTGGGGGATCAGGGCTTCCTGGAAGAACTAATTCTAGACTGAGATGTCAAGATGAGTAGGAGTTTCTCACTGAACAGGTATATCCTTGTTGGGGAGAAGGAAACCAGGATGACTGGATCATACCACCATTAAGTATCTGAGTTCACAACCTGCTTGGATTCCATGTTCACTAAGCAATAGTCTAAATATACTTCAGCTTCCCACAGGGAAGGAATGTACTGGTCAAGTTGACATAAACATCCCACTTAAAGGCAGTTGTGGTTCTCATTAGAAAGTAAAAAATAAACTCCCTGACTTTAAGATTCTGGCTCTTGAGAGTTGAATTAGCTCCTCAGTGAGCCTATCGAGTATGGAAGATGGGCTATCAACAGGAGTACCTTCATAAGGAGGCAGCCACCCTGCCCCGGACAGAGGAAACCCTGCCTTCCTGGGCCTCAATATCCATAAAGCCCATCATCGGACATTTAAAGAAACTTCACGTTTTCATTAATTTATTTGGTTTTTAAATAAATATTAAGCTACACCTAGCTAAGAGTCGGGCACGACTGAGCAACTTCACTTTCACTTTTCACTTTCATGTATTGGAGAAGGAAATGGCAACCCACTCCAGTGTTCTTGCCTGGAGAATCCCAGGGATAGGGGAGCCTGGTGGGCTGCCGTGCCGTCTGCGTCGCACAGAGTCGGACACGACTGAAGCAAGCGACTTAGCAGCAGCAGCAGCAATCTATTAAACAGATTTAAAAGATACAAAAATAGAATTGATATATCCCATAAACTAATATCTTGGGCAAACTTCAGGAGATAGTGGAGGACAGGGAAGCCTGGCGTGCAACAATCCATAGGGTTGCAAATAGTCAGACACAACTTGGCGACTGAACAACAGCAGCAACAACAACAAATAAACTAATATGATAATTAGACTGAAAATGATTATTTGCATTAAAACCAACTCCGCATAAGATAAATAGGAATCAAATCCTGATCTATTTTCAAAAACTGAACATTTTCTCAGCTAAGTGAATTCAAGAAACTTCATCATAGCTGAATGTTTCACACTGTTTTTGCCAATGTTTAATGTTTTCTGTGGTTGAAAAGTAGCATTTATTCAAATACTCTCAATTACATGATAAGGAAAATATTGAAAGTTCACCCTCCCCTACAAGAAAAACAAAAACTTAATTATGGCAGATAATGGGTTAATATTCTTAATGGTTAAGAAGTTTTTAAAAGCCAGTAAGGAAAACACCTACACCTACTAGAAAATCACCCTAAGAAATTCAGAAAAAGAACTACAAATAGCCAAGAATACTATGAAAAAGTTCAGCCTCACTATAAAGCAAGTTGAAACAAGATAACAGATTAGCCAAGATTTTTAAATATTCTGAATACGAAAAGTTGTCAGATTTGTTGGAATAGGTATTCTCATACATTTCTTGTGGGCGTATGAATTACTACAGTTGTTTAAAAGAGAAACTCGGCAACTGAAAATAAATTTAAAGGTTCAACCCTTTGTTCACAGGAATCTGTACTTAAAAGAAAAAATCATTAGACAAACACCCAAAGACTTGCATGTATACAAAGATGTTCATCAGAAAAGCAAAACGGTAACATCTCACAGGAAAACATTCATTGATGCTTTTGAACTGTGGTGTTGGAGAAGACTCTTGAGAGTCCCTTGGACTTGCAAGGAGATCAAACCAGTCAATCTAAAGGAAATCAGTCCTGAATATTCATTGGAAGGACTGATGCTGAAGTTGAAACTCCAATACTTTGGCCACCTGATGTGAAGAATTGACTCATTGGAAAAGACCCTGATGCTGGGAAAGATTGAAGCCAGAAGGAGAAGGGGATGACAGAGGATGAGATGGTTGGATGACATCATCGACTTGATGGACCTGAGTTTGAGCAAGCTTGGTGATGGACAGGGAAGCCTGGTGTCTGCAGTCCATGGGGTCGCAAAGAGCCAGACACAACTGAGCTACTGAACTAAACTGAACAGGGGAACAGTGAAATGATGTGTGGAACTAACAGGGGATACTGAAGAATGTTTAATGACATAGAAAATATAATGTTAAATAGAGAAAATAGGGAATAAAACTTTATACAGTGTGATTCAATTTTTGTAAAAATGCAGGCTATGTATGTGTATTTGTATGAGAACTGATCAAGCCTTTACAAAAGAAAAAAGACTGAAAGGAAACACTCAAATTATTAGAAGCAGAGCGGTTTGTGTGGGGAGTGGTATTGCTCCTGATTTTCATTTTTAAAACTCCCGATTTTGATTTTTATTTCTCTAAATTTTTCTCTGCTTTCTAAATATGTTACACTGAACATCTGCTTCCCATATTATCAAAGGGCTAATAAAAAACCTTCCTGTCTCAGGTTAAACGAAAGAAACTTTGGATGAACTCTAAATCACAGTTTGAAAATAAGTTTCATGCTTTAAAAAAAAAAAAGGCTACTGGAAAATTAAAGACACTTAGAGAATAGAATTAATCCTTGCCTTTATTATTAGCATATATCTAAATAGAATACAAATATTTAAATTGGAGAATTATTTAATTATTTAAATTAAAAATTATTTAAATAGGAGAAGGCAATGGCAACCCACTCCAGTATTCTCGCCTGGAAAATCCTATGGACGGAGGAACCTGGTAGGCTGCAGTCCATGGGGTCGCACAGAGTCGGACACGACTGAAGCGACTTAGCAGCAGCAGCAGACTAGTTGGTTCACTTAACCAAAGTATCCATGCCTAGTATAAGATTTTGTATGGAACTCAAAGATGAATAAGACAGAGCTCAACTGAAATTTTAGAACAAAGTCCCATACATAAGTAATTTTAGTCTTGAACAGGATGTTCTGAGAGCTGGACTTCTAATAACTGGTCTCAAAGCACTACATAATATAACTTCACCATAAAAAGAATGAAATATTGCCATCTGCAACGACAGGGATGGACCTAGAGATTACCATTCCAAGTCAAGTAAGCCAGAAAGAGGAAGACAAACATCATATATCATTGCATGTGGAATCTAAAAAGATGATACAAATGAACTTATTTCCAAACAGAAACATACTCACAGACATAGAAAACAAATTTATGGTTACCAAAGTTTGCTTTCATTAGCAGATACAAGTTTGGGATTAACAGAGACAATCTACTATATATAAAATAGATCAGCAACAAAGACCACGGTACAGTGCAGGGAACTATATTCAATGTATTATAATAACCTACAGTAGAAAAGAATCTCAAAAAGAATCTGAAAAAAAAACGAATCACTTTGCTGTATACCCGAAACGAACACTGTAAATCAACTATACTTCAATTTTTTAAAAAGGCCCTGCATCTTTAAAATAGCACTAAAGAGGAAACATCTGAATTATCCTCCCCTTACAACTGTACCCAATAGAATACCTATGTACCCTTCTCTCTGGAGGCCCTACAAGGACTGTGATGATTACCACGTACACCAGTCATTCAACAGAGCAATGTCACCCCAAATCCAACTGGCGGGCTACAGTCCATGGGGTGGCAAAGAGACACAACTAAAAACAACAACAAACAAAATTCAGTCAGAGAAAGGTAACAGAGAAGAAAAGACAAATGTCTATATTTGTCCTTAAAAAAAATCATTCTACCTTAAAGTAGAGAAGAAATAGAGACTTCACACCTGGTGAGATGGAGAAGACTGACCTGAGTATGGGTCCAGGTCGGTGCTTCATAAACGTTGTCAGTGACACTGAGATGATGGGTTCTTATGACCGCAGCTCAGTATTTAATTTTCTCATTATCAATCTTGATATAAGTTTTCTGTTCCCTCACCCAGTGGTGGAAGGAATCAACTGTACAAACATGGCTAAAAGCTAACGTACAGTGGGGGAACACAAAGAGGATCGGCAGTCACCACCTGTGACCCTTTGCTACACTGGACACAATCACTGCCCACTGGTGTCAAGGGGTCTGAACACCCAGGATCTTGAACAACCATCTGCTCCATCATGACACTAACCCCCCAGTGGACTCCAGGCTTTCGAACCCCTACTGCTCTAATGGTGAGTTGGATTATGCACACTTTCTTCACAAGTCCTGATTTCTCCTTCCGTCCTCTTTGTTTTTTGGTTGCTCAGTCGTGTCCAACTCTTTTGTGACCCCGTGGAGTGGAGCCCACCAGACTCCTCTGTCCGTGGGATTTCCCAGGTAAGAATACTGGAGTGGGTTGCCATTTCCTTCTCCAGGGGATCTTCCTGACCCAGCGATCAAACCTGCATTTCCTGCACTGACAGGTGGATTCTTTCCCGCTGAGCCATTATCCAAGGGATATACAGAAAGATACAAAAGCAAAATACTTTTACCAAGACTCTACTGTGGGCACCGAGCTAAATGCTTATGCACCTTGACAAACCTAGGAGGGAGATACCATGATTATCCTCAAGATGAGGAACCGGAGGCTGACCCAAGATCTCACAGCTAATAAGAGGTAGAATCAGGATTCATGCCTGGGCTATCTTAGTCCAGAGCTTATGGCCTCCAGTCCCAGAGATGAAGGCACTGGTTAATCCAAAAGGGAGCCAGTGCAGGTGCCTGAGTTGGTAAAGGCACACTCACCAGCCCCATCCGGAGTGATGGTCCCCAGTTTTACAGCGAGAGGGTAGCCTGTGTCTCTGTAATGTTCCAACGCATGCCCGTTGCCCCCGGAGCTGTCAAAGAACCACTTCCCACACAGCACGGAGCCATCAGTCAGGTTCAGCCAGAGGTTCTCGCGAAGGTCACACCTGGCACACTTCCAACCACTGTGAAGTCATCAGAGGACAGTTAGCACAACCACAGCACAAGGCATGATGAGAAAACATCTAAGAAAAAAGGGTGTCTCAAGCTGGGGGCTGGAGTGGTCACAGGAGACGGTCAGTGGAATAACAGAGACCCATTCCAGAGCAGAAGGAGCACTCATGCGGGGGCCAGGTCCTCCAAGAGAGCTCTTTTACCTGAGAAAACTGACACAGAACCTGAGGGTAGGAAGAGAGGTCATTTCCTCCAAATTCCTTACGTGAGAGACAGTAAAGCCTGAGTGAGTTTAAACTATGAAAGATCCCATGTGTATAAACAACTGAGGTTCTAAAGCATTAACCACTAGTAGTAATGCTTCACTACTAGTTTAAACAAAACTCTACTACACTGACAGTCTAAGTAGAAAGGAAAACACTTCGTTGTTGTTGTTATTATTCAGTCTCTAGGTCGTGTCCAACGCTTTGTGACCTCATGGGTGTAGCATGCCAGGCTCCTTTATCCACCACTGTCTCCCAGAGTTTGCTCAAATTCATGTTCATTGAGTTGGTGATGCTATCTAACCATCTCATCCTCTGTGCCCCTGTTCTCCTTTTGCCTTCAATCTATCCCAGCCTCAAGGTCTTTTCCAATGAGTCAACTCTTCACATTAGGTGGCCAAAGATTGGAGCTTCAGCATCAGTCCTTCCAATGAATACTCAGGGTTAATTTCCTTGAGGATTGACTGCATTGGTCTCCTTGCAGTCCAAAGGACTCTGAAGAATCTTCTGCAGCACCACAGGTCAAAAGCATCAATTCTTTGGCACTCAGCCTTCTTTATGATCCAAGTCTCACATCTGTACATGATTATAGCTTTGACTATATGGACATTTGTTGGCAAAATGATGTCTTTACTTTTTAATATGCTTTCTAAGCTTGTCATAACTTTTCTTCCAAGGAGCAAGTGTCTTTTAATTTCATGGCTGCAGTCACCATCTGCAGATTTTGGAGCCCAAGAAAAGAAAATGTCACTGTTTCCACTTTTTCCCCTTCCATTTGTCATGAAGTAATGGGACCGGATGCCATGATCTTAGTTTGTTTAATGTTGTTTCAAGCCAGCTTTTTCACCCTTCTCTTTCACCATCTTCAAGAGGCTAAGTTCCTCTTCGCTTTCTGCCATAAGGGTGGTGTCATCTGCATATCTGAGGTTATTGATATTTCTCCTGGCAATCTTGATTCCAGCTTGTACTTCATCCAGTCTGGCATTTCACATGATGCACTCTGCATACAAGTTAAATAAGTAGGATGACAATATTACTCCTTCAGTTCAGTTCAGTCACTCAGTCATGTCCGACACTTTGCGACCCCTTGAATCGTAGCACGCCAGGCCTCCCTGTCCATCACCATCTCCCGGAGTTCACCCAGACTCATGTCCATCGAGTCTGTGATGCCAACCAGCCATCTCATCCTCTGTCGTCCCCTTCTCCTCCTGCCCCCAATCCCTCCCAGCATCAGAGTCTTTTCCAGTGAGTCAACTCTTTGCATGAGGTGGCCAAAGTACTGGAGCTTCAGCTTTAGCATCATTCCTTCCAAAGATATCCCAGGATTGATCTCCTTCAGAATGGACTGGTTGGATCTCCTTGCGGTCCAAGGAACTCTCAAGAGTCTTCTCCAACACCACAGTTCAAAAGCATCAATTCTTCGGTGCTCAGCCTTCCTCACAGTCCAACTCTCACATCCATACATGACCACAGGAAAAACCATAGCCTTGACTAGACGGACCTTAGTTGGCAAAGTAATGTCTCTGCTCTTGAATATACTATCTAGGTTGGTCATAACTTTTCTTCCAAGGAGTAAGTGTCTTTTAATTTCATGGCTGCAGTCACCATCTGCAGTGATTTTGGAGCCCCCAAAAATAAAGTCTGACAGTTTCCACTGTTTCTCCATCTATTTCCCATGAAGTGATGGGACTGGATGCCATGATCTTCGTTTTCTGAATGTTGAGCTTTAAGCCAACTTTTTCGCTCTCCTCTTTCACTTTCATCAAGAGGGTTTTTAGTTCCTCTTCACTTTCTGTCATAAGGGTGGTGTCATCTGCATATCTGAGGTTATTGATATTTCTCCCGCCAATCTTGATTCCAGCTTGTGTTTCCTCCAGTTCAGCGTTTCTCATGATGTACTCTGCATATAAGTTAAATAAGCAGGGTGACAATATACAGCCTTGATGTACTCCTTTCCCGATTTTGAACCAGTCCATTGTTCCATGTCCAGTTCTAACTGTTGCTTTGTGACCTGCATACAGATTTCTCAGGAGGCAGGTAAGGTGGTCTGGTTTGGGAACGCATGTACACCTGTGGTGGATTCATGTCAATCTATGCCAAAACCAATACAGAATTGTAAAGTAAAAATTAAAAATAAATAAATAAATTAAAAAAAAAAAAAAAGAATTTTCCACAGTTCGTTGTGATCCACAAGGTCAAAGGCTTTCACAAAGTCAATGAAGCAGATGATTTTCTGGAATTCTCTTTCTTTTTACTATGATCCAACAGATGTTGGCAATTTGATCTCTGATTACTCTGTCTCTTCAAAACCCAGCTTGTACATCTGGAAGTCCTTGGTTCACGTGCTAATGAAGCCTAGCTTGAAGGATTTTGAGCATAACCTTGCTAGCACGTGAGATGAGCACAATTGTACAGTAGCTTGAACGTACTTTGGCATTGCCCTTCTTTGGGACTGGAATGAAAACTGACTTTCTCCAGTCCTGTGGCCATTGCTGAGTTTTCCAAATTTGCTGACATATTGAGTGCAGCACTTTAACAGCAGCATCTCTTAGGATTTGAAATAGCTGAGCTGAAATTCTGTCAACTCCACTAGTTTCATTCCTAGTAATGCTTCCTAAGGCCCACTTGACTTCATACTCCAGGATGTCTAGCTCCAGGTGAGTGACCACATCACTGTGATGATTCGAGTCATTAAGACTTTTTTGTATACTTCTTCTGTGTATTCTTGCCATCTCTTCTTAATCTTTTCTGCTTCTGTTAGGTCCTTACTGTTTCTGTCCTTCATCGTGTCCATCCTTGCATGAAATGTACCCTGGATCTCTCCAAATCTCTTGAAGAGATCTGTAGTCTTTCCCTTTCTATTGTTTTCCTTTCTTTGCATTAACAATTTAAATGAAGGTTAAATGCCAGGTATGGGGCAAGGGCTTTTCAGAAGTCTTACCATGCAATTCTAATAAACACTCTTCAACATTATTACCATCCCCACTAATAAAGAGAACAACAGAGGGTACAGAGCCTTCCCTAAGACCACACAGAACAGAAGGCAGCACAGCCAGGGTCCAAACAGATAGGACACATTCTGAATCCACCTGCTCTTTCCCTCTAGCTCTTGCTTCTGCAAAGACACCTGCCCCTGATTACAGGAGGTGCCAATGAAGCCTAAAGAGCATTCCAGCCAAAAGGTGATAACCAAAGACTGTTCTAAGTCTTTGTAGCTGGGTCCCCCTAGAGGTAGACAATGATCTGAATGCAAATGGCTTGTCAGGGAGGTGATCCCAGGAAGCACCCTAGGGGAGTTGAGGGAAGAGAGACTGAAAGGGTAGGCAGCCAGGCCTGAGACTGTCAACAAGCAGATGACCCCCTGGGCCAGTGGGGCTCAGACCAGCTGCAGAACTCCAGGAGACGATTACCCCACTTGAGGGTGGGGGTCTAGGTATTCATCCTTCCACTCCACAGCCTCTGGTTGGCGTCTGTTCCAGGAGGACAGGAGGGTGCATGACTCCACAGCATTTCTGACTGTCCCACGCACCAGCCAACCTGGCTCCAGCAGATAGAGAAAGCCCCTAAGAAAGAGCTGCAGGTGTCTGCAATCAATCAGATGCCTTAGGTTGGGGATGGGCTCAGCTCCGGGGTGGGGACTGGCCACGGTCTACAACAAAGGTACAGGCAATTCCAGAGAGAATTTTTGAGATTATTTTTATAAAAGGCAACTGATAAGAACATATATAACTGCTAATTCAGTGGAGAGGTAGAAAAATCCTTTGGCCAGTGTTAGGCAGTAAAGTTCCATTTTGCTGACTCTCACCTTGGAGGAATTCTGACTCCATTGTCCAACTGGGTGAGGTTATTGGCATATTTCGACACTGGCAATTCATTCTCCCATGTATCTGGGTCCTGCTTTCTGTATGGAGATTTTGAGCTGAGAACTGCATCACAAGCAATTGTTACCTATAAGACAAATGCAGATATAATACATAAAACAGTTTGAGAACAGCAACTTTTGTAAAATGAATCTTAAAGTTTATTAATAAATACAACTTAAGTCAAGAAAATTCAAACAGCTTAGTTACAATGAGAGCAAGATGCTAGTTTCCTGACTCTAGCACTTCCCTCCTGGGTCTAGTTAGGTTTTGTCCTGGCTTGGAATTTGCAGTATTAACAATGACACAAGATAGCAAAGAACTAAATCCAGTTTGTAAATCCAAGCATAAAAGTCAGATTTAACAATTTCTGTCTCTTAGCAAGTGGAGTGAAAATTATAAGGTGAACAATTTACAAGGGTGAAATTAGCAACAGGAATATCTAGGATTTACCCAAATGGTATGTTTTACTCCTAACAAATTTACACCAAGATATCCAATATCCTTAACTCATCACACAATGACACGTGGTCAAGGGCACTTGAATGGAATGCAAGCAGCATGGCTCCGTTTCCTAATCTGGTGCAAATGTGACCTTGGATGGGGACATGCCTAGATGTTCTGTGCCAGACCAGCCATTATGAGCAAATCTGTGATGTCCAGCTTGGCACCAACTAACCACCAGGGAGGGCAGACTCTCTACTTTCTCCCAAACCCCATTGATCCTGGACACAGGCCTCTCACAACTATTCACTATTTGCTTAATGCTGTAAGATATTTCTAGCTCTCTTTAAAAACATATTCTGATGAGAATGTAAAATGGCACAGCCACTTCGGAAAATAATTTGGCAGGTCCTCAAATGGTTAAACAGAACTACCATACGACCCTGCAATTCCATTCCGAGGTATATACCCAAAGTATTAATAAATAAAAATATAAGTCTACACAAAAACTTATCAACAAATGTTCACAGAAGCATTATTTATAACAGCCAAAAGTAGAAATAACCCAAATGTCCATTAATGATAAATGGATAAAGTATTGTATTTTGATATAAGAACTGTTATCAGCGATAAAAAGGAATGAAGTACCGATACATGCTACAACCTAGATGGACCTTGAAAATGTATGCTAAGTTAAAAGAAGCCAGCCACAAAGAACCATGATTCCTTTTATATAGAATGGACAAAATAGGCAAATCCATAAAGACAGAAAGCAGATTAGTGATAGCCAGAGGCTAGGGGGATAAGAGGCGGAGGGGTAGGTGATGGCTGTGGGATAATAAAAATATTCTAAAATGAGATAGTCATGACTGATGCCCAATTCTGAATATAATAAAAGCCATTCAATTGTTTTTAAATTTTTTAACAAAAATGCATATTCTACATCACTATCCTCCTGCACAATTAGCTGAATTTCATACAGAATGTTTTCCTCTGGGTAGCACCAACAACTGACCCCAGAACAGATTAAGAGGCATACTCTATGGTTCCCTGCTGGCTCACTTGGTTAAGAATCTGCCTGCAGTGTAGGATACCAGGGTTTGATCCCTGGGTCAGAAAGATGCCCTGGAGAAGGGAATGGCCACGCACTTCAGTATTCTTGCCTGGGAAATCCTATGGACAGAGGAACCTGGTAGGCTACAGTCTATGAGGTCAAGAAGAGTTGGATCTGACTTAGTGACTAAACCACCATCACCACCAAATGGGAAATAAATCTAAAGAGTAGAGATAGATACACACACACATACAACTGATTCACTTCATTGTACAGCAGAAACTAACACATTGTAAAGTAACTATGCTCCAATAAAAACATAAAGTAAACAACTACAAGGAAAAAAAAGAGATAATAGAGGCCTCAGGTGCCATCCCACACCCACCCAGGCCATAAGCAATTCCTACCAGTCCTACATCCACAATCTATTTGCAATCTACCTCTTAATTTCGGTCACACCCATCTTAGTCCCAACCATCATTCCAGCCACACAACAGCCACCTTAAGGTCTTCTTTCTCCCACTCTTGCTCCCTCTTCTCTGCCCAGCAGGCAGTGATCTCCTATGAACATTAGAGCCCATCCTTCTCCAGCTTTTGACACCACTGGGCTAGGCACAGTCAGGAGAAGGAAAAGGCTCCTGCCCTCAAAAAGCTTACATTCCATTACAAGAAAGAAACTTACACTCCATTACAGATCAGGCAATCAGGCATTCATAAATATATTTAAACCTCTTCTTTTTTTTTGGCGGGGAGGAGGACTGTTTATTTGATAGAAGTTTTTGTCATAATTGATTTACAATGTTATATTAGTTTCAGGTGTACAACACAGTAATCTGATATTTTGTAACATATACACTGCTGCTGCTGCTGCTGCTAAGTCGCTTCAGTCCTGTCCAACTCTGTGAGACCCCATAGACCGCAGCCCACCAGGCTCCGTTGTCAATGGGACTCTCCAGGCAAGAACACTGGAGTGGGTTGCCATTTCCTTCTCCAATGCATGAAAGTGAAAAGTGAAAGTGAAGTCGCTCAGTCGTGTCTGACTCTTCGAGACCCCATGGGCTGCAGCCTACCAGGCTCCTCCGCACATGGGATTTTCCAGGCAAGAGTACTGGAGTGGGGTGCCACTGCCTTCTCTGAACATATACTCTATTTAACATTATTATAAAATAACTGGTTATATTCCCTGTGCTGTACATCATATCCTATCTTATTTCTTTTATACCTAGTAGTGTATACCTCTTAATCCCCTTTCCCTATCTTGCCCCTCTCTCAATGTTTTCCAAAAATATTCCCATTCATCTCCCACAAGCAGTGTTATATAATTAGTGCTTCCTTTCAATTATCAAAAATCATCTTCCATTCCCTTCCAGTAATGTCCCTAGAAAACAAGGTTGAGCTCACCATGAGCTCCTTCCTGATGCAATGTGTTCGGGCCATGCTGCCTTAGCACTCCTGGCTACAAATCCTCATCTTTTTACTCTGGCCTGTTATAATCTCCCTCCTATTTCACTGACTACCTTGAACCCTCCCTGTCCTCTTCTGAATCTTCTCCACCCTATTAGATCTTTAAGTGTTCTGGTTTGTAATGCACAATGATTTGGATGTAATATTCTCTCTTTTCTTCGAGATTCTTTCCTGGTGACACTCGACAAAATTTCCTTAATCGTCTGGGACACTATAAAACATTGACCTAGTGTTTTCAGAATACCATCTAAAATCACTTAGAGACTCTTTTTATGGATCACAATTGAAAGTCAGGATCCATTATCCTACATTATACTATGAATTATCTCAAGTTCAGGGGTGTTCTAGAATTGGCTCAAACTGGCTCACAGAATTGATTGCTAAATTTTAAGAAATTCTCAAATAAGATCGTAAGCATAGCTGTTATTAAAAATTAAATTCTACAGGCTCACAAATAAATATATTTTTTAAAGGCAAAAAAATGTTTAAAACTCTTCACTCCATAGCTGTGTTACTCTACCTTTATATCTAATCTATATGCTTTGGAAGTCACTTATATTCATGTTATGTAAGCAGTGGAAACCATAGGTGATGGTGTCCCACTACACATCTCTTCCCAACACTGCATTGGTGACATGTTAGCCTGGAATCAGCCACGGTGGGAGTATTTACACCACTGAAATCAGCAACCACTACAGCGCAGGGAGCTGGTTGCTAACCAACTACAAGCACACCACTGCTTGAGCTCCTGAGTCTAAAATGAGGCATTAGATCTTAGGCGCTAAGATCCCTACTGAGTCTCAGACGCCATCTCTCTGTGATCCCTGTATCACTAAGAGGTAGTTCAGCTTTATGGTAGAATCTACAGAGTACCTATCTGAAACTGAATTTTTTTGTGCTGAGAAATCCAAGAGATGACAGAAGACCTGGTTGGGTAACTTGAAGTTCAATAATTTGGGGTACTTAAAAACTTAAAAAGAGAATTATCAAATACCAAAAATGAAGCAAAAGCATGAAAAGAAATTATAGTAATGAGCATCTATTATATAGATAAAACCAGTTACCATCAGATAAATCCAGGCTTCTTCTTCTATCTCCTACCTTACCTTCCAAACAATTCTCTTTTTAATTCCTAAAGCATTTCTTAATTCTAAAAGACTCTATTAGAAATTATAATATATATTGCTAGATTCAGATTTCTGTGACACTTCACCTCTCTATAAAAGCATTCACACTTGGAATTATGTTCTGCATATAGAGAATAATTAAAAGTACTTAAAGGCTCTCTTAACTTTTCTCACATGAAGACTTCTTTTCATAAGCAAGTGAAAGAAAAATCATCCCTCATGACATTCATTCACAATGTGCTGCTTCTTTTTTGATAACAGACTCAAGAGTTATATTAAACAAGAGCAGTGAGAACTCCTAGTTTTATAGAGATATAAACTTTAGTATATAATATCAGTTAATGGTAAGACCATTTTGTCTATCATATATTTTGCCCTTGCTAAATGCCACATGAATAGATACAGGGAACTGCAGTAAGTAGAGGTAATTAAATTCTGTACACATTGCTAAAAGCTATGCACTTGGCACTATTATAATAAAAAGGATATGCTAGATCAAATAATTAGAGGAAAGAGCTATCATAGCTAAATAGACAAATGTTTCAATTCTGTGGTCTTATGTTTAGGTATAAAGTAGATCAGAGGCAAAATTGGCTGAATGGTGGAAACCTCACCCCTAATGCCATGGGAACCCCGAGCACAAATATGCCCACTTGGCAGGGGCACGTGAGCAGGGAGGAGGCTATAGACAGAGTCACACAACATTTGGAAGAATCGGGGGCCTAGAGATTTAGCTTTGGTTTCAGCAAACCCTGAGGAGGGAAAAAATGAGCTGGAATGTCTAACTCTGCTATCTGTGGCCAGACTCTGAGAAGTCAGGACGCAACAGAGTAGAAGAGAGGAAAAGAAAGGAAAAGAAAAAAAAAAGGATGAGGCCATGGAGACAACAGGAAATGAGGGAAGAGTAGGAAAATAGTCTGGGCCCCACAGAATTCATGAATCAAAGTAAAACAGAAACTGGCTTCATCACACCACCACCACCACCACCACCCCGCCCTCACCTTTAAGTTGTCCAGGAAGATGAAAGCTGCTTCACAAAAAAGAAAGAAAGGGGAAAAAAACTCACCACTAAATCTAAATTCTAAAATCTAGCAAGCGATCTCTGTCCTAAAAGAATACACTCCCACAAAGCTCCTGGACACCTGTGATTTCTAAATACTTGGTTATTTTCAAACTCATGTTGCTATTGTTTCTCAGTGGAACTTTTATGTTTCCCAAACAAAATTATACATGGAAGGCCAACATGCAGAAGAGAGAAACATTGTAGGCGTCCCTCCAAAGGGGAGGCAGTCCCTCTCCTGCACGTCTCAGGGACACAGTTTGAAAATCTAAGCACGAGACTGTGATTCACAGGTAACAAGAAGCCAGCCCACGCGGAGGAGGCCAGCCAGCAGCAGCAGAGGGCATGTGGCCCAGTGTTCCTGCAAAGGACCCTGCAGGGCCCTCTTGCAGACAAGGAGCAATCTGCTCCTGTTTCTGCTCATTCTCCTCTTCCTCTCTCACTCACCCTGCCTTCCCCACCACCCAGCACACACACCTGACGCAGAGAGTCACGCGCATCTAGCTAGCAGCCGTGCACACTCACTGACCAGGGCTGGTAACTCCTCAATATTTGGTAGGGCTATTTCATAGTGGTCTGGGAATATAACAAGTTTGGCTTCATCTTCATATTCATAATCGTCGCTATTTAAATCGTCATCAGTATCTAGATCTGAGGAGAAAACAAAAACAAAGAACAAGAAGTGAAGAAAGAATACAGCACACCAAGGCAGCACTCACTGGGAAAGCCAGAAGCTCACAGGGCTGGCAATCCAGCCATTCACCTGCCCCAAGCCAGGACTGGGAGGCCTTTCCATTCTCCCTAAGTGGTACACACTTATCTACTAGGAACAGATGGACAAAGAAGGCTGAGTCACATCATAAAGCTTTATACTTAAAGCATTCATTTGCACTAGATGTTCAGTTCTTACAGATGTTTAAAGGAAGACGTTGGTCATTATGACTTGTTGGGTACTTGGCTCCTGACTTCACAAGAATAGGATGGAATATTTCTCCAACACAACAGAAGAAAGTACATGGATTTGAGAGTAGATAAGCCCAGCTTCAACTCTGGCTCCAAAATTAATGTTTCTTTGGTCAAGTCACAAACTCCCTAAGCCTTAGTTTCCTCATTTGTAGAATGGAGATAATAAAACTTATCTCACACAGTTTATATGGAGAATAAATAAATTATAAACAAGAGACCTGGCACATAATAATTCTTACCATTTACTGGTGACCTATTTTAAAATAAAATCTCAATTTCCCTCCCTCTGTCTCTCTCTTTCCTACCCTCCCCCTCCCCACTAAGAGTTGTTGAGATACTAAGCCAGAGGGGGACCCTATAATCTAAGCAGTCCTGTTGCCCTCAGGTCGTGGAGGATTTTCAGTAAGGAAGTCCAGCCTGGTATCTATCCAGTCATCACCTCTTTGCTTGGCTAGTCTCTGGGAAAGGTTAGGCAAAGCCTCAAGGAAATGTCCTGTCACAATATTTACATGGACATTTCAGCCTTGCATTCACATGGATGGCAGAAACCCAGATCGTGTTTGTATATTTAGACATTTGGAACTATGGCGACTAAGAGCTCTCAAGCCATCTTCCACTCACACACACACAAACAGGTACACAAATATGGGCTCTGTAAATAGGAGAAAGTTATTTTACTAGATGAAGCAGCCAGCTAAGAACCAAGGGATCTAGATTCTGTTACTACTTTGTTGTATGCCTCAAAAGCCTCAACCTGGTACCTTTTTATGTACAGATCTGCTCTTAAATTTTCAAAGGGAGAGCAGTTATAAGTGGAAAGTGATAAACAGCTGGAACACAGTCTACACATTTTAACAAAAAGGATCTAAATAATAAGGATTGGAAATGACAAAATAAACAAATAACATTGTTAGGCAGCCATAAAAGGTTGATTTCTAAAAAAAAATGTCAAAGAAGAGTCTAAGAGTTTAAGAAGTAACTAAAGGCTTTTATTTAAAGAAAATAATTCAAACAAAGATAGATATCCTATGTTATAAAAATAAGAATGTCCCAGTATCTAATTTTTTAAAATTAGAACCTAAATGTTCACTGAGAATGGTGTTTAACCCACTAGAATATTAAATGATATTTTTTTAGACTGTGTAGAAACATGGAAATGTTTATGCCATGTTAATGCTAAAATTATAAATTTCATCTTCACTGAAAAGACAACTTTATACTAGTTATATTCATAGACAAAAATTGGAAGGAAATCTTAACAAATGAAAACAATGAATGGGGAATTCTGTGGTGGTTCAGTGAATTAGGACTCCGCACTTTTACTACCGAGGGCACAGGTTCAAACACTAGCCAGCAAGACCAAAAGAAAGAAAAGAACAAGGAGATGAACTTTATTCTTAAATTCTTCTTTATTATATTGTGCATAATAACTTTGAATAACCAAGGTATAATTTTTTGGGTTTTATGTATAGATTCAGCTCATATAACACATAATCTAAATGTTTTTTGTTCCAGAGAAAACAACACAATTCATAATGCTAATTTAAATCTTACCTGGCCAAAAACAATGATAAACTAAGTCCGAAAAAAAAAAAATCCCACCCTGATGTTGACTAGCTACATAAGCCTGGGAAAGTTCTTTCCAAGTTCATCTTCCTCATGAGGAGACGATAGACAATATTAGCTACCCAGTACGATTGTTGAGAGAATCAAAGAAGATAAGGTTTTAAGGCACCTGGTTGGGATCTGGCAGGGGCGAGGGGCTCCACAGAATAGCTGCCATCGCTCCCACCATCACCCTCACCATCACTGTCCTCTCTTCTCCACACTATTAACAACTAACATAAGCACAAGCGCCCTCCCTGCCCTCCGGCTGACAGCTCCAAAGCAATGATGCAGTCAGTTTCAGAAGGACCAGGATATCACAAGGGATCTTCTACGTGATCCAAATGTGGAGAAGATAGAAACTTCAGATGCTTCTAGATGGTGAGCTCTAAGCACAGGAAGTGAGTCTTATTCACCTTCAAATCCCTAGTCCCAGCACACACCACACACTCCACAAACGTCTGGAAAGGAAACTTTAGGAAGTTAACAGCACCAGCATGTTAAAGACAAGCAAAGCTAGCACATCCAAAGTGCTGTTTCAGTTTGGGGCCTTTTTACGTTGGTAACTAATGTCTGTTAAAAAAGCAAGACTGCTGTCATGCAAAAAAGCAGAGCTTTGTACTGGAGTGGCTTGCCATTCCCTTCTCCAGGAGATCTTCCTGACCCAGTGGTCAAACCCTGGTCTCCTGCACTGCAGGTGGATTCTTTACTGTCTGAGCCACCAGGGAAACCCACTTTCAGCAGAGGTAACGTACACTCTGAATCTAACTGGCAAAGTTAAAGTTTCCCCTGAATATACATGACCCTTTGATTCTAAATATAAGTCCACAATCTCTAAATTTTTCTAATTAGAGTCTCTCCAGCCCAAAATATCTGGTTAAGGAAACTACAGGGTAACTAAGGGCTAGGGAACAGCAGAAAAAGGACCCCCAGCCTCTTCCAAACAGTTACTGGGACAATGAACTGATAATTCCTGGATGGGCTCTTTCTCTAACTTAAAAAACAAATTTTATTTTATAATACCCCTTCTTGAACTCTACCTCAGTGATCTACTCAGATCCCTGGGAAGTAGCTGGGACCACAGCCATTTCAAGAAGTCACTATGAAGCGGCACAGCAGAGGAAAGGATCTCTAAATCAAGCCAGGGCTCTGAAGCCCAGCTCAGGGTTATCTCAGCAGGACTGTAACAAATTAACTAACATTAATTTGTTAATCTGTGTGCTAGAAGTGAGCAGCCTTCTGCATCAGTGCTGGGAAATCTGACCAACTGCAAACCCTCCCATGAGGGTATGGGGACAGCTCCTTGAGCCCAGACCTGCTCTATGACCTACTCAGAAAGAAACAACAAATGGAGTTTCCTTAAAACTTCTGGTAGTTACGGGCGCAGATAACTTTCCTGAGCAGGTCTGTTCCAGGAACTTTCTGCAGCTTCTCTGTTTTCCACCTATTCCTCATCAAGTATGAATGTCAAAGTTAAAGGCAAAAAGGGTGGAATGTAAGCTCTCCGAGATTTCAGTCCGTTCAGTTCCGTTGCTCAGTCATGTCCAACTCTTTGCGACCCCATGAATCACGGCACGCCAGGCCTCCCTGTCCATCACCAACACCTGGAGTTCACTCAAACTCATGTCCATCGAGTCGGTGATGCCATCCAACCATCTTATCCTCGGTCGTCCCCTCCTCCTCCTGCCTCCAATCCCTCCCAGCATCAGGGTCTTTTCCAATGAGTCAACTCTTCACATCAGGTGGCCAAAGTAATGGAGTTTCAGCTTTAGCATCATTCCTTCCAAAGAAATCCCAGGGCTGATCTCCTTCAGAATGGACTGGTTGGATCTCCTTGCAGTTCAAGGGACTCTCAAGACTCTTCTCCAACACCACAGTTCAAAAGCATCAGTTCTTCAGGGCTCAGCTTTCTTCACAGTCCAACTCTCACATTCATACATGACCACTGGATAAACTGTAGCCTTGACTAGACGAACCTTTGTTGGCAAGGTAATATCTCTGCTTTTTAATATGCTATCTAGGTTGGTCATATCTTTCCTTCCAAGGAGTAAGCAGTAGCTTTTTGACATCCCAGTCTTCAGACACAGAAGAACTGACTCATTTATTCCTATTTGTGAAAATTGTGGGGGGAGGCAGGTAGAGGAGTCAATAGAAATGTGAACATTTAACCCTGTTTTGTGTTAGTCACTCAGTTGTGTCCAACTCTTTGAGACCCCATGGACTGTAGCCCACCAGGCTCCTCTGTCCATGGGATTCTCCAGGCAAGGATACTGGAGTGGGTTGCCATTTCCTTCTCCAGAGCATCTTCCTGACCCAGGGGTTGAATTCAGGTCTCCTGCACTGAAGGCAGATTCTTTATTGTCTGAGCCACTGTTGTTCAGTTCAGTTCAGTTCAGTCACTCAGTCGTGTCCGACTCTTTGCGACCCCATGAATCGCAGCACGCCAGGCCTCCCTGTCCATCACCAACTCCCGGAGTTCACTCAGACTCATGTCCATCGAGTCTGTGATGCCATCCAGCCATCTCATCCTCGGTTGTCCCCTTCTCCTCCTGCCCCCAATCCCTCCCAGCATCAGAGTCTTTTCCAATGAGTCAACTCTTCTCCTCAGGTGGCCAAAGTACTGGAGCTTCAGCTTTAGCATCATTCCTTCCAAAGAAATCCCAGGGCTGATCTCCTTCAGAATGGACTGGTTGGATCTCCTTGCAGTCCAAGGGACTCGCAAGAGTCTTCTCCAACACCACAGTTCAAAAGCATCAATTCTTTGGTGCTCAGCCTTCTTCACAGTCCAACTCTCACATCCATACGTGACCACAGGAAAAACCATAGCCTTGACTAGACAGACCTTAGTTGGCAAAGTAATGTCTCTGCTTTTGAATATACTATCTAGGTTGGTCATAACTTTTCTTCCAAGGAGTAAGCGTCTTTCAATTTCATGGCTGCAGTCACCATCTGCAGTGATTTTGGAGCCCAAGAAAACAAAGTCTGACACGGTTTCCACTGTTTCCCCATCTATTTCCCATTAAGTGATGGGACCGGATGCCATGATCTTTGTTTTCTGAATGTTGAGCTTTAAGCCAACTTTTTCACTCTCCTCTTTCACTTTCATTGTATGACATACCAAAGAGATGATCTTTTTAATTAAATTTACTACCAGTTATTTACATGACTACACATTTGTAGCTTTAATGTAAAGAATATTTGAGATGAAGTGAGAATCTCATCATGAGTCCTGGGGTATTTCTGTGAAAATCCTGGACTCCCTTCCACTCCCTCTTCTCTCCTTCCATCCCATAAAACAGTAAGTTTTGTATCAGCCAAATCCCCAAATCCACAGTCTTTCACATTGTTGTAAATTACCTCTCTCAAAGACAGCCTAACAGTGCCCCTTTCTAGCTTAAACACATGAATGCAGAGCTACCCACTTTCTCAGTTCACAGCGCCCATAGCTTCCCAGCAATTTTTGCACAGTGGCCCTAAACCAAAAGACATGCTCAATATTCTGTTTATTTAGTATAACTTAATAACTATTTAATAACTATAAAAGATAACTTAATAACTCAATATATAACAAATATTTGCTGCTGCTGCTGCTAAGTAGCTTCAGTCATGTCCAACTCTGCAACCCCAGAGACGGTAGCCCACCAGGCTCCCTTGTCCCTGGGATTCTCCAGGCAAGAATAACAAATATTTATGTTCTAACAAGTTAGCAGGCATTTGAAAAAATAATACACATAAACTGAAAGAAATAAATGTTTTATTTCCCTCTTAAATAACCATTAATCCCTGACTAAACGGATGTATGCACCTGGAAGGCACGGCAGAACTTCTTTTTGAATCAGACTGGACACTGCCTCCCTTATTTTCCATTCCACATTTATTTTCACATGGTTCTTGCCTTTTTACCATAGAAGCCACTAAAAACAAGAGCGCTTCACAAAGAGATGAAGTCACTGAAAGGAGTATAAGTTCAGTTCAGTTCAGTCGCTCAGTCGTGTCCGACTCTTTGCAACCCCATGAATCGCAGCATGCCAGGCCTCCCTGTCCATCACCAACTCCCAGAGTCCACCCAAATCCATGTCCATCGAGGCAGTGATGCCATCCAGCCATCTCATCTTCTGTCAGTCCCTTCTCCTGCTGCCCTCAATCTTTCCCAGCATCAGGGTCTTTTCAAATGAGTCAGCTGGTGGCCAAAGTATTGGAGTTTCAGCTTCAACATCAGTCCTTCCAATGAACACCCAGGGCTGATCTCCTTTAGGATGGAATGGATGGATCTCCTTGCAGTCCAAGGGACTCTCAAGAGTCTTCTCCCACACCACAGTTCAAAAGCATCAATTCTTCAGCACTCAGCTTTCTTTATAGTCCCACTCTCACCTCCATACATGACCACAGGAAAAACCATAGCCTTGACTAGACGGACCTTTGTGAACAAAGTAATATCTCTGCTTTTGCATATGCTGTCTAGGTTGGTCATAACTTTCCTTCCAAGGAGTAAGCGTCTTCTAATTTCATGGCTGCAGTCACCATCTGCAGTGATTTTAGAGCCCCCAAAAATAAAGTCAGCCACTGTCTCCACAGTTCCCCCATCTATTTCCCATGAAGCGATGGGACCAGATGCCATGATCTTCGTTTTCTGAATATTGAGCTTTAAGCGAACTTTTTCACTCTCCACTTTCACTTTCATCAAGAGGCTCTTCAGTTCTTCCTCACTTTCTGCCATAAGGGTGGTGTCATCTGCATATCTGAGGTTATTGATATTTCTCCTGGCAATCTTGATTCCAGCTTGTGTTTCTTCCAGTCCAGCGTTTCTCATGATGTACTCTGCATGTAAGTTAAATAAGCAGGGTGACAATATACAGCCTTGATGTATTCCTTTTCCCATCTGGAACCAGTCTGTTGTTCCATGTCCAGTTCTAACTGTTGCTTCCTGAACTTCATACAGGTTTCTCAAGAGGCAGGTCAGGTGGTCTGGTATTCCCATCTCTTGAAGAATTTTCCACAGTTTATTGTGATCCACACAGTCAAAGGCTTTGGCATAGTCAATAAAAGCAGAAATAGATGTTTTTCTGGAACTCTCTTGCTTTTTCCATGATCCAGCGGATGTTGGCAATTTGATCTCTGGTTCCTCTGCCTTTTCTAAAACCAGCTTGAACATCTGGAAGTTCATGGTTCACGTATTGCTGAAGCCTGGCTTGGAGAATTTTGAGCATTACTTCACTAGCGTGTGAGATGAGTGCAACTGTGTGGTAGTTTGAGCGTTCTCTGGCGTTGCCTTTCTTTGGGATACTCTAATAGAAAGACTGCATCAAGCTACTCATTCATGCAATGTTCAAGCATCACTCTGTTCCCTTAAAGAGTTAAAATATCCTGTGATTTACCTGTGAGTTTGTTGTGGCAACCTGGAGTGCCTCAGGACACAGTTTGGGAACCAAAGTATTAATGGCTCCCCATCACCTACACAAAAAAAATCTAAAAGCATGGCATAGGTCTAAACTATTACTGGAGGAATACACAACATACATAAGGATGTACAAACAGAAACTACTATTTGTCTCTGGGTAACCAAGTGGCTGGGACATAGGGAAGGGAGAAAAACTTGCTTTTTGTTATGGGGGCTCTTAAAACTTTTCAATTTTAAGCTTTGTCCATGTGCTACGTATTTCAAAAAATATTTTTAAAATCGCAAATTTAAATTTCTCTCCTAAGAGAAGCACAAAATTTCTCTGGTTCAAAAATTACCAATAACTGTCATTGTTGGTTCTGAAAAGAGTTACCAGCAAAAGTGAGAACTGAGGGATGATCCTTAACTAGGATTTCATTTAGATGACTCTCGAGGTAATCAGGAGAAAGAGTTAACTTAAATGTAGGGGCAGAATGGGGTCAGCAGACTTGGGTAAGTATACAGCACTTGCTAATGGCCTCAGTTTCCCTTTTAAAATCAATATGAAGGTCACAACTAAATGATTCAGTGGTTTCAACATCAGTATTGAGACAACTAGAAAGGAATTAGTCATAAAGTCATTAAGTGAAAGGGGATAAAAAGCCTCTATCCAGGAGAAAGCATTAGTCATCCACATGTGTTTTGTGATGGGTCATCATAGCTATATTTCAATAGCAGTGAAAAGGTACTTTCTAGTCAAAGAAACAAAGAGGCTGCAAGAGAGTTCTGAGTTCATTTCCTTTTCTTGAAGAAACAACCCAATGTCCCTTTTTAGGGAAGGAAATTGTGGCAGAGGCTACATGCTGCCTCCCAGTATTCATTCTCTCCTCCTCCTTTTTTCATTCTTTATTTATTTATTGGCTATGCCAGGTCTTAGCTGTGGCATGCAGGATCTTTAGTTGCAGCATGTGAACTCTCAGGCGTGAGATGTAAGATCTAGTTCCCTAACCAGGTATCAAACCCCAGCCCCCTGCATTGGAACCATGGAGTCTTAGCCACTGGACCACCAGGGAAGTCCTTACTCTCCCCTTCCTCCTTAGTAACAAACTTTACTCAGTGAAGCCAGTTAACAGACTTTGCTTTCCAGCCTCCTATGCAGCACACAGCATAGGCATGTGACCAATTTCCGACCAGAGAAGTATAAACTAAAGTGTGGCATGGGGATCTGTGAGAACACTGACAAAAGGAAAATGAATAAACTGGGAGATTAGATTCTTTTGCCCCTTCCCCTTTTTCTTCCCTGCTTTCCAGAATGGCAATGTGATGGCTGGAATTCTAGCAGCTATTTTGGACCATGAAGTGACCACGAGGTTAGAAATCACAGACCAGGATGGAGGGTGAAACAGAAATATGGGAAGAACCTAGAATCTGATGAATATGAGGGCATCACATCAGCCTGGATTTGCTGTTTCCCAACATCCTCTACATGAAATAAAAGAAATTAACATCTACTTCATTTAAATTCACCAATATTTTATAATTCCTGTTAAATAAACCAGAGGTAAGCCTAATACAGGGCCCCAGGTAGCTCAGTGATAAAGAATCCACCTGTCAATGCAAGAGACTCAGGAGACATGGGTTTGACCCCTGAGTCAGGAAGATCCCTTGGAGAAAGAAATGGCAACCCACTCCAGTATTCTTGCCTGGGAAATCCCAAGAACAGAGGAGCTCGGAGGACTACAATCCATGGGGTTGCAAAGAGTCGGACATGACAGGAGCATAGCATAGCACAAGTCTAATACAGTCCTTCACTGAAATTAATTTACAGGCCACACCACCTTTAAAATAGAGCTATGATCAATGTGGCGAGAGTATAGTGGCTGCTACTGGGAGCTATGAAGCACCAGTGGGAGGCTTTAAATCAGGGCTTGTGAAACGTAATTCTTACTAATATAAGTTAGTGAAGCATCTAAGTATAAAATCTAGAAAGAACTGGGGCCTACAGCAAGTCCCAGAGTGCCAATGACATTCAAATTTAAGTTTTTTAAAAACTGGAACAATCCAAATAGAACATTTTTGCTGGATTGTGAGTTTCTGGCTTTCTAAGACATAAAATGTTGAGAGAACACAGAGAGCAGCCCATAGAAAAAGTCCCATATCCTCTACCACCAATATGATAATTAGAAAAATCAAACCGCAAAGTCTTTTGAGTAAAAAACACAAAGGTTAAAGGACAAGAGGTCAGCTAACTCCTTTATTCAACCAAAGAAAATAATGAAACACCACAACAGCAGATCAGGATGTTTAAGAATGCCATGCTGATGTCATTTAATTCAGAAGAAGTTCATTATCACTAGTAGTGCAAGGGAGCCGAAGGCTTATAACCAAAACGTCAAAATGCATTCAATCATTTCAGCTTTCAGCAATCATTTCAACTTATTCTAAGCTTCTCCAAGTCTAGTTGGTTAACCTGGGTTGTGATTCAAAGCCATGCCGAGCAGTGGGAAAGATTGGCCAGTGTGGAAACACCAACTGCAGATAAGCCTCATAAAGAAAACCATGGGCTGAAAATATGGAGAGAAGACAGCAAGAGTGGACCCAGTGCAGAGTAACAGAGAACCCAACCACGAAGGAAACTCAGCTCCAAGATATCCAATGACTTTACTTTTCAAATAATCGATGTGTCTTTTGGTAACAGAAAAAAGAATTTAAACACAAATAAGCAAAAAGATGAAAACTAATGTCACCTCAATTTCACCATCAGGAAGGAGTTACTACTAACAATTTGGAGCACATTTTGCCAGATACTACTAGACTCTCAGTTATATATGTATATGAGTATGTATGTACACACATATGCATACATACATATACACACATATATGTAAGTACATACATATATACACATATACATGCATTATGTACACACATAGAGATACACATACACATGTATGCATATAGAATTTTTTTAACCAAAATAAAATTACAACATGCAAACAATTTTGAAATTCCTTCTAAACAATAATCCTAGGCATTTCCAGATACAAACTTGCCTGGTCAAAAATTATCAAACCATTTTTTTCTTCCGGGAAAACCATACAGGAAGTTTAATATGAAATATGATCATGATTACATGAGATAGATGCCAGTCCTCACTTGTATGAGCAAAACTGGCTCTTCTGAATGAAGGAGACAGAAAATCACTATTAGATAAACCCCACATTGTTACAGGCAAGATCCACTAATGGATGATAAAATTAGTGAACAAAAACTTGAGGAGAAACAAGTACTAGGATCATCTCCAAGTATCACTTTCAAAATATTTATGAACTAAACCTTAACCTCACAGTGGAAAAAGCCAGCAGATGCCACCTTAACAAGTAATCAAGGCTGAACATCACCCACTGACAGTTCAGCTTCATGCGCTCCCTGACGGCAGGCCCTGAAGAGGGCCCATCACCTCTGAGGAATTCTGGCCAAAAATGCATGACCTCAGGCTTACCATGAAGCCACATGATAAATCCAAATTGAGGTACAATCCAAATCGAGGCCAGTATTCTTCAAAAGTGTCACAATTATTAAAGATTTTAAAAGTCTACAGAACTATCACAGATTAGACAGGATTAAGGAAACATGACAACCAAATGCAACGTGGGATACTAGAGCAACAAATAGTGAAATACAAATAAAGTCTGTAGTTTGGCTAATATTAAAAAAAAGAAAAGAAAAAAAAACTGTCTCTTCTTTAAAGGCAGTGAAAAAGGAGACCAGAAGCAGAAGCACGATTGCTCTGCAGGCACTATCCGCCTAATTGCTTCAAAACCCTAACCCTGCAAGTGTGTTGGAAGCATCCTTCACCACAGGTAAACACCAAGTGGAGACAGACCATCTCGAGTGAAATTGGTTCCTCTCATCTTTAAACTGTAGAGCAGTAAACAGCCAGTTGCTCCCAATCAAACATGTGCAGTCACCCACCCACACACACACACACACAGAAAACTGTTGACAACTATTTACATTACCTAAAAAAATCTTGGAATTCCTCCTTTTGGGTAGAGCGCCACCAGATGCGCCTCTTACCTTCTGAAAAGAAAATGAGAGATTGTTAAAATGCAGCCTCTGGGACAGATGATTGGGAATGGGGGTAGCATCTCAGAGGTTCTTAGTTTTCATAAAAAGGCCAAGAGGAAATATTCAATCTGGACTAGAGATCCCAGGATAAACAAGAACTTGACCCATGTCCCTGAAGGGAGGGGGAAGGCAAAGGTAATGGTCCACCTGATTATGCTTTCACCAAATCATCAAGAAAGTACCTCTGGGAAGGGAAGCCAGGGGTCAGGGTGAAGTGGACACTTCAAGTGGGCAAGTGTTTCCAAAAGGCTGGAGTCCGTGCCCAAGGCCAGAGGAGCCCTGGGGGGATGGTGACTCCAGGAGGGAGGCTATTGTTCCCCTGCTATCCACTAAGCCCTGTGCTTGGTCCTCAGTGTGCACAACAACTGCTGTTGGAAAGAATTCATAAATATCAATAAAGAGCTACTGATATTTTGGTCATAATAAGCCCCAATCTAACCTCCCTAAACATTTTTGGAGCTCCCACTGGTGACTGCTTACCACCCTAAGCTCCGTGTATTTTCTACCTCTGTAGAAGTCCCCTACAGTAGTGAAACTGCTATCAAGTGGTTTTGCAAAAGAAGTCATTCATTACCCTTTTGATACTCGCACAAAATGTTCTGCTCTCAAAGAGGCTATTAAAATGTTTGCCTCAAATGACCAAAACTATATTTCCACATGCATGTTCTTCTCGTTACTAGAAAAGAGCACATTTCAAACACATAGCAGTTGTGTAAGTCAAACCCCAGCATCCTTTCAAGCAGCCACACGTTAAGGCAGTACCAAGGCCCTGCTGCTTCTTTAGTTCACCCTCCTATCACTATTAGAGGCTTCCCAGGTGGCTCAGTGGTAAAGACTCCATCTGCCAATGCAGGAGACACAAGTTCAATCCACGGGTTGGAAGATCTCCTGGAGAAGGAAATGGCAACCCACTCCAGTATTCTTGCCTGGAGAATTCCACAGACAGAGGAGCCTGGCAGGCCACAGTCCCCTGGGTCTCACAGAGTTGGATGCGACTGAGCAGCGGCAGCAGCCTATCAGTCTTAACTCTTCTTTCCCACATTTCATTATTTGGCATTGAAAGTGGACTCGTCTTTGTGATTCTCCCAATAAATTTTTATAGCTTCTACTATAAGTTTATAGTTCCCACAGGAAAGTAAAATTATTGAACTCTTTAGCTCAAAAGAGTGTGGGGAGAAAGGAGGAGAGGAGCTGCAGGGAGACCTGCTGGACTGTGAGGCTCTCCCCGAATGTGACAGTCACACCTCAGACTCAGATTAGGTCTGATTCCATTCAGGAAAAAAAAAATAGCAACTACCAGGCTTCCCTGATAGCTCAGCTGGTAAAGATCCGCCTGCAATGCAGGAGACCCAGGTTCAATTCCTGGGTCGGGAAGATCCACTGGAGAAGGGATAGGCTACCCACTCCAGTATTCTCGGGCTTTCCTGGTGGCTTAGCTGGTAAAGAATCCACCTGCAATGCGGGAGAGCTGGGTTTGATCCCTGGATTGGGAAGATCCCCTGGAGAAGTGAAAGGCTAGCCACTCTAATAGTCCGGCCTGGAGAATTCCATGGACTATATAGTGTATGGGGTCAAAAAGAGTCGGACATGACTGAGTGACTTTCACTTCACTTTAGCTCAAAAACTTGTCTGTCCAAATACTAATGCTACATTCATGTTATGGCTCTTAGAATCTATCTCCTCCAAGGTCTCAGAGTCTCTGCTCCCCTTCCCTCCACCAACCTGCCTCAAAAAAGGACGAGATAAAACCTGCACCAAAGGTATATTTAACCACCCACACTGAACAGTCCTGGAGGTCACTTGTAATCTCTCTACAGAAGTTTACAGCATCCTTTTGCTTGTTCCAATCTCACTGTCCCCTCCACTCCTGCATGAAAGTGTGGGGAGAAAGGAGGAGAGGAGTTTCAGGGAGACCTGCTGGACTATGAGGCTCTCCCCAAATGTGAGAGTCACACCTCAGACTCAGATTAGGTCTGATTCCATTCAGAAAAAAAAAAAAGACCTTCCTTCCAAAGACCATCACCTCTGTGCCTGCATCAGTCACCACTAGATATCTACAGGGCTTAAGAAACTGGAATTCCTCAGCCACAGACGTGATTGTCAAGCTCTGTACTGGAGTTCAGGCTGCAAAGTGAGTGAAAACACGCTCCATCCCTTGAGGAGCTCACCAGCATCAGAGGGGAGCAAGAATGCAAACAAACAGCACAACAGATTCCAGGGTTAAGAGAGGTAAGGATGACATCATAAGGAAGAAATGATGGTTCTTCTGGGGATGGAAGGGGTGGGCAGGGCTGGTGAGGTAAGAAGAGCAGTGGGCCTGGTGGATAGCAGCTATAGAGCAATTATGCTAGTTGAATGGTTGGTTGGATGGATGGATGAAATATGGATGAGTGGGGGGATGATGGATAGATATATGGATATGCTGACCATAGGGAGTACTGCTGCTGCTGCTAAGTCACTTCAGTCATGTCCGACTCTGTGTGACCCCAGAGACAGCAGCCCACCAGTCTCCCCCGTCCCTGGGGTTCTCCAGGCAAGAACACCAGAGTGGGTTGTCATTTCCTTCTCCAGTGCATGAAAGTGAAAAGTGAAAGGGAAGTCATTCAGTCGTGTCCGACTCTTAGTGACCCCATGGACTGCAGCCCACCAGGCTCCTCCGTCCATGGGATTTTCCAGGCAAGAGTACTGGAGTGGGGTGCCATTGCCTTCTCCAATGGGGAGTACAACAGATATAAAAGGAATAGGGATGAAAGGAGGGCATCCCCCAAAACAAAACAGCATGCACAAAGGCCTGAAACCATGGGCCTGAAACCATGAAAGAGAAGGGGTTTGCTATATCTAGGGCAATGGAGCTGATGCAGTATGAGGGAAGGTTGGAAAAGTCACAGGGATCAGATCATGAAATGCCTTGTAATCAAACACAGAAGAGTTTGGACTTCATCCTGCAACAAAGAGAAAGACATTCAAGATTTAAGCTTCAGTGTGCCACAGATGCACACTGGGTGAAAAGATCACTCTGAGAGCAGCATGCAGACTGGGCAGGGGCACTGAAGACAGCACATTGGAAGGAACGAAGGCAAGTCAGGAAGCTACAGCATTAGCCCTTTTAAGGCATAACAAGTACTCAAACAAGAACAGCAGGGATGAAGAGGACAGGAAGGAATTTGGGGTTGTTTGGAATGCCCGAATAATTGGACTTGATAACCAGCCTGCCATGGAATGAGAGCAGAATCAAAGGATATCTAAGCCTCTAGAATTCAAGACAAAGAACATGGTGAGAAAGCAGATAATTCATTCAGTCTGAGCACAACGAGCTTGATGTACCTATGAGGCATTTGAGTAGAGGAGGCCAGGTCAAAGTCAGATGGTCAGACCCTCAGCTCTGGAGGGACACTGACTAAGAAGTCATCAGCTCAGACATAGTGGCTAAACAAGGCTGTGGATGGCCTGATGAGGACGAGCAAATGCCAGTATTTCCTAGGATGTAGGAACAAAGAACGGAGAATGCAATAGCACCCCACTCCAGTACTCTTGCCTGGAAAATCCCATGGATGGAGGAGCCTGGTAGGGCTCATTTTTGGAGAATGAAGAGAGAGGCACGGGTAAAGTCTTGCAGGAAGCATCGGAAGGAACAGGCTAGATGTTCTGGGCAGTGAGAGGGCCCAGCAGAAGGGGAAAGGCCAGGAATCTGACACGGTCCCCAACCACAAGGCAGTGCACGTGGGCAGTACATCCATGGAAGCAGAGGATGACACCGATGGACAGACTCGGGGTGCAGTGGGGGAGGCGGGGTTCTGGAGGACCGTCAGGAGGCAAGACACCAGGATGAGGGTCAGTTGAGGGTAGTGGTGATAAGAGAATGTTTAAAGTCACAGATGCTGAGACACAGGCTAAACAGATTAAAACAGGAATAAATGAGTGAAAGAGCTAAAATGAGAGAGAACTGTGGTCAGAGAGTGAAACATTAAACTTTAAAATTTCAGAGGCAGAAGTAATTGCATTCTATAATTCTGCCACTAGCTTTGTGACCTGGAGCAAGTTACTTCAAGTCTCTAGGCCGCAGCTTCTTTTTTTTTTTTTTTTTCCCCAGTCTCCTAAAACTTCACTACTTTATGTTAAGAAAGATGATACAACACGAACTTCATCAGAATTGCTATGCCCCGCCTAACAGGAGCAGTGAATGGAAATTGTATAGGATCAGGCCAATGTTAGAATACTTTAAAGCTAACCATTCCGTTTACGACCTGTCTGACCTCCTTGTCTTTTTTCTTCCTCTTCTCCCCACTGTCCAACTGGGGGATCTCTCCTTTGTCCGAAACTTAAACAGAGAACATACTAGGTAGGCTAGGGTGAGAGATGAGATGAACTTCAAATCAGCATTGACTATGGAAGATCAAAGATAATTTATAAACCATTAGGAATAAGGTGAAGATTGAACAGTATTGCCAAACATAAGATTAATGTTTGAAAATTAATAACATCTCTAAACAACATGGATAACCAGTTTAAATACATTAAAAGGTAAAAGACAACAGTAATAATAGTTACAAAAATTATGTTGTTGTTGTTTAGTCACTAGGCCATGTCTGACTCTTTGCAACCTCATGGATTATAGCCCACAAGGCTTCTCTGTTCATGGGATTTCCCAGGCAGGATACTAGAGAGGGTTGCCATTTCCTTCTCCAGGGGATCTTTCTGACCCAGGGATCAAACCCACATCTGCTGCACTGGCAGGCGGCCTCTTTACCAATGAGGCCCCAGGGAAGCCCACAGAAATTATAGGATAGATACCTTAAAAAAAAATCTAATAAGGGCTTCCCTGGCAGTCCAGTAATTCAAGAATCTGCCTTGCAATGCAGGGGACACCAGTTAGACCCTTGATCCAGGAAAATCCCACAGGCCTCAGGGCAATTAAGTCCGTGGCAGGTGGCAATTAAGAGCCATAACTACTAAGCCTGTACTCTAGAACTCGGGAGCTACAACTGCTGAGTCCACAGGCAGCAACTACTGAAGCACACACACCAAAACTCGAGAGTAGCCCCCACTCTCCGAAACTAGAGAGAAGCCCTCGCAGCAATGGAGACCAGTAGAGCCAAAAATAAACAAACAAACATTTTTTTTAAACAGTCTAATAAAATAAAAGTTTCTTTGTTGAAAATTATAAAACATTACTGAAGGACATAAAAGAAACCTGAATCAATAGAGAGGTATGCCATGTTAAATAGTCATTCAGTCAGTATTTATGAAGTACCTACTACGTGCTGGGCACTGTTACATGCTGAGGACTCAGAGGTGAACAAAACAGACCAGACTCCCTGCCCTCATGGAGCTTAGACAATGATATATACTATAGATCAATCTATAAATTCAATGTGGTCGTGATCAAAATCTCAACAGTATTTTTTAACTAGATGAACTGATTCCAAAATCCATATGGAAAAATAAACATTCAAATCCAGGAAATTTCTAGGAAAAAAATGAACATGGAAACAGTGGTCGTACTCCTAGACATCAAGACTTGAGGCATCAACACAGGGACCCAAATAAGAGCAACATACAGAACTGAGCGTCTCCAAGCTGACACAAGTGTGAGTAGCAAGTTTAAATATTTTTTAAAATGGCACTATAGGACATTGAAAAAGGCTGTACTTCTCCAGTAATAGCGGGACAATTGGTCATCAATATAAGGAAAAAAGCAGATTCCCACACTTGACACAAATATAAAAATAGATTACAGATGAGTTAAAGATCTAAAATGTTAGAACATTAAAACATTCACAATCTCTGTCTCTCTGTGTGTCTTTCACCCTCTCTCTCTCTCTCTCTCACACACACACACACACACACACTTCTTTTTAAAAATATTAGAAGAAAAAATAAATAAATAAATAAATAAATAAAATAAAAATATTAGAAGAAATATCTTTATGACCTTGAGTTGGGAAACAATTTCTTAAGCAAGATAGAAAAAGCACAACTCATAAGAGAAAAGTTTAATAAACCTAACTACATCAAAATTCAAAACCAGTTCACCTGGCTGTCCAGTGGTTAAGACTCTGTGCTTCCAATGAAAGCGGGCAAGGGTTTGATCTCTGGTCAGGGAACTAAGACCCCACATGCTGAGTTATGCAGCCAAAAAAACACAAAAACTAATTAAAAAATAAAACTTTCTGCTCTACAAAATAATTCATAAATAAAGTAAAAATATAAGCCACAGAACATAAGAAAAGTGTGTCTATAACAGACAAAATTTTGGTATCCAGGATGTAAAAAGAACTAATCAAACTTTTAAGAAAAAGATAAATCCATAGAGAAATAGGCTGAAAATATAAATAGGCAAGTCATGGAGAAGAAAAGGAGAATGGCCAACAAAAGGAATGAAAAGACATTTCTACCCTCACAGGAGGAAATGCTAAATATTTAAATGCCACTTTATAACCATTCCATTAGCAAACATCAAAATTCTGACCAAGCACCAGTGAGGGTGTGGGGAAACAGACACGCATAATCAGAGCAAACTGGAATGTACATCGGTGCAACCACTATGGATGGATTTAGCAATGTCCAGTAAAAATGAAGATGAGAACACGCATGAGCCAACACTGCCACTTGTAAACCTATTTCTGAAAGGATCTTGCACATGTTTCCCCAGGAGAAATGTGTAAGGCTGCTCATTTGCACAATGTCTGTAGAAACAAACAAACAAACAAAATGGAAACAATCTAAATGTCTTCAAATGGGAGAACAGAGTAGTAACTGAGAAGGTACTCATAAAATGGAACCCCAAACAGCTACTGAAATGAATGAAGTATACCCAGATGCATGAGATCTCACTGAAGGGAAAAACTCTAGGCAGAATTAGAGGTAACAGTATGATACTATTTATCGACATCTTTAAAACATATAAAGTCATGCTGCACATTGTTCATGAATGGCCATACTTACATAAAATATAATGACATTCATGGGAATGAGAAACAGCAAGTTCACAACAGTGTTTACTTCTGTGGAGGGAGGGAACTGGAAGAGAATTGCACTTGTAGGAAAAAAATAAAAAAAGCTCTTTCCCTCACTAAGAAAAAAAAATTGAAGCAAAAATATCCAAATTTCTTTTAGTTCTGATTTTTGTACCCACGAGTGTTTCTGGCATTATTTTCTGTACTTTGATGTACTTTTTTGACTTTTTTTTTTTTCTTCTATCAGCCACCTCATGTCTTTAACAACTCTGAACAGAACATTACAAGAAGGAAAATATAAAACTGGTTAAGCTAAGGTTTGGGAAGTCTATGAAGGTCTGCCAACAGTGGTACTTCTGTTTCCCATCATCCCAGAGAGTGAGAAGCCATATGGGCACAGTAAAACCTCCTTGTGATGAACCCCACTAAGACAATGTTACAGGGAAGACGTCAAGGCCAGTTCTCCCAAAATGCATATCTCACCTCACGCACGTGTCTCTTCAGGTGCATGTAGACACTCTGTCCAGTTTTTCGAAAGTGTCTTTCCACGTGTTCCCTTCCAAAGGCCAAAAATGTATTCATGCATACATAGAGTCCGCCTTCAGAATTCTAGAAGAGACAGGTTACAACGTTAGTCAAGTAGTCTAGACACAGGAACAGAGAAGGGGAAGGAAGGCAAACAATGACAGACAATGAAGACAAAGTCTGGCAAAAGTCCAGTCATCATAGTCACCTGCAGTGACCTCAAGGGCTCACAGCCACTTACACAGCTCCTGCCTCAACCCTGGGTCCCCGGTGCTCTCTGACAGCAGAGCAGTCTCACAGTCAGGTAAAACCCTAGGGGCTCTGGGGAGTAAACATGCCTGCTTGACTCTCCAAACTGGGGTAAGGGGTGATCAGGGATAGAAGAAAGCTGGCAGGTGATCCCATGACCATCATTCCATATAATAATGCTTTTTTAAATTTTACTGAAGTATGTGCTTAGTCGCTCAGTTGTGTCCGACTCTTTGCAATCCTATGGACTGTTGCCCGCCAGGCTCCTCTGTCCCTGGGATTTTCCAAACAAGAATATTAGAGTGGGTTGCCACGTCTCCTCCTCTAGGCAACCTTCCCAACCCCAGGGATAGAACCCATGTCTGTTTTATCTCCTGCATTGGCAGTCAGCTTCTTTACCACTAGCGCCACCTTTGTTGAAGTATAATTGATTTACAATGTTGTGTTAATTTCTGCTGTACAGCACACTGATTCAGTTATACATATTTTGTCTTATTCTTTTCCATTACAATTTATCACAAAATCTTCATTATAGTTCCCTGTGCCATCCCTGGACCTTTTGTCTATTCATCCTATATACAATAGTTTGCATCTGCTAATCCCAAACTCCCAATCCTTCCCTCCCCCCCAGCCCCCACACTTAGCAACTACAAGTCTGTTCTCTTTACAAAGACCATCAATTCAATAGTTCATCATTCTCCCTCACTGGTCAGTGCAAGTCTACAGGAACATGAAGTTTTATATCCTTTTAGCAGGACAGCATGCTTCAAAGATATTGTCCCCTTCCTTCAATGATGCATGATATTTGATGGTGCCCATTAATAAATTATAACAATTCAATAAATAAATAACATAATAAGTAAATAATAAAGAATGGAGTCCTCACATTTTTATTGAATACCTGATATGTGTCAAGTAATTTGCACATATTATTTCTAATCCCAACAATACTGCAAACTGCTTAGTATTATTTCTATTTATAGTTTAAGAAAAACTAAACATAAGTGACTTGCCCAAGTTCACACAATTTGGAAGTGTCAGAGTTAAATCTGAATCTATTTCTGTTTTATCACTCTCTGCCATACTTCAAATATTATTTAATTATGGAGATACAGCTATAATGAACAGGCAAGGATATTGTTCACATTTGAGATACTTGATTTTTTATCCTACCTTTTCTCTCCCTTTGCTTAATGTGCTTCTCTGTAAACTTCTATAAAGTTAGTCATCCTTTCCTCAATAAAAATAGATTTTTATTACTATCCTATGAGTTCCACCATCCAAATAATTCTTTAAAAAACAAAAAGTTGAAACATCTGTTAGAATTGCCAACAAACATTGATCAACATTCCTTGCAATGAATTTTAGTAGAACACAAATTACAATATCAAAACAGACATTGATATCCTTACAAATATATGAAAAATAATTTTTAAAGTTCCAAGATTGTTTATTTTTTTAAATTTCAAATAAAATTTTCCAACACTGTATCTATGGTTTATAAACCAAACATAAAGAAGCCTTGTCACAAAAAGAACATTACAACATTAGTTCAAACGTGTGCCCATTATTGTAGCATTTATAATGTGTAAGACAAGAAAAAGAAAGTCACAAAGAAAGAAGTAAAATGGCCTAAATTTATTGATGACATTATTGTCTGCATGGAAAATCCTAAGGAATCTACAATCTACTAAATAACTAATAAAACTAATAAGTGAATTTAATTTCACAAGGTCATGGGATACAGGTCAATGGACAAAAATCAATTTCAATTTTATAGCCTGGCAACAAATACTTACACGTGAAATTTTTAAAACTTGACTATAAAGTACCATCCAAAAATCTCAGAATTATATAGCTTGTGCTTCTGGTTAACTTTTTCCCTTTAAATGACATCACTGGAATAGAATAGAAAAGTTCTCCAACTAGAGGCAACACATTGCATTCACCTGATAATAGATTAGGTAAATATTTTCAAAAGATTTTTTCAAATAACTGTTTACTTATTTAAACAGATTCTTTTGCATAGTCATAATCCTTAAGAAAACATATTGCACCATTATAATGGCAAGTTATTCATTAAGCCAATTAAATTGAGCATTCCATAGTGTGATTTAAAAAAAAAAAGAACACTTCCATTCTCTTCCAATAAAATATAGTTCAATCAGAAAGTTTTCAAACCAGAAGACATAATTGGGGAAATATTAGATTTGAAACCAGAGGTCCTGAACTGCCACTAAATAGCTCTATGACCTCAACAGAGTTTGTCAGATAGTCTCCGAGAGTCAGTATTTTCCTCAATAAACACATCTCTAGCAATAATTCCCACCTCACAGGGCTTCGTGTAGTTCAAAGGGGAAGAAACACCCACTGTGCTATAAGTCATTATGTAAAAATTGATAATTATTTATTACGAGTTGAAAGTTCTATGTGCTGCATGTATCTCCTATTATCACAATTATTTTCTACTTGGGGGAAAAGCAGAAGGAAGAAAAAGGTCAGTCTAACAGCCACACAGGCTGGGGATAACAAATATTAATTTATCATAAAATGTAGTAGGCAGCTAGTGGGAGAACCAAGAAATTAGCAAGCAGGAGAAGAAAAACGTTCAAGTACAGCATTTTTCTTAAGAAAAATATAGAATAGCTATATAATGCAAGATTATGTAATCTCCAATATAATCATAAAGCCTTTACTAACTTCATTGCCAAGAATTTTTTACTTATTAAGGAATTTGATAACAATTTAATATACCAAACATCCAATATTAAATCTCTGGAGTCACTTGATACTGTCACAAAGTCCATAATTAAAGAGAAAAATGCTTTGGCACTCATAGACAACCCCACGTAGGGAAGGATTCTATCCTAAATACCCAAGGACATCTTCCATTCCACATATATGCTGGCCTCTGAAACAGCCTATGGCCCTCACTAGAGGCTCTGAGCTGGAAGCACTGCCCCAGGAATCTGCCAGTAGTTCTAAAAGTTAAGACACACTAACAGAAAACCCTTTAAAAGCTACTCATATAGAACAAACACCTTAGTTTAACCCATCTAGTGATCTACACTTTCTTCTCTCTTGTCTCCTTATTGTCTGTTTATACAAGAAGGTCCCGCATGATTACTTGGCTGCACTACTGGCCACATGAAGACAAGTGGTATATAGTCCTTTGGGGGGCAGTTATCTTAGTGACGGGGAGGATGGTCAATGAGAGGAAGAGGGTGAGGGTTTGAACACTCTTAAGAGTCAAATTAGCTCATTATTTCTCCTTTGCTGTGACTTCAGGAACCCGAGAGGAAAAATAACTAATTTGTACAAAAATATTCATAGATGAACTATTTAGGATAGGAAAACAGCCCCCAAACAGAGGAACTAAGAACCTGAGACATATAAACACAACAGATACTGTAACATTATTTAAAATGACAAATATATGAATCATGTGTAATGTGTACAGAAAACGTGTAGAATTGCATGTAATGTACCTAGGAAAATAATATTCATGGAACACATGCTCATGACAAGGAAGAAAAAGGAAGAGGGGAAGGGAGGTTGTAGGCTGACAAAAACCTGAAATGAAACTGGAACAGCTCAAAGGTTTTATATTTAAGTTCTTGACTTGGGGGTCTCAGCCTTACCCCCCATTACCTTTGTGCTTGGTGTAGAGAGGTGTTTCTCATACTACTGTCGTGAAGGGCCAGGCTGTTTTGTTTTGTTGCGCTTCTATTCATTAAGGAAAGGTAAGAGGTTCCAGTGGTCCTGCTGCGCATGGCTAGTTCTCACCTTCAGCCAGGTGTGAACCGAAGTCTTTCAGCACCACAAAACTCAAGTGGGTCTATATCCTGTTCAAACAAACTAATCCACTGCTGGTGCACTTGGAAGTGGCCACAATGGCAAGCTGCTATAGAAATTTCCAAATGCTTCCTCTCAATGTTCGTGCTTATCTCATGGCACCAGTCAGCTGACCACACTTCAAGTAGCATTGGTCTAGAGTGAGATGAACTGCCCAGTGCTGAGTCTCTCACTGTCAGGAAAGCATCTCTTCAAGGACCTCCAGGGACACCAGGCAAGGCCTCAGGCCTGCAGAGCACCTCACGTCAAAACCAGGGAATTCCCTGGCAGTCCAGTGGTTAGGACTCCGCACTTTCACTGTCGAGGGCCCAGGTTCAAAATCCCTGGTCGGGACACTAAGATCCCACAAGTCCCACACCCATCCAGCAGTCCACCCTGCCAGCCACTGCCCATGACTGATTCTCACATTCCTCTGCTCGACCCCATGCCAACGGTCCTTAATTCCAAATCCACTTTCTTTTCACAATTGTTAGCATCTTCTTCACTGAAATCTGTAGCAGGGAGAACCCTCACTTCCTTCACTTGGGGCCACCACATTCAGAAGCTCAATCACTCATGCATTTGCTCCTTGAGGGAAGGAAAATTGGATGACACTTATCACTGAATTGCAATGACAGTACCTGAGCAGTACAGAGCAAGACTGAACAAACATTTCCGGAGGGAATGGGAAGTTTTGTGTGGTTATTTGTCATTCAGTTACATAGCTTAGTCTCTCTCTCTCAAATCAGCCCTCGGTGCCCTTCTGACCTGGATTTGAAATACATCTCAGCTCAGGCTCCACTTCAAGTCTTTCAGCATAACTAAATAATATGAGTGCATGCTCAGTGGCTCAGTAGTGTCTAACTCTTTTGACCCTATGGACTGTAGCCTGCAAGGCTCCTTTGTCCATAAAGAATGAGAATCATCAAAAGAAAACCGATGGCTTGGCACAGAAGAACGGCCCGAGGCACCAGCATGAATACTCACTTTTCAGGTTTGTGTGGCTAAAGTCACCCTCTTTGCAGCATGGACACCAGGCCTGCTGTGTCCCAGCTCCCCCACCTTCCATAACCAAGCTGGCCTTGCAGGGTTCTTCAAGGTAGCAGTGCCATCTGCACACCCCCATCCATTCCAGAGGCCAGCCAGCCCAAAATGGCCAGTGTGTGCTTCTCTGCATTTTCTTAACTAAAGCAGATTCTAATTACCATTTACATGATGCACTGAACAGAAACTGGGCCAAGAGGCTAGACTTGATTTAGAAACCCGAAATTGCAGGGAAGTCAAAACTCAGGGCTTCTCCAAGGCTCCCTAAGAATTCCCTCTGACAACTTTTCCCACCCCACAATCAAACCCTAAGAGAAAGAAGCCACATTAGAAACCCAGGCGATGTCTGTGCCCCATCTTCAATACATTTCAATACAGATACAAAAGATACAGAGCCATTCACTTATGACTTTACATTAGATGACCCAGCCTACTATTCAGAAGTAACATCAAAGTCACCTTGTTTTATACCGCCTGCCATTTAAAAGAATATTAAAACACTGGGGGAATATAAAGGTCAAGGTTACAAGATGTTTCAGAGGAGCAAGTGAACAATCCTTTTAAATAAAAATACACCACATTGTCAATCACTAGGTGTTCAGAGAACTTTGTTTATAACGGTGTGTACTTGGAGACCAGCCTCTGCTGGAAGTCAGGAAGGGAGAGGGAGCCTGTGTGGGCCACATACTCTGGAAACAAGAGTCCCACGTAACCCTTGTTTGTATAACATCAGAACAGTGTGGAAAACAAGCGGTCATTGCCCCAAAGAGAAACATGATGTAGGTAGACGGAGTCACAGCTCATCCAGGTCCAGGACAAATTACATACCAGCACCGGGGAGGGCTGTGACTCACACTCACGCGCAAGGGAGACAAAAAGAACAAGAACGCGGTACTTTCTAGAGTGTTATTTGAAAATAAAAAGAGAGCTAAACCAAATTAACTATTAACAGAGAAAAGAAATAACCCGCATGCTCAAGAAAAGATTTGCTTAGTGATTTATGGTGCATCCATGAAGTGTAATGCTCTTCAGCCATTTAAAATTTTCTTGGGGGGAATACCCTGGTGGTCCAGTGGTTGAGAAAACGCCTTCCAATGAAGGGAATGTGGGTTCAAGCCCACATGCCGCGGGGCACCTAAACCCATGTGCCACAACTAGAGAGCCTGAGCGCCGCAACAAGACCCTGACATGGCCAAAAATAAAATAAATGTGGTTTTAAAATGAAATAAAAATAAAACTGACTTGAGATGAGTATTTACTAATAGGAAAAGCTGTACATGGTGTTTTTGAGTGAAGGAAGCAAACAACAAAAGAGTGTGTATGATGTGCTATGCAATATATAAACACATGCACACTCCATGACACAAGATATCATATCAGCATTGGGAGATGTTCCTGAAGATAATTTTTCTTCAGGAACATGGATTCACTTTTTAATAATAAAAACAGGAATACTTTTCTTAACTGAATGTATTTAGAATCAAACAATAGAACAGGCAGTCATTCCAATGTTTCCTTTTCTTAAACTAAGTTTTCCTTAGGCTTTTACAACTTCACCTTTAAGGGGCTGGCTATTCTCGCTACTCCAAGCAAAAGCGTGGTTCAAAATAACTAGGAGATTATCTCAGAACAAGTAGCTAAGGAGATGGGGGAACACACCACAAGTAAGAGAGGTGATCAGGGAGGCAGACATGAAAGTGATTACAACTGAGAAAAAAATGAAACTAATCAAGGACACTGTACCCCAGTTGGATGGCATCCAACTTCACAGAAGGGGATGGTCTGTGCAGAGTCTGGAAAAGAAGCTGTGCGAGAGCATGTGGTTGTGATGTCTTCTCTGGGGGTGCAAGAGAAGAGGGTGTGGGAGGATGTGGGACAGGAAGAGTTTATTCAGCAAAGAGAGAGACAAGCAAGCTTGGTGTCCTGATAACATCTGCATCCCAGCAAGGAGAGAGAAAATAACAGAGAGGCGTAAAAGATAATTTCTGACAGAGATAAAAGTGACAGAGGAGCCTGAGATTGGAAACAAGAGAGTTGGGGTCTTGATACAGCGTGGTGGGGGTAACACGCTGGGGGTGGCAGGGAGGGAGGGCTTCCTGGAAGGGCAAGATCTCAGAATGAGGGATCAGACAAACAAAACGAAGAAAGAGCACACACTCTAGATGAGAAAGCGTGTGCAAAGGCCACAACTCCCGGAAAAGCTTGGCTATGTCGTCAAAGGGACAGAAAGAAACTCAGGATGCTGGAGTCAGGGGAGAGAGAAGACAGGCCTGTAGATGCACTGCGGGGTTCCCAGATGAGAAGCACCATAATCTCATCTACTTTTTTAAAGATCATTCTGGCTACCACAGAGAAAATTATGGAGAGAGGACCCAGAGAATACATGGTTCCCAGGCTACCGTAAAGCCTAGACTCCCGCTGTCCAATTCAGTGGCCACTAGCCACGTGCAAGTACTTCTATCTAAATTAAAGTAGGTGACCAAAAAAAATCAGTTTCTTGGTCACACTGGCCACATTTCTCAGTAGTCACATGGAGCTAGGGTTTACCACACTGGGCAGTGCAGACATGGAACAATTCCATCATCCCAGAAAGTTCTTTTTGACAGCCCTGTCTAAACAAGGTAAGATGATGGCTGAGCCTGGGAGAGGCAGAGGAGGATGACAGGAAAGGGGCTGAGGGCAGAGATGGGGAAACCGGGGCAGATTCAGGATATAACTTTAGGATACAGCTCAGAAGCATAGAGGAAGGAACTGTAGAAGTGTGTGAGAAAGGGCAGTTAGAGGTCACCCCCTAAACATTTTGACTCATTATTTCATAAGACTTCCCATCTTCTCCCTGCTCAACTCTTTAATCGAGCAATCACCTGTCTATTAATTTAGCTTCTCGGGTCCTTCCATACCTGTATGGTATATATGAATATTCTAATGACCGGAGCACAGATTGCCCAGTACAATCTGGCTCCTAGAGAAAAACAAACAGACAACAGTTTTAAAATACAAAAATTATGTGCATGCAGATGGGAAGCAAATGTGCAATAAGAAAGTAAAACAAAGTTCCAGATCTAGTGCAGCAAGCATGCAATCCACAGAAAAGGGAAACAGAGGAAAAGTACCATCAAAAACATATATAGGCTGAACAGCAAGGAAAGACTCAAACCGTTCACCAGTAGAACAAAACTCCCAGAATACAACATTTGCAAAATCCAAAACCCCGGTTTCCACAGCAAATCCACAGAAATAAATCTGTCCATATCAGCTATCTGTCAGACATCAGGCATGCTGTATTTCATGGGGTTGCAAAGAGTCAGATGCAACTGAATGACTGAACAACAATATCAGCTAAAAAAAAAAAAAATGCATATAATCCCAAGAGACTGTCAGCCTCTCTGCTAAACATTAATAAATCCTGCTTGTGGCCATGAAGTGTTAAGAAAAAATAGAAATGTTATGCAGTCATGATTTCTTCAAGTTTGCTCCAACTTTGACGTTCTCTCTGCAGGGAACTCCTACACCTTAGAGCTGCACAGCCTGGTCTGACACTAGAGGCACAGTCCCAGCAGCCAGGTTTTGACACGCGGTAAATTTACTATTCCACAGAGGCATCATTTATTAACTTTTCCCCTAAGCATAAAACAAAATCCTTGCTCTGGGTATTTGGAGCAATGAGGATGCTGTCACCTGAACAGCTAGGAAGGGTTTGGGCAGAACGAGAGGAGCAGTAGTTACTATGATGCTCACAGGTCAAACGGGCAAAATAAAAACTGTGAGAGGATGAAGATGAGGTGAACATCTTCAGCAGCACTGAACTGAAGCTATAATCCATCTAAGTAATTCCCAGCATACATCTTTTTTAAAAAACGTGAAACTGGTTTGTCAAAGGTAAAAAACCTCTTAAAGTCAGGGGTCTTATTATTTTTAAGAATAGATGGCTTTCCTCCTGATAAACTACATTACACACAGAGACTAGGCTTCCAGGCTAACTCATAAAAGCCCAACAATAAGAGCTAAATTTGAGTATGAATAACAGCCTTGATGACTCAGACAGTAAAGAATCCGCCCGCAGTAGTAGAGACCTGGGTTCGATCTCTGGGTTGGGAAGGTCCCCTGGAGAAGAAAATGGCAACCCACTCCAGTATTCTTACCTGGAGAAGCCCATGGACAGCCAGGCTACATCCATGGGGTCACAAAGAGTCAGACACAACTAAGCAACTAACACACACACACAACAGCCCTGAACAGAGCTCCCCTCAAGGAGGCCAGCAAACACTCATGCCCAAGGCTTTTGCTACAGAACAGAGCCTCACAAAGAATTACTAAGTACAGGATGTCCCTCTGTGGTAACCTCAAGACCCTCTAGATACCATTTCACTTTCTTCTCAGAGGAATCTCTCCACCACATCTCACTAAAGATAGGGCTAGCAATAAGGAACATTCCACGGGCAGCCATGAGTACAATCTTGTAGTTCAGTTCAGTTAGTCGCTCAGTCATGTCCGACTCTTTGTGACCCCATGAATTGCAGCACGCCAGGCCTCCCTGTCTATCACCATCTCCCGGAGTTCACTCAAACTCATGTCCATCGAGTCGGTGATGCCATCCAGCCATCTCATCCTCTGTTGTCCCCTTCTCCTCTTGCCTCCAATCCCTCCCAGCATCAGGGTCTTTTCCAATGAGTCAACTTTTCACAGGATGTAGCCAAAGTACTGGAGTTTCAGCTTTAGCATCATTCCTTCCAAAGAACACCCAGGGCTGATCTCCTTTAGAATGGGAGGTGAAAATCAAAGCTCAGAGAAAGGTAGCCAAATCAAGGCACTTGATGAAGTCCTGTTGCTATTAAGTAGTAAGAAGTATTGGGGGGGGAAGTGGGATGAGATTGGGACCCCCAGGCCAGTCTGGCCTCCACATGTTTCCAGGTGCAATTGAGAAGCAGATGTCATTATGGTGGCAGGAGCTAGGTGGCGGCTGTCGGTAAGCACACGCTGTCAGGGGGCAGGGGAGGTGCTTGCAGAAAAGAGCAGATACTTCTTTTTTTTTCAAGGCTGTTTCATTCCAAGAAAGCAGAAAGAGCAAAGAAGAGCCACTCCGCTCAAGTGAGTAAGTAGCCTGGGCTGAGTGCTCTCCTAGGCTATCCTGCAAGGGACGGGAGAAGCTGGAGCAGGCCCTGCCAGCTCAACTCCCCAAACGTGAAAAGGACAGCTAAGTTCTTGGAGTTGGCCCGTCCAGGCTGAGGGCTCCTTGACAACAGCAGTGGGAAGACCCACTGTTGGGGGTGGGGGGAGTCCAAGATGCTAGTAAAGCATCTGCAGGGTTTGGCAGCCTCCATATTAACTTCCTTGGACTGCAAGGAGATCAAACCAGTCAATCCTTAAGGAAATCAGTCCTGAATATTCATTGGAAGGACTGATGCTGAAGCTGAAGCTGTAATACTTTGGCCATCTAATGTAAAGAGCCAACTCATTGGAAAAGACCCTGATGCTGAGAAAGACTTAGGGCAAGAGGAGAAGGGGTGACAGAGGATGAGATGGTTGGATGGCATCATCGACCCAATGGACGCAAGTCTGAGCAAGCTCTAGGAGACCGTGAAGGACAGGCAAGCCTGGCATGCTGCAGTCCATGGGGTCACAAAGAAATCAAACACGACTGAGTGACTAAACAACAACAACTTCAGCTACTAAACTGATCTATTAGTGGTTGCACTCTGCTGGTTGTGGGTCTGGAAAGACAGCTCACACCAACTGAGGCTGCTTCCAAAACCCCAAGCTGGAAATGCTGCCCCAGGCTCCTGTCTGAGTTTTTCTGGAACTCGAGCCAATCAGCAGGAAGCCAAGAGGCCTGTGCTAGTTGCTGCCCCCTCAATAACCCCAGGGGCAAAGACCCCAGGAGCAAAGCAGTGGGACCCTGGGGCTCTTAGAAAGGAAGGGCTACTCACAAATCCTGAGTCCCTAAACTAGGGGCTGCCAGACCCTGCAGTCTGAACACTGACCTCTGAGCGCCATGCCAGTCTGCAGTTTTCCCTGAGGGCACGCAGCACTTGCCCATTGCATCTGACTGCCTCACCTCCCTCATCTGTCCTTGATTCAGTCCATCTTCCAGGGTACCAGCCGTGAAGTCATCTTTAACTCTTCCCACGCCTTCTCCCACTGCATATTCTGTCACCAAGTTGAACCACAGCCTCCATCAAAATCTCTACCAAGTTAGTCCTACCACCCCAGTATCTCTATTCCCACTGCCAACACCCTCATGGAGGCAACCCCCTCTGATATTACAAGAAACTCCTGGGAATTACTATTCAAAGTCTTCTCACAGTCACACAGTCTCATGCTGTTCCCTTGCTCTTAACTGGCCTGCTAGTCTAGTCTAATCTTATCAAGACAATCTCCATCACCCACAGAGATGTCAGCCTTGCCTTCCAGTCTCCCCAATAATCCTCTCTCCCATTAGCCAGTGAAGGCTCTCACATATACACTGAGCTTGGTCCCACCTCCACGCCTTGTCTCCCCTGCTCCAAAACACCCCCTCTTCAGGTCCCACCTGACTGTCCAGACCAATAACTCTTCCAGTCTTTACCTACTCTTCCTGTGCCTGAGATCTCCATTCAGGGCCACACTGTTCACAACTTGAATATCCTAACAGTGCTTCAGGGTCTAACCTCAAGACGCATCAGGGCTGACATCCCACCTCTGTCCCTTACGAGTCTACTGAACCTCCGTGACTCTCAGCTTCCTCTTCTGTAAAACAGGACAACAGTAACTGTCATTTATAAGTCAGTTACTATTGTAATTAAACGAGGTGGTGTGTATAGAAGTATCTCATATGGTATTTGACTCATTATAGACACTCCACTATGATAGAAAGATCCAGATCATACCCTCTTTTCTGTGGTCCTGTTTCTCTCCTAAAACTCACACCTCCACTATAGCACTGAGAGCAGTACCAGGGGCATCAGTTCAGTTCAGTTCAGTGGCACAGTCGTGTCCGACTCTTTGCGACCCCATGAATCACAGCACGCCAGGCCTCCCTGTCCATCACCAACTCCCGGAGTTCACTCAGACTCACGTCCATAGAGTCACTGATGCCATCCAGCCATCTCATCCTCTGTCGTCCCCTTCTCCTCCTGCCCCCAATCCCTCCCAGCATCAAAGTCTTTTCCAATGAGTCAACTCTTCACATCAGGTGGCCAAAGTACTGGAGTTTCAGCTTTAGCATCATTCCTTCCAAAGAAATCCCAGGGCTGATCTCCTTCAGAATGGACTGGCTGGATCTCCTTGCAGTCCAAGGGACTCGCAAGAGTCTTCTCCAACACCACAGTTCAAAAGCATCAATTCTTCGGTGCTCAGCCTTCCTCACAGTCCAACTCTCACATCCATACATGACCACAGGAAAAACCATAGCCTTCACTAGATGGACCTTAGTCGGCAAAGTAATGTCTCTGCTTTTCAATATGCTATCTAGGTTGGTCATAACTTTTCTTCCAAGGAGTAAGCGTCTTTTAGTTTCATGGCTGCAGTCACCATCTGCAGTGATTTTGGAGCCCCCCAAAATAAAGTCTGACACTGTTTCCACTGTTTCCCCATCTATTTCCCATGAAGTGATGGGACCGGATGCCATGATCTTCGTTTTCTGAATGTTGAGTTTAAGCCAACTTTTTCGCTCTCCTCTTTCACTTTCATCAAGAGGCTTTTTAGCTCCTCTTCACTTTCTGCCATAATGGTGGTGTCATCTGCATATCTGAGGTGATTGATATTTCTCCCGCCAATCTTGATTCCAGCTTGTGTTTCTTCCAGTCCAGCGTTTCTCATGATGTACTCTGGAGGCTCTAAATAAGTATGAGTCCTTGCTAACTGACACAAAACAAAATCTTATTTTTAATCTTACCTCAGGAAGTACATATTTCTTTTGTACCTTAAGCAACATCTCTAGTTTGGAGGCATGTTCAGATTCATCAAATTCTTGTCATTACTGCCTTGTCCTGCTGTTCCGGCTCCAAAAATAGGTGCTCTTGTTCACATCTCGTCTGCACATGGGGACAAGTGTCTTCCTGGGCTGATCACCTGTAACACTGCACATGAGCAGCAGCACAGAGGCCTGGGTGATGTTCACAGAGACCAGCTCTTATGTCATCTCCCCAAGATCACCATGTGTGACTACTTTTACCAAGACCCTGGGGCATCTAGAATCACAATACACAAAACAGCAAGTAGCTGCGACACCTTTCCCTCACTTTTCCAGCTTATAACTTTGCAGACAATATGATAAAATAAAAATACAGCACTGGTTATTTTTAAGAACATGTTTTATTCTAATATGTATGCTTATGATTTTTAAAAAATATAAAAACAGAAAAGATACAGATTTACTAGCACAGGTTCACAAAACGGCACAGCTTTCTGCCCTCTACTGTTTTTTGTTTTGGCTGTGTCACTTGGCTTACAGGATCTTAGTTCACTGACCAGGGATTGAACCCAGGCAGTGAAAACACCAAGTTCTAACCACTGGACCACCAGTCAATTCCCTCAGTCCTCTACTCTCTTCCCTTTAATTCTCTAAGATCTCAGTTACTCTGTATCTTCAACAATCAGTACCTCAACCATGATAGAGATGGACAATAAATCTCTAGCCCAGCTTGGGGGTGGGGGTGTGGAGAACACCCCATGAAAATACCTGAGCTGGGTTTTAGGGATCAGTGGGGTGCAGGGGGTGAGGGGTTGGGAGAAGGCATTCCAAGCTAAGGGAAGAGTACAGGCCAACGTGCAGAGGAATGAAAGCATGGACCATCTGAAGAAAAAGTCCTTAAGGCCAAAGGGAATGCAGGCAGCAGGCAGGTGCTAAGAGACAACACTAGCAAGGAAAGTTAGATCAACGTGATAAACTGACTTGTTTACTATTTTTAGATTAGTGCTGTTGAAAAGTCCTAGGCAAGGAAATGATGTGACAAGATCCATGTTTTAGAGAAACAACTGGGAATGCAATGTGACAGATGGAAGGGACGTAAGGAAGTTAGTTAAGAGGTTTCTGCAGGAGTCTAGGCAAGAGGTGACGAGAACCTGAGCCTTGGCAATGTAGAAGACAAAAGGCCAAAGTGGAACCCCATCACTAATGGGAAGTGACATAAAAGAGAAAGGAATACACTATATTCACAGCAACACTATCCAAATAGCCAAAAGGAGGAAGCCACGCAAGTGTCCGTTGACAGTTGAATGGATAAACAAAATGTGGTCTATATACATGAAATTAAAAGATGTTTACTCCTTAGACAGCATATTAAAAAGCAGAGACATTACTTTGTCAACAAAGGTCTGTCTAGTCTAAACTATGGTTTTTCCAGTAGTCATGTATATGTGAGAGTTGGACTATAAAGAAAGCTGAGCGCCAAAGAACTGATGCTTTTGAACCATGGTGTTGGAGAAGACTCTGGAGAGTCCCTTGGACTACAAGGAGATCCAACCAGTCCATCCTAAAGGAGCTCAGTTCTGGGTGTTCACTGGAAGGACTGATGTTGAAGCTGAAACACCAATACTTTGGCCACCTGATGCGAAGAGCTGACTCATCGGAAAAGACCCTGATGCTGGGAAAGATTGAGGGCAGGAACAGAAGGAGATGACAGAGGATGAGATGGTTGGATGGCATCACCAACTCAATGGACATGAGTTTGGGTGAACTTTGGGAGTTGGTGATGGACAGGGAGGCCTGGCGTGCTGCGGTTCATGGGGTCGCAGAGTCGAACACAGCTGAGCGACTGAACTGAACTGGTCTATATACATACAATGGAATATTATTCAGCTTTAAAAAGGAAGGAAATTTTGACACATGCTACAACACCCATGAACCTTGAAAACAAGGTAAGTGAAATAAGCCAGTCACAAAAGGATACATTCCACTTATGTAAGATACCGAGAACAGTCAGACTCATTGAGACAGGAAATAGGATGGTGTCTGCCAGGGGCTGGGAAGAAGGAGGAATGCGGAATTACTGTTTAACCGAGACAGAGTTTCAGTTCTGTAAGATGATGAAAAGCATTCCAGAGATGGGTAGTGGTGGTGGCTGCACAACAATGGGAATCTACTTTATACCACTGAAGTGTACACTTAAAATGGTTAAGACAGTAAATTTTATGTTGTGAGTGTTTTACACAACTGTTTAAAAAGACAGTGAGGGAGAGGGAGCAGGCACATCCCCCAGCCTGGGGCACTAAATGAACCATAGCACTTGAACTGAGTTCCATCCACAGGAAGAAGAAAGCAGGAGAGTGAACTGAGAATTCAGAGTTGCACAGGTAACCAAGTTCAACATGAGCTGAGAACACAAACTTTCCCAAAAGGTTTCCTGCAGGATCAGCATCCTCTCTTACATTCCAAAGCTCTAAAACTGATACAACTTTAAAGGTAATTGCTGCTGCTACTGCTGCTAAGTCACTTCAGTCGTGTCCGACTCTGTGCAACCCCATAGAGGGCAGCCCACCAGTCTCCCCCATCCCCGGGATTCTCCAGGCAAGAACACTGGAGTGGGTTGCCATTTCCTTCTCCAATGCATGAAAGTGAAAAGTGAAAGTGAAGTTGCTCAGTCATGTCCGACTCTTAGCGACCCCATGGACTGCAGCCCTACCAGGCTCCTCCGTCCATGGGATTTTCCAGGCAAGGGTACTGGAGTGGGGTGCCATATCTGCTGACAAAACGGGATGGCAAGTGACTTCTTGATTATTAGATGAGAAAAGTAGGATTCTAGGGTACAAAGGGCTGATCACACACATACGTCAATTTCACTCCTTTCTGAAACCCAAATAAAAGAACGTTTAAGTGATATTTTAAAACATAACCCACAAAATCTGGAAACTGGACTGCAGGTGGATAAGCGCTAAAGACTAAGATGAGCTGACAAAGCCGAACCCTAGGCTTACAAGAGGGAAGACAAGATCCAATCTGATTTACACCCCAGAATTTCCAAAAGACTCTAGATAACTAGGACTGGATATGGAACAACTAACTGGTTCAAAATTGGAAAAGGCATATGACAAGCCTGTATATTGTCACCCTGTTTATTTAACTTACATGCAAAGTACATCACGAAAAATGCTGGACTGGATGAATCACAAGCTGGAATCAAGACTGCCAGGAGAAATATTAAGAACCTCAGATATGCAGATGATACCACTCTACTGGCAGAAAGTGAAAAGGAACTAAAGAGTCTCTTGATGAGGGTGAAAGAGGAGAGTAAATAAGCTGGCTTGAAACACAATATTCAAAAAACTAAGATCATGACACCAGGTCCCATCATTTCATGGTAAATAGAAGGTGAAAAAGTAGAAACAGTGACAGATTTTATTTTCTTGGGCTCCAAAATCACAGCAGATGTTGACTGCAGCCATGAAATTAAAAGATACTTGCTCCTCGGAAACCTAGACACATATTAAAAAGCAGAAACATTACTTTGCTAACAAAGGTCCATATAGTTAAAGCTATGGTTTTTCCAGTAGTCATGCACGGATATGAGAGTTGGACCATACAGAAGGCTGAGCACTGAAGATTTATGCTTTTCAAACGGTGGTGCTGGTGAAGACTCTTGAGAGTCCTTTGAACAGCAAGGAGATCAAACCTGTCAATCCTAAAGGAAATCAATCCTGAATATTCATTGAAAGGACTGATGCTAATACTCTAATACTTTGGCCAACTGATTTGAAGAGCTGACTCACTGAAAAAGACCCTAATGCTGGGAAAGATTGAAGGCAGGAGAAGAAGGGGGTGACAGAGGATGAGATGGTTAGATGACATCACCAACTCAATGGACATGAATTAGAGCAAACTCCAGGAGATAGTGGAGGACAGAGGAGCTTGGTGTGCTACAGTCCATGGGGTCACAAAGAGTTGGACACAACTTAGTGACTGAAAAACAACTCCAGCTTACTCTGAAATTGGGGTGAAAGGGAGTTAAAATGAAGAGGAAAAGTTGAAAATCTGTATAGGTAACACTCAGGGCCCAAGATTCCTTCTCCATTCCAAGAAGTCCCTCCCCACACTGTTGTTGCAGTCATTCAGTTGTGTCCTCCCACACTAGCGAACTACTGATTTATTCTCTAAAGCAGGGAAAAACAGAATGCAGGTCTGTGAGACAATGGGTTCAGTTAAAAATAGGGGTGCCACAATACACAGAGACTTAGAAATGTATGTGCCATGTACGTGTATCAGTCCAGAATTGGTCAGAAAATACAAACTATTCTAGGTATTTCAGGCAGGAAGGGATTTAACATAGGGAAATAGAGGGACAAAAATCACAGGAAGAGTTGTAAGAGCCAAGGTCAGAGGAACCACCACTCAAGTTCAGGAAATCAGAACACACAAACATCACAAGAAACTGCACAAATGACCCCAGCTCCCCCCATGACTGATGTCCCCATGAGTCCCAGAAGGACACACTCACATCTGCTATGTGCAATAGCAACAGTAGCTTCTTCTCTTTCACCTTCCAAATCTCTCTGGCAGAACCAGAATCAGAATCCTGCCATCAAGGATGGGGATCAAAACAAGGATAGGGTTGAGAACCAGGAGACAGTATATGAAATAGCTGGTATTCAATATCCAGATGCTGAGACCACCCTCATCCTCTTCTGCTCAGCTCCTTGAGTCTGGCAGACAGATCTTCAGTTTCCAGAGAAGCGATAACAAGTCTCCTAACCAGTGGTCACAGGAAAAAAATCAAGATATAACAACACAAGGTTCCCCAAAGAAATAGCCCAGCCAGAGGACCCTACAATAAAACTTACAGGCAATGGAATGAAGAATTCTCTTCTCTGAAAGAACCAACAATTTCCAGGTCCAAATACTAATAGTTGCAGTTTTCAAAGAGTTAAATTCTGTAAGTTTTAATTTGCTTTAAAAAGAATGAACCTGTAGAATATGACATTATGGTTGAGCTAAGATTATCAAGTTATTTGATCACCACAAATGTGAAAAAGTGAATCTACAAAAACCACAGTGCAGAGAGGATAAGTCACTGGGGTAACCAGCTGTACTTTTCCTGTCTAAACTCAAGAACTCTGGTTTTCAAAGTATGGCCTAGAGACCCTGTGATGTCCCAAGACCCTTCAAGGGACCTGGGAGGTCAAAACTATTTTCATAATGAACTTACTTGTCTTTTTTCACTCACATTCTTTCACGAGCATTTCTCAGAGTCTATATGTCATCTGATGACATCATCACTCTAACAGCTAATAGAATGGAAGTTGTTTTAAGTTTTTCTGTCTTAATTTCTAACATAGTAAATATCGATAGATAGAAAACACACAAAAGCTCTTTGAAGTCCTCAAAAATGTTTAAGAATAAAGGGTCCAAAAAGCTTGAGATTTCTTACTGTAAAACAACTTTTTAGTTAGTTGCCTTTGGAAGGGAACTTTTTTGTTTGTTTAAATAATTTTATTTATTTTTGGCTATGCAGGGTCTTCATGCAGGCTTTTCTCTAGTTGCAGCAAGCGAGGGCTACTCTCTAGTTGCAGCGTGCGGATTTCTCCCTCCAGTGGCTTCTCTTGTTGCGGAACACAGGCTCTAGAGCACTGGCTGAATAGTTGTGGCACACGGGCTTAGCTGTTCCACAGCATGTGGGATGTTCCTCAACCAGGGACCAATCCTGTGTATCCTACATCAGAAGGCAGATTCTTTACCACTGAGTCACCAGGAAAGCCCAGAAGGGAACTTTCGATACGTGAAACCAATTATATTTAAATTTTACACCTTCAAAGAGGAAAAAAAATGTGTAAGTTTCTAAATTTTGCTTTACTATCTTATATCTGTTTATCTGAAAGAAGGAGGGTCTTTCCACATAGATCCTAAATTATTTTTCCCCCTGGGAAACAAGTAAGCCCCATAATGGCAAGTCGTATTGCCCAGAAGGCAGCATACACAACACAACAGTAAAAAGAACCGTTTCTACAGGGATTCAGACAGATATTTGTATATCACTGATCACAGCAGCTTTATTCATGATCCTCAAAAGGTAGAAACTACCCAGATGTCCATCCACAGATGAATGGATACACAAAATGTGGTCTGTAAGAAATACAGAATATCATTCTAAGGAAGAAAATTCTGACACATATTGCAACATGGATGAACCTTGAAAACATACAAAGTGAAATAAACCAGACACAAAAGGACAAATACTCTGTGATCTCAGTTACCTGTGGTATCTAGAATGTGCAAATTTACAGAGACAGAAAATAGAACAGTGGTTACCATTGTCTACCAGACAGAAAATAGTGGTTACCAGAGGCTGGAGGTAGTGGGGGATGGAAAGTTATTGCTTCATGGGTACGGAGTCTCAGTTTGGGTTGATAAAGAAGTTCTAGAAATGGATGGTGATAATGGTTGCACGGAAATGTGAATGTACTTACAGCACTGAATTGTAGAATTAACATGGTTAAAGTGGTATAAATAAAGAACAAAAAGAGATTCTAGAGCCAGGTAACGTGGATTCAAAACTCAGGTCTACCACTTAATATTTTGTGTGACTTTTGTGCTTCAGTTTCCTCATCTGCAAAATGATAACACACAGCATAAGGTTGTTTTGAGGATTGCATGAGTTAACGTATGAATAAGCACATGCCTAGAATGCTCCCAGGCACCTAGTAAACGCCCTGTCACTGACTCTCAAACTTTGGCATGCCTCAGAGTCACCTGGAAAGCCTATTCAAATCAGGCTTGCTAGACCCCCAATCCCCTGAGTGTCTGTTCCAGTGGTCTGGGAAGGGACCCAAGAATTGGCATGTCCACAGGTTCCCAGGACTTGCTGGTGCTGCCCATCCAGGAAGCACACATTGAGAACCACTGCTCTGTACAAATATCAGCTGTCATTATTATTATTAGCAATGTCTGAGGTAGTACCAGGCAAATCCACAAATACTGGGAGAAGGAAGGAAAGACAGAAGTATAGTTCCTCCTCTACTTACAGAATACTTCCCTTCTGGCCACCATATGTGTGGGGGGGGCATGGGAAGAGGGTGTTTCTCCCACAGGAAGCAATTCTCCATCTCTCCATAGGCACCAAGGGCCCCACAATTTAACTCAATTAAGGAGCCTGGCGGGCTGCAGTCGTGGGGTTGCAGAGAGTCAGACACGACTGAGTGACTAACACACACTGACACTATTTACCTGGTGTTACCATCACAGTCCGCACATTAAAGACTCAGCCCCACAAGACTGCTTCCCCCTGCCCCTTAAACACCAGTGGGAAGGCTGGGTTATTACCTGTGCTTCTGAAGAATGGCCTATAAACAGTATCCCAGGAAGCCCTGCTGCTGCTGCTGCTAAGTCACTTCAGTCGTGTCCGACTCTGTGTGACCCCAGACAGCAGCCCACCAGGCTTCCCCTTCCCTGGGATTCTCCAGGCAAGAACGCTGGAGTGGGTTGCCATTTCCATCTCCAATGCATGAAAGTGAAAGTGAAGTCGCTCAGTCGTGTCTGACTCTTAGCGACCCCATGGACTGCAGCCTACCAGGCTCCTCCGTCCTTCTCAGGTTCAATTAATTTGCTAGAGCGTTCCATAGAACTCAGGAAAACAATTTACTTACAGGATTATCAGTTTATTTCAAAGGATGTTAAAGGATATCAATGAGCAACCAGAAGAAGTGGTGGGCAGGGCAGGGCAGCGGGAAAGGAGTGTGGGGTTCTGTGACCCTCAGCACCCTCCAGCCCCAGAGTTCAGGGATTTTTGTTGCTGCTGTCTTCATCAGACAGGTGAGAATGACTAAACCACTGGCCACTGTGGATTACGTCAATCTCCAGTTCCTCTCCCCTCCCAGGAGGTAAGAACTTCCCAGGTGGCTCAATAGAAAGAATCCACCTGCCGGTGCAGGAGACGCAGGTTCAATCCCTGGGTGGGGAAGTTCCCTGGAGAAGGAAACAGCAACCCACTCCAGTATTCCTGCCTTAAAATCCCACAGACAGAGGAGCCTGGCAGGCTACAGTCCACAGGGTTGCAAAGAGTTGGACCTATCTGAGTGACTGAACAACAACACAGGAGATAGGAGGGGCTGAAAGTTCCAACCTTCTAATCACTAGGTTGGTTTCCCTGGCAACCAAGGGCTTCCCAAAAGCCTCTAATATAAACTCAGGTGTGGCTGAAAGGAGATTGTTAAGAATAATGAAAGACACCTTCATGGCTCTTATCATTTCGGAAATTCCAAGAGTTTTAGGAGCTCTGTGCCAGGAATAGGAACAAAAACCAAATATACATTTCTTACTGTAAATCACAGAAGAATTTACTGAGCCCCTAATATGAAATTTTCCTACAAAGAGATGATCTCAAAGCCTTTCCCGGTGGATATCTACACGAGCAACTACCAAATTGAGGCTCCCAGAGATTTGCAAAGACTCCCAAGGAAGGCAGAGAAGCAACATCACTCTCAACATCACTGAGATCTCAGAGCTTTGGAGAATGGGGGAAGAGCTCCTGTTTACAAAATAGTGCTGACATTGGAAGGGAAGAAGAGGTGAGGGGGACGTGGCTTATGCTGGTCTCACAGCCATTTTGGGGGTGTGTGCCCCTGCTCACCACAGCAAGTGGCCTGACAGTCCTAGCCTCATTGATGCACTGGGATCTCTCGATTTTCAGAGGCTACTGGTCTCAGCAAACCTGCAGGGAGCCTACTTAGCCTCCCAGGCACAAACACAAGCCTGGAAGAGTCCAAGTGTTTCAGCCCTGGGACACCCTTGACCGACCAGCCACAGGAGCCAAGGGATAAACACTCTCTTCTTCCGGGTCCCGGGGTGGCAATGCTGAGGGGCACTGATAGTTCGCCAGAGTCCTGGTGAGGAGCACTGACCCAGTAACTCACCTTCGTTTGGCATTCCTTCCTTCCCTTTGTCCCTATTTCTTTGGACGTTCTTCCTCTTCTGTTCCCTGGGATACCTTTCCAAAATAAAAGGCCTGGGCCAAAGCCCTTGTCTCAGTCTTCAACTGACCCCAGCAGAGACAGGACATAAGCCCAGGTCCCCGCACTTACACAGCTGGGGCGGGAGCATAATGAGCAGCCAGCCCTGTGGCCCTGCTCCTCTCCCACCTAGTGCTGGGTACAAGGCTCTGCACCTGGTAGGTGCTTTAACGGAGAAGGCAGTGGCACCCCACTCCAGGACTCTTGCCTGGAAAACCCCATGGACGAGGAGCCTGGTAGGCTACAGTCCACGGGGTCGCTAAGAGTCGGACACAACTGAGCGACTTCTCGCTTTCCTGCATTGGAGGAGGAAATGGCAACCCACTCCAGTGTTCTTGCCTGGAGAATCCCAGGGACAGGGGAGCCTGGTGGGCTGCTGTCTATGGGGTCGCACAGAGTCAGACACGACTGAAGCGACTTAGCAGCAGCAGCAGATGCTTTAAAACTACCAGTTAAGTGGGTAAAAAGAAATAAAATGATGGCAAACTATATAAGATAGACTCTAACTGCCGTGTTGTACAACACAGACCCTAAGTAACGTAAGCTTCCGAGGAAAGGATGAAGTCTAAAGCAGAAAGAAAGGGCTGAGAAAGAGCTTTGAAAGATTATCAAGAGAGGAAGGTGGTCCTGGAAAAGGAAGAAAAGTCTCCACAGGTTGAAGACCCAGAGTCTGGACTCCTCAGAGCTGGCAACACAGAAAGCGGGGAGAGATGGGACAAGGTATATTCAGATGAAGGTCGGACTCCGTAACTAAAGAGGAGAGAGAAGATTTTACATGGCAGTTCATGAAGGTTGTGAGCAGAAGTATGAACCAATTTCCCCCACTTAACTATGTCAAACTTTCTACAAAACCCTTGACAACCAAACACTTGGGCTTATAACTTCTTATCTCTTTCTTTTCTTCCTATGAAACTGAAATGTTAGTAGCTTTTAGTCATGTTTGATTCTTTGCAACCCTATGGACTGTATGTAGCCCACCAGGCTCCTCTGTCCATGGAATTCTCCAGGCAAGAATATTGAAGTGGGTTGCCATTCCCTTCGCCAAGGGATCTTCCTGACCCAGGGATTAAGCCCAGAGCCCCTGCATTGCAGGCAGATTCTTTACTATGTGAACCACCAAGGAAGCCCCGTTTCTTCCTATAGCAATTACTAATTGGCCAGGCACACATATTTATTTAATCCACAAGCCCCATGAGGTAGGATCTATTATTGTCTTCATTTTGCAGACTGGAGAAACTGGGCCACACAGAAGTTATAAAGCTGGGTAACAGCTAGAATTCAAACCTTGCCAGTCTAGCTCTTTCTTTCACATCTATCCCCCACAACAAAGTCCCACTGTCTACATGAGAATCCTACAAGATTCCTTTCCCAGTGTTTCTCATGTGGTGTATCCTTACCATTTTCATAACCCATAACCACAGATAATTTTGTATGTTTCCTAGACATTCATTGAGTTCCTGGTACATATACCAGATGCTGGGCCAGCAGCTGGGAACACAAAGCTGAAGCTGAAACTCCCCCTTTCCCAGGAAGGTCCCATTACAGATCCTGCAAGATGAACCAAGTCCTAGAGAGGTGAACCTTACTGGTCATGGTAAGACAGTGGACCAAATTAGTAGGTGAAAAGACAAATTCTCACTCATGCCAAAATAACTGATACTGGGCATCTGCTCTGTGCAAATCCCTAGCAGGTGGGAAGAAAGGAAGGAGACAGACACTGAAATGAGTTGTCACGCTGTCCCACTTCACACCCACAAAGGAGAAGAATAGTAAAAGTGGTCACACCACACCTTAGACATGCGAGACGCAAAATAAAATTATCAGTTCAGTCTTCCTCTAACACCCCTTTAAATCATGTTACTCACAGGACCTTTCCATAACTGACCACATGAAATTCAAGATCCTGTTCTTGGCATTCAAGGCCCCCATCTTCTATTCTACTTGGTTCTGACCTCACTGCTGATCAAATCAGTCTTTTTCTTCCAAATACATTACTAGCAAATAAAAAGAAAATATTCACACTTTTTGTGTTTACACATATAATTTATGTGGCCTAGAATGTTGTTCTATTTATTTCTAACCATCCTTATTTATGACCATTTTCAAAAGTATCCAATGCAAGGATGGCTATTGTTTCCACTCAGATGATTTTGGTCCTTTCTCTACCACAGTCCTACTGCACTGGTGGATTAAAGTCTCTGCTATTTGGCACCAATGAATTTTGCTCTGTATGGTTCTTATAGCCATGAATGTAACAGCTGGCACATAGTAGGTGCTCTAGAACCCTTATGAGATTCATGATGAAGTGTTAAATAAGTACCATAGGGAAAGATCTCGAATTGTCATGCACTGTACTTTAATATAACTTGTTATAAAATCTTCTTTCTCTTCCTCCCTTGAAACATAAAGAAATATACTGATTCATCAGCCTTGTAAATAAGCCGAGTCTTCCCCAAGGAACTACTGTGACATGAATGAAATCAGTTTACAACTGGACAAGATACTTCTAGAACAGTGGTGGCACACGCTAAGCTGAGCACCGAAGAATTGATGCTTTTGAACTGTGGTGTTGGAGAAGGCTCTTGAGAGTCCCTTGGACTGCAAGGAGATCCAACCAGTCCATTCTGAAGGAGATCTGCCCTGGGATTTCTTTGGAGGGAATGAGGCTGAAGCTGAAACTCCAGTACTTTGGCCACCTCATGTGAAGAGTTGACTCATTGGAAAAGACTTTGATGCTGGGAGGGATCGGGGGCAGGAGGAGAAGGGGACGACAGAGGATGAGATGGCTGGATGGCATCAGTGACTCTATGGACGTGAGTCTGAGTGAACTCCGGGTGTTGGTGATGGACAGGGAGGCCTGCGTGCTTCGATTCATGGGGTCGCAGAGAGTCGGACACAACTGAGCGACTGAACTGAACTGAACTGAAGCTTCCAATAACTATTTGTGAAAGTGAGTAAAATAATCAGCTTTTTTTCTTCACTCCTACCATACACTATAAAACATGGCAAAGACTTTCAATAAGAAAGTTTGCAAGAAGAATCTGAAGAGTAACCCAGGTTAAACAAAGAGAAAGCAATTTCTTACATGATGTATTATCCTATAAGACTTGGGCTACTTTCCCCATGGCATTCACAATCTTCGAATGCTTAAGTTAATTAGGGTCATTCCTCTCCACCTTTAGAAGCTATTAGTGGAAACCTGCTCAACACTAGACACAAAATCTGGACATGACGTTTTCAGATACTTTGTGGATACAATGACACTGCTGACAGACACATTAAGTTGTGATTACAAGCCGCTAAGTAATAAATATACCCATTTCACTTCACACTGCACACCTTTTTAAAAGATAAGAAAGTAATGAGCAAATAAATGAGACTTTTATCTCCCAAACGATCTGTTATTAGCATAAAAGAAAAATAGCACAGAAAGGATAAATTCTGCAACTCCACTGTGTACAAAACAAAAAAGCTTTGGAAATCAGCTGAAAGCAACTCACAAGATAATAAGGATACTTTGGAACATGTGGCACTTATCTGGCTTTTTTTTTTTTTTTTTCTTCCAACAAAACATAATATGAATAAACTGTGTTAGACTATTGTTGTGAAACCTGCCTCGGTGCCTCCAATCCAGAAACCTCCCTTTTGCATTGAGATCTGCCGAGTGACACATGAGCTCTAAAGTGGGTGGATAAAAATAACCTGGTCCTCAAAAAGACATGATAAACGCCAGACAGCTGAGTCACTTTGAAGCCCATTTTGACTCCCGAAAAGGACAATTCACCCTCCTTTTTCCTTCTCACACATACACATACAACCTGGTGAAAAACACACCAACAGCGCCGGGTGAAAGGCGGTGGTGCGTCTCGACTTCCCCCGCCAGTCTCTGAGGTCACGACTAGCGATTGAACTTTTAATCATTTATAGTGGTGCATTTCAGTTAAAGCGACTCGTTTAGGAGGGAAAGGGAAAGGATTCAGGAAACCGTTAACAATCCAACAGACCCTCTATTTCTGCTGCCCTAGTGGAAGCACCCGACGATTTCTTCCGATGTTCTGACGGAAAGAAAAGGAGTGGGGAGTGATGTAAAGCGGATAGAGAAAAGCTCAGAGAGGAAAGCAGAACTGTCCAGGAGTGGGAATCCCTGGGCAAAACAAATGGTCCCAGAAAGAGAAGGGCTGCGTACATCCGGAGTGAATCAACCTCGTCCGCCCACCCGCCCTCCGTGCTCCCCCCAAAGAGGACGCAAACCATCTGCAACGCTTCGACTCGGTCTATCTTTCAAACGGTGGCGGGGCTTTGGAACCGCTGCTAGGAATTGGGGTCCTGGCAGCCTAAGAAGGCTGGCGGAGCAAATGACCCCGGCCGTCCCGGGCTTCAGCGGCAGCAGCCCTGGGGAACCCGGCGCCGCCGGGCACCCAGTAGGCACTCCTTAAGTGTTTGTCGACCTGCCGTGCCCCTGAGGCAACTCTGAGGCCCGGAGGAGCCGGTCCCCGGCTGCCACCGCGCATCTTCTCCCCCGGCCCGCGCTTCACGTGCGGCCGAGCTGGGCGACTCGCGACCGCCGCAGGCCGCGGGCACCGCAACCTCCCCCGAGACGCCGTCCTGCCGCCGAGTCTCACTCACCGGGGAGTCGTAGGAGAAGGCGCACTCGTTCTTGTAGACCCTGTCCCCGGACCGGGGCACGCGGATGGTGGGCATGTGGGGCACTAGCAGCTCGCCGATGTCTCCTGCAGCCATCTTCCTGCTGCCGCTGCCGCCCGGCATGCCGAACAGGGCGCCCCGGCGCTGCATGGCCGCGGCGCGCACTCGAGCCGAGCCGAGCGGAGCGCTGGGTCTGCCCACCTCGGCGGCGGCGGCGGCGGCGGCGGCGGCGGGCTGCGCGGGCTACTGGAGCCGAGCCGGGACGGGCGGGGAGAGCCGGCCGCCGGGCGGGAGCGGGCACCCCGGGCCTGGGCTGGCGGGCGGGCTGGCTGGTGAAGGGGACGCTGCTATTTTTAATCCAATGGCGAATCGCCGGCCCAGCTGCAGCGTCAGGCGGGGCGCTCGGGAGCACCCGCCGCAGCGCGCAGGGAGGGGGCACTGGAGAGGGGCCTGGGGCCCTGGCCTGGCTTAGCGGCCGAGGCGGAGGGCGAGTCCTTGGGGCGCAGGCTCCGGAGCCGGCTGCGGTGGAGCACCACCGCCGTGTTTTCTATCATAAATCGCTAGTCTGCGAAGGGGAAACTCCGAGGCAGCCAACAAAGGGCAGGATTTGAGATTTTTAAAACCGCTAGCTTTTAAACAACCAGGATAACAGCGGGAACGTACCCTGATTGGATAGGGGTGGGACTCCAGAACTTAAAGTGGGGCCCAAATCTAAATTTGTTTTTGGCACTTCGATGTTAATCTAAGACTTGTTCCTCACGTTTTTAAGATCTAAAGCTCTTTGAAAGAGAATAGAGTAAGATTGCTGCTGCTGCTGCTACTGCTAAGTCGCTTCAGTCGTGTCCGACTCTGTGCCGACCCCATAGACGGCAGCCCACCAGGCTCCCCCGTCCCTGGGATTCTCCAGGCAAGAACCCTGGAGTGGGTTGCCATTTCCTTCTCCAATGCATGAAAGAGAAAAGTGAAAGTGAAGTCGTTCAGTCGTGTCCGACTCTTAGCGACCCCATGGACTGCAGCCTACCAGGCTCCTCCGTCCATGGGTTTTCCAGGCAAGAGTACTGGAGTGGGGTGCCATTGCCTTCTCCGAGAGTAAGATTAAGTAAGGATAAATGTATATTTTTCCAGTAATACTGATTTTGCTTCCGAATGGGGGAGAGTATCAGGATTATTTGGGGGAAGGTGTATTTTTCTCTATCTTTGGAAAGTCTTCTCTGCATGAACCATTTCAGTTGACTGATTTGGGATCTTACTGCATACATACTTCTTCCCTGCCTTTGCATGTCCAGTTCCTTAAATAATAAATGGGATAGGTTGGGGTGGGAGGTGATATAATAATCTGCAAAAACAGAATATGTGTCACAGCATACTCTTATTTTCTTAAAAAAAAAAAAAGAAATTCAGAACATGAGGTCAGTTCCACTGAGCTTCCCTAACTACATCTAATCTAAGGAGCAGGATACCAGTGACACCTAACAGTTAATGAAACAGAAAAAGTGACTCAATACACTGATTTTTATGCAAATCAAGACTACAATGAGGTACCACTTCACAGAGGGTCAGAACGACCATCATTAAAAAGTCTACAAACACAAATGCTGGAGAGGGTGTGGAGAAGGGAACTCTCCTACACTGTTGGTGGGAATATAAGTTGGCAGAGCCACTGTAGAAAACAGTATGGAGATTCCTCAGAAAACTAAAAATAGAAATTACCATATGATCCAGCAATCCCACCCCTGGGCAGATACTCAGATAAAACTATAATTCAAAAAGGTACACGCACCCTTGTGTTCATAGCAGCACTATTCACAATAGCCAAGACATGGAAACAACCCAAGTGTCTGTCAACAGATGAATGGATAAAGATGTGATGCATATGTACATTGAAATACTACTCAGCCATGAAAAAGAACAAAATAATGCCAAAGTAAGTCAGAAAGAGAAAGACAAATACCATATAATATCACTTATGTGTAGAATCTAAAATATGGCACAAATGAATCTACAAAACAGAAACAGACTTACAGATATAGAGAACAGACTTGCAGCTGCCAAGGGCAGGAGGAGAGAGAGAAAAGACTGGGAATTTGGGGTTGGTAGATACAAACTCTTATGTTTAGAATGGATAAACAACAAGGTCCTAATGTATAGCACAGGGAACTATAGCCAATCTCCTGTGATAAACCATAATGGGAAAGAATATTAAAAAAAAAAAAAGAATGTATGTATGTGTATAACTGAGTCACTTTGCTGTACAACAGAAATCGGCACAACATAGTAAATCAACCGTACTTCAGTTAAAAAACAAAAAACAAACATGCTGATTCCTATAAGCCTTTCCCAGGTCAAACAGTACTTAAATTCTTTTTCTTTTTTCTTCCATTATTTCTGTCACTCTCTCTGATTCTTCAGATGTGCTGGCTCTGCTAGGGAGAAATGATGGTACCTGGAATTTGACATGCGTTACCTGGAATAGATGGATGAGCTCTTTCTGCACTTCTAAATTTCCATACCTCAAGCAAGGCTCTAACACACCATACATCTATGTAACTCACAACTTTCTAACTCAATCTAATGGAAATGGAGAAGAGGAGACAAAAGCAAAAAAGTAAACACTATTGCTACCCTCCTCCTTGGGAAGATACTCTCAAGGAATTTTTGCTTTTTATTATCCTCACCCACTTATCACTTTCTGTAGTATCTGTGCCTGTTTCAGGTTCAAGGATGAAGCTTGCTTGTCTAATTTCAGAGAAAAACTTGACTCAGGAACCTTCAAAATATTTTAAGTATTTTTAAGTTGAATGCAAATTAAATCAAGACACCATTTTTCACCCTTCACATTAATACAGATATGCTGAGTTGGCCCAGGTTTGGGAAATAGGCCCTCATATACTTTGTCGATAGACTGAAAGCATTCAATCTCTTTGAAGGCAAATTTAATACTAAGTATGATTTTATATGCCTATACAATTTTCCCCAGCAATTCTTCATCTAGACATTTAAGCTACAGATAAGTTTACACTATATAAGGATATTTGTTGGAGCATTGCTATAGTAACAAAAAACTAAGAAGAGCCTAAAACTCCATCTATAGGAAGTGATTAAAACACAGTACCGCTGGAAGAATAAAGCACCCTGTATGTGCTGATGTGGAATAATCTCCAAACCATATTACTAGATTAAAAGAGCCGAGTGAGAATTAATGTGTAAAAGCAAGACCATGCGTTCAATGCCTACTGCACATCCTATATACCGTGGGCCTTCCTTGTAAGTGTCAGTAACTGTGCTAAATATTTTTAATGTTGCCCCTAGATAGCTATAGATTTAGATATCAATATTCTATTAGTAAATTTATGCAACATTGTAGATAGATAGGTTCTTGTTTGGCCTTTGGAAGCCTCTGGAAGAATATAAAAGAAATTAATGTCAACTGTGCTCTGTGGAGAGAAACACAATGCCTAGGTTTAAAGAGGCACTTACTACTACTCTTTATCTTTCTGTACCACTAACAATTTTTATCATGTGGAAGTATTGCTCTAAAAAGTAATTAAAACTCAATTGTGAAAACAATCTAAGTTCGGTAACAAGTAATATTAGTAGAAGTTGAGGACAATTACTGCACCACTATAAAAATACATCCCAAATTTTTTCATGCAGTGAAACACTTTGAAAATGACAATGTTTGTACAGCCCACTAAAGTAATTGGTCAATTACTTCAATTCATGAAGCCTGGAGCTACTAGTCTGGGGGCCCCAGTGACCCCAAGCCCCACCCATGCACTCTCAAGGATCAAAGAGATCTTATCAAACCTGAATGCCATCTCTGTATATCAAAATGTCAACGGCACACCGGATGGAAAGTTTTAATCAAAACAAGGGAAAATGATACCATCTAAATATGGACGAATGATTAAATTGGGTATATCTATTCAAAAATGTTTATATAAATCTTAAAAATGATTTTTATAAAAATGACTGTTTTAATCCATTTGTAATATGTTCAGTTCAGTTCAGTTCAGTCGCTCAGTCGTGTCCGACTCTCTGCAACCCCATGAATTGCAGCACGCCAGGCCTCCCTATTCATCACCATCTCCTGGAGTTCACTCAGACCCACGTCCATCGAGTCCGTGATGCCATCCAGCCATCTCATCCTCTGTCGTCCCCTTCTCCTTCTGCCCCCAAACCCTCCCAGCATCAGAGTCTTTTCCAATGAGTCAACTCTTCTCATGAGGTGGCCAAAGTACTGGAGTTTCAGCTTTAGCATCATTCCTTCCAAAGAAATCCCAGGGCTGATCTCCTTCAGAATGGACTCGTTGGATCTCCTTGCAGTCCAAGGGACTCTCAAGAGTCTTCTCCAACACCACAGTTCAAAAGCATCAATTCTTCGGCGCTCAGAGCTTAATCTATTTACAATAATTATACAATATTATTGTAAGATTTTAATTAAAAATAAACATGCATTTTTGACAAAACTGGAAAGACATGTAAAATTTAAATAGTTACATTTAGGATTTGGTTATAAGATTTTGTTTCTACTTTTAAAATGTCTACAATGATGCTACATTTGTTTTATAAAAATTTATCAAGGCAAAAAAGCTGAGATAATGTCTTAATTGTGCCATTGTAGGAAAAATTCTAGTTCTGTTACTGGAACTTTTAAACTCAATTTTGCAAATTCTACACGTGCATTTATAACTACACTGTTTCACTGTTGGGTCAGTTTCCACCCGCCGATCTTGATCAAAGAGCAGAAATAAAGTGGTGATGGGTACACAATTTTAACTTCCAACATAAATTTAAAGGCTTATCAAAGAGATTTCAGAGGACTAAGATGAACTGACTTTCGTCACATTAAGGTGGTTAGACCATCAAGTCACTCTACAGCTCAAAAGCCTCCTCCCATGATGTTTGGTGGAGCCCAGACTCCCCTGGCCTAACGTTCAGGGACCTCTCCCAACTAGCACTCCTTCTTTTCAGACTTTACTCCCACTCCTACACTTCTGGTGAACACAATTTACTGTCCCCCAAGGATAAATGTACTTGTCTCCTAGCCTCGGTTGAAAGCTCTCTCCTCTCATTTCTATTTTTTCAATCCTTTCAAGACTTTTTCCATGAAACCTTTTCTGAATGCTCCAACCCTCAGGGATCAATCTTTGAAAAATGACAGTCCCCAAGAGAAAAATCTTTTAAAAGAAGTTATATTTCTTAGCATCCTTGCACATCGTGGAAGCTCAGTGTTTACGGAATATTGCCCACCGAGAATGGTCTGCTTATTTTAGACACTCAATAAGTACCTACCAAATGAATGACTCACATCTGTGACATTGTAATAGATATGTTTTGCAGTCAGCTTTGTTCCTTTTAGGTAAAGTACACTGCTGCATAAATGTTCCCAGGACTGACAGAGGTTACATTAAAACATGACATGAGTATTAGTTACTGAGACTAATGTCAAAACGGGGAATTAGGAAAATCTACAGAGAAAAAGATGTCTTAATTATTTCAATTAATGGAAAAGCCCTTGACCTCAGATGTCCTCTAATTATGTGCCGTGATCTGTTAAAGCCATATATGGTGACAGCTTGTTGTGGAGACATCCATAAAATTTTCTATCCTGCAGAGAGCCCCTGCAAGAAGCGCTGGTTATTATACAGAACACTAGGTCACTGGTTAAGAAATGTAACGCATTTTCTGCTTGAAGCAATTCTATATAACAATCAAAAGTCATATGGTTTAAGAATATTCATTGACATGGAAAAATGACTCCTGTAATGCAAACAGCAAGAAGAGACTGTCAATGAGCATATACACTATCACTCTGTCTAAATACATACACACACATATATCACATTCAGTTCAGTTCAGTCGCTCAGTCATGTCCGACTCTTTGCGACCGCATGAATTGCAGCATGCCAGGCCTCCCTGTCCATCATCAACTCCCGGAGTTCACCCAAACTCATGTCCATTGAGTCGATGATGCCATCCAGCCATCTCATCCTCTGTTGTCCCCTTCTCCTCCTGCCCCCAATCCCTCCCAGCATCAGGGTCTTTTCCAATGAGTCAACTCTTCGCGTGAGGTGTCCAAAGTATTGGAGTTTCAGCTTTAGCATCAGTCCTTTCAAAGAACACATAGGACTGATCTTCTTTAGGATGGACTGGTTGGATCTCCTTGCACTCCAAGGGACTCTCAAGAGTCTTCTCCAACACCACAGTTCAAAACCACTGGACCACTGGGGCAAGTCCTGGTTTATATATATATATATATATATATATATATATATTTTTTTTTTTTTTTTAATCTGTTCACAGCAGGTTTGTCTACACCTGAGTGGACAAAAGCATCAATTCTTCGGTGCTCAGCTTTCTTCACAGTCCAACCCTCACATCCATACATGGCCACTGGAAAAACCATAGCCTTGACTAGACGGACAATATTAGGTTGGAATAAGCTGTCTGTTAGTGGTGTTTATCTCTGGCTGAAAAAATTATTTTTGTTTCTTTTTTCTTTGTCCTTTTCCATGTTATCTAAATGTTTTCAATTAAGTCTCCATTTCCTTTTGTAAATAAGAGGTTTTTTTTTTTACATTAAATAAGAGGTTAACTTTTTACATTACCATTGATTATGTCAGTTTTCTCTTCCACTTGCCTTCTTTCTTACTTGCTGGTCCCCTTTAGTTTCCATATAAGACTCAGCAAGTTTCTGGTGTTAAGTTTATAGATAATCTGCCTAAATAGAATGGAGGTTCAGTTTGGAATGAGCAAGCTCCTTGACAAGCTCTTAACATCAAGATAAGGTAAACTGTTATTCTGCTTAAGAGGAAATCTGAGATCTCTATTCATCTTTTGGGGTTTCGTGATGTGTAATACCACAGTCCTTCCAGGAGACTGAATCATAAGTTGCTCACAGAAGTAGACAAGGTGCCTTTCTGGCCAATCTGACACCATCCCTACTCACACCCACCACCATTTCCATGCACACACTGAAAGATGTAGCCATCACTCAGGTGTGACAAACCTGATGTGAACAGAGTTTAAAAAAAAAAAAAGAAAGAAATATATATATATATAAAAACCAGGACTTGCCCCAGTGGTCCAGTGGTTAAAACTCTGCACTTCCACTGCAGGGGCACAGGTTCAATCTCTGGTCAGGGAACTAAGATTCCCCACATACCATGCCCCCCCCCAAAAAAATTAACCATAGAGCCACAGGCTGCTCTTCTGATTTCCTAATAAGGGACAAAGGAAGTTACCTAAACATGGTACCGATTGGCCCCCAAATCAAAGAAATGTAGCAAACATAGTGCCACATTCTTAGTGGTAGGGAGCTTGAGATAAAGAACTTGACCTTCACCTTTCTTTATTATTAAACTTCCCTCTGGATTTCGGTGGGATGGCAAATCCCTGTATTTCTCAGGATCTCTCTCTCACCCTCTGTCGCAGGGCACTTTCTCTCTCCGGGTCCTGTCTGCACACTGTCATCACCGTAGGACTAGCACAATGTCCTATAGATGTTGAAGGTCAAGATCAGGAGTTGGCAAACTGCAGTTGGCAAATCCAGCCTGCAGTTTGCTTTCGTAAATAAAGTCCTACTGGAAGCCCAGACATACTCATCCACTTACATACTGTCTGTGGCCACTCTGGCACTCTAACAGGAAAGTGGAGTGGATGCAACCAAAACCACACTTACTGATGCCAAAAGTATTTACCATCTGGCCCTTTACAGAAAACATTTGCCAACCCCTAATCAAGATCCCTACAGGCCATGTGTTATGATTCAGAATCAGAACTGACACAACCCTAAACAAGAGAGCTATGCTGTGCTACTTATTCTTCAAGTGATGGCAAACCTGTTTATCTGAATGGAGAAAATGCTTTCAACCACATCAGTAGCTGCAAAATGAATGCCACGAGATGTATTCATTTGCTTCATAAGGAGATCATCCGTGGGACCTCAACCAAATTGAAATCACCGCCTTGTTCACTTTACCACAGTCCACTATCAGTCTTCACTCTAATTAGAAAAATGACAGAAAATGATGGGGAGGGTGACAGAAATCACCAAGTCTATGTCTTCCTGATCTTTGATATTGGCATAAATTTCTGCAGCTCCACTCAAAGTGTAGCTTTAATTCACATTTATAATTTTTTTAGGGAACGGAAACACCAGTGGCATCTTCTTGGTCCTTCTGAAACAGAGCAAGACGCTATAGTCCTTGCTCCCCGCCCCTGCCCCCACCAAGTCCTCTTCCTGCCTTTTGTCTATGGAAAAACTTTAGCCAAAGAATGTTTCATCAGAGAAGTGAGAAAATGTAGAAACAAAGGAAAACAGTCAAAGGAAACCAAATAATAATAATGTAGTCACTAAGCAAAGTCAAGGACCTCCAGTTCCTCCACAAGTACCATAGAGAATATTCTGAACCCTAGGCTGTGAGCTGTTCTATAGAGACTGAAACCCCCACCAGGTGGAAGAAGTTAACTACTTGATGACCAAACTGTAAGCTATGATTTGAAAAGTGAAAGTCATTCAGTCATATCCAACTCTATACAGTCCATGGAATTCTCCATGCCAGAATACTGGAGTGGGTAGCCTTTCCATTCTCCAGGGGATCCTCCCCACTCAGAGTTCGAACCCAGGTCTCCCACATTGCAGGCAGATTCTTTACCAGCTGAGCCACCAGGGAAGCCCAACAATACTGGAGTGGGTAGCCTATCCCTTCTCCAGGGGATCTTCCCAATCCAGGAATTGAACCAGGGACTCCTGCATTGCAGGCAGATTCTTTACCAACTGAGTTATCAGGGGAGCCATGATTTAAGCTACTGCAATTCTGAGAATTGGCCTCAAGGAAATGAGAAAAGAACAACCCTGGAATAGAAGATTCAGTTCAGTTCAGTTCAGTCGCTCAGTCGTGTCCGACTCTTTGTGGCCCCATGAATTGCAGCACACCAGGCCTCCCTGTCCATCTCCAACTCCCGGAGTTCACTCACGTCCATCGAGTCCGTGATGCCATCCAGCCATCTAATCCTCTGTCATCCCCTTCTCCTCCTGCCCCCAATCCCTCCCAGCATCAAAGTCTTTTCCAATGAGTCAACTCTTCTCATGAGGTGGCCAAAGTACTGGAGTTTCAGCTTTAGCATCATTCCTTCCAAAGAAATCCAGGGCTGACCTCCTTCAGAATGGACTGGTTGGATCTCCTTGCAGTCCAAGAGACTCTCAAGAGTCTTCTCCAACACCACAGTTCAAAAGCATCAATTCTTCAGCACTCAGCTTTCTTTATAGTCGAACTCTCACATCCATACATGACCACTGGAAAAACCATAGCCTTGACTAGATGGACCTTTGTTGGCAAACTAAGGTCTCTACTTTTTAATATACTACCTAGGCTGGTCATAACTTTTCTTCCAAGGAATAAGCGTCTTTTAATTTCATGGCTGCAGTCACCATCTGCAGTGATTTTGGAGCCCCGCAAAATAAAGTCTGACACTGTTTCCACTGTTTCCCCAGATATTTCCCATGAAGTGATGGGACCGGATGCCATGATCTTCGTTTTCTGAATATTGAGCTTTAAGCCAACCGTTTCACTCTCCTCTTTCACTTTCATCAAGAGGCTTTTTAGTTCCTCTTCACTTTCTGCCATAAGGGTGGTGTCATCTGCATATCTGAGGTTACTGATATTTCTCCCGGCAATCTTGATTCCAGCTTGTGTTTCTTCCAGTCCAGCGTTTCTCATGATGTACTCTGCATATGAGTTAAATTATATGCAGGAACAGAAGATTAGCTGTACTTAAAAAGGTCAAGATGACGCTAATTAGACCACCACGTGATCAATTTCAAAATGACTGTCAGGGATGACTGCTGTTTCTACATGTAGTCCCCTCCCCTAGTCTATAAAAGTTCTAGCCCCCTGATTGTCAGTGGGGGAGTCAACCTTCACCTTCCCATCCACTCCCAACCCCGGGGTTGCCAGCATCTAAAACAGAGCAAACTTAGCTTTCCACCAACTTGACTCTTTATGGACTTTTGAGCAGCTAGCAACCAAATCCCTTGCTGCTAAACTTCTTCCAATGGTAATTCTTACGCCACAGTTCAGGGAGCCAATGTGGAGATTCTACAATTTGCTAAGGTCATATGTTCCAATAATGCTCTCAGGAACTGGAATACCAGCCACAGAATGAGCTTGGAGTCCTGCTTGGTATACCACGAGTTGAACTAAGTCAGAAATCTATATTCTATCTGCTCCCCATAAGCCTTCACTCTGGCAGATGGGAGTGCCATTTCAGAAGTTATAGTTTCAATCAGAGCCAATTTCCAATGGTCTTTAAAGAGTCTGGATATCTCCCATCTCACAGGACACTGCTACTCGGGAAGCTGCTACAGAGAAGCCTCGGAGGTAGGTTCAGAATGTCCACATTTGAGAATACGACAGCATCTTTCCTAAGGGACCCAGCCTCCACTCCAATCAAGGAGCTCTATGGGTGTCAGTTCACTCCGACTATCTAGCCAGATGGCTTGATCAAAGTCTTTGTTTGCCAAACGTGCCATTTGGGACAGTGGGTATGATATCTTAGTGGAAGTTCCAGTGCTTACAGTCCTGGGAACCCCATGGTAAAATGCAGAGTTGTCTGTGGATTTCAGTTCAGTTCAGTCACTCAGTCGTGTCCGACTCTTTGAGACCCCGTGGACTGCAGCACACCAGGCTTCCCTGTCCATCACAAACTCCTGGAGCTTATTCAAACTCATGTCCATCGAGTCAGTGATGCCATCCAACCATCTCATCCTCTGTCAGCTCCTTCTCCTCCTGCCTCCAATTCCTCCCAGCATCAGGGTCTTTTCCAATGAATCAGTTCTTCACATCAGGTGGCCAAAGTATTGTAGTTTCAGCTTTGGCATCAGTCCTTCCAATGAACATTCAGGACTGATTTCCTTTAAGACTAACTTGTTGGATCTCCTTGCAGTTCAAGGGAGTCTCATGAGTCTTCTCCAACACCACAGTTCAAAAGCATCAGTTCTTCAGTGCTCAGTTTTCTTTATAGACCTACTCTCATATCCATACATGACTACTGGAAAAACCATAGCCTTGACTAGATGGACCTTTGTTGGCAAAGTGATGTTTCTGCTTTTTAAAATGCTGTCTAGGTTGATCATAGCTTTCCTTCCAAGGAGCAAGTGTCTTTTAATTTCATGGCTGCAGTCACTATCTGCAGTGATTTTGGAACCCCCCCAAAATAAAGTCTGTCACTGTTTCCATTGTTCCCCACCTGTTTGCCATGAAGTGATGGGACCAGATGCCATGATCTTCGTTTTCTGAATGTTGAGTTTTAAGCCAACTTTTTCACTCTCCTCCTTCACTTTCATCAAGAGGCTCTTTAGTTCTTCGCTTTCTGCCTTAAGTGTGGTGTCATCTGCATATCTGAGGTTATTGATATTTCTCCCTGCAATCTTGATTCCAGCATGTGCTTCATCCAGCCTGGCATTTAGCATGATGTGCTCTGCATATAAGTTGAATAAGCAGGGTGACAATATACAGCCTTGATGGACTCCTTTTCCTATTTGGAACCAGTCTGTTGTTTCACTTCCATTTCTAAGTGTTGCTTCTTGACCTACATAAAGATTTCTCAGGAAGCAGGTCAGGTGGTGTGGTATACCCATCTCCTTAAGAATTTTCCACAGTTTGTTGTGATCCACACAGTCAAAGGCTTTGGCATAGTCAATAAAGCAGAAGATGCTTTTCTGGAACTCTTGCTGTTTTGATGATCCCAGGGATGTTGGCAATTTGATCTCTGGTACCTCTGCCTTTTCTAAATCCAGCTTGAACGTCTAGAAGTTCACAGTTCATGTACTGTTGAAGCCTGGCTTGGAGAATTTTGAGCATTACTTTACTAGCATGTGTAACTGTGTGGTAGTTTGAACATTCTTTGGCATTGCCTTTCTGTGGGATTGGAATGAAAACTAACCTTTTCCAGTCCTGTGACCACTGCTGGGTTTTCCAAATTTGCTGGCATTTTGAGTATAGCACTTTAACAGTTCATCTTTTAGATTTGAAATAGCTCAACTGGAATTCCATCACCTCCACTAGCTTTGTTCATAGTGATGTTTCCTAAGGCCAACTTGGCTTTGCATTCCAGGATATCTGACTCTAGGTGAGTGATCATACCATCATTGTTATCTGGATCATGAAGGTCTTTTTTGTATAGTTCTTCTGTATATTCTTGCCACCTCTTCTTAATATCTTCTGCTTTTGTTAGGTCTATACCATTTCTGTCCTTTATTGTGCCCATCTTTGCATGAAATCTTCCTTGGTATCTCTAATTTTCATTCCCTAATATCTTTTGATCACATTTGAACTGCTGCCTCATATAAAAACTGTGCCGGCTTTACTCCTGGTAGTGAATGACTACCACCTGGGGTATCCACCCCAGACTCCTCCAGCCCCACAGGAATCAAAAAGCCCACTTCATGGGTAACTGCTGTAAGCAGTATCAGAGCCTACTGAAATGATTAGTAAACTGCCTTTGAAAGATTATGGGCCCTACTGGAGTCATACCTGACAGATCAAATTCAGCATTTCTATCTCCTGAGTCCCTTACTCTACCTTATGCCAAGGAATTTCCAGCCCTCTGTCATCATTTAGTCTGAGCCAACATTCAGTGTAGGTTTGGGCTGGACAATCAAAGTTCACTTTAGGACAATGCCACACACCAATACATTTCATAGGGAATGTCTGCTGAGTAAATCCGTATCGATCAGTTTGGCCTGATCCAAATTTGTGTTTTGCCCTCCTTGGTCTGAGATCCTCAAAATACATCCCCACAGACATTTGCCCGATTGGGCAGAATTTGCTGATCGATCCCTGTGAGAACTTGAAGTTTAACTGCTGAACTTTTCCACTCTGATTCTGCAGTTTACTCTTGGAGACCATGTTGAGTTATCAAGGAAAATGGTTATCAGTAGAAAACACTAAAGGATCGGACACTGAGAAAAATACTGAGTTACTCCTGAAAGGGAATATGGTTCTCTTAGAAGGAAGGGAAAAAAGAAAGAAAGAGTATGGGGAGAAGTTAGAAGATTTTCAGAATTCAGGATTCCTAGTCCCCTATATCGGAGAAGGCAATGGCAACCCTCTCCAGTGTTCTTGCCTGGAGAATCCCAGGGACAGCAGAGCCTGGTGGGCTGCCATCTATGGGGTCGCACAGAGTCAGACACAAGTGAAGCGACTTAGCAGCAGCAGCAGCAGCGGCAGTGCCCTATATACTCCTAGATTTCTCTATTTCAATTATGGGAATCCTACTCTTTCCTCACATGTGCCATTACTTGGATATTAAAGTAAAAAAGACAGAGTTTTCAGTGGTAGTATTTAATGTTCAGGACTCTCACTCTACAGCTGCAAGCAGGAAGCAATTATTTTTATCTTGATTACTTAAATATTTTGAGATTCAACCTGTTCCTTGAAGACTTTAAAGTTTCGAGTATGTCCATTCTTTGCATCAGATTATCTGATGTCTTTTAAAACAGAACTACAGTCACCTTTCCCAGAAGTTTATGGCTCTGAGCACATAGTCCCACACAACACAATTGCTCACCTAATGGAACTATTTCACCACTGAGTACTACAGCTTGCTCATTTCTATCTTGAAATCTGAATGGAAATCTAACTGCCTCCTACCCAATTTTGATTTGAAAAGCAATTCCAAATACCCACCTCATATGCCCCAGCATCTGTTGCTTTTAACACATTCTCTGAGAGTGAAAACGTTGGAGTTCTCCTACTGTAAGCAACAGAAACTAGCTCTGACCAAAATAAAGCAATCAGAAGAGGTGTTTTGGAAAAGTATTGGTTGACTCCTGGTACTGAAGAATAGGCTAAACTATCAGAAGACAAAGCTCCAAAGTCACAGTAGTGGCTACTCGTGCACCTTTCCAAATGGTGCCTCCACTTAATGAACCAATAATTTCATTCCATCCATATGTGTCACTACTCAAGATCCAGATTTCTAGGAGAAAGTCTGCTTGTTTGAGCCTCTGAATGTGTTCATGCCTATAACTGGAAATAAGGAATGCTGCTGCTGCTAAGTTGCTTCAGTCGTGTCTGACTCTGTGCTACCCCAGAGACGGCAGCCCACCAGGCTCCCCCATCCCTGGGATTCTCCAGGCAAGAACACTGGAGTGGATTGCCATTTCCTTCTCCAATGCATGAAAGCGAAAAGTGAAAGTGAAGTCGCTTAGTCGTGTCCAACCCTCAGCGACCCCATGGACTGCAGCCTTCCAGGCTCCTCCGTCCATGGGATTTTCCAGGCACGAGTACTGGAGTGGGGTAAGAAATGCTGAGCAGACCAAAATTCAATAAATAAATATTGTTCTGACCTTGCAGAATTGTTACAAGAATGTGAAATGTTTGTAAAGCTTTTAATAGAGTTCCTGGAACAGGCTAACTATTCTTATTATTTCTTTCACTATACAAAAAACCTTCCTCTCTCTGGGAGGGACTGTAGGTTACTGTGGGACCCTGCTTACCTCCATACATGTAGCTAACCAAATAGTTCTCGAAGTGTTTACCAATCACTTCAGGACCAGTCACGCTTTTATACTTTTCCTCATGATGAACTCCAGTTGGAATATTCTCCCTCATTCATCTGGTGTTTCTAAAGCCAATTTGCTTCACATTTTTCAGAATACGCCTACTGTCTACAGCATACGCTTACTGCCTATATCACTCACTAGATACTAAGTGTATTTTTAAAAATCTTTTATTTATCCACTCTGTCTCCCTGATTAGACTTCAAGTCACTTGAGGGCAGAGACCATCATAACACACTTCTGCTCTAAGCTGAGCTTTTATATATAGAAGTTGCTCAAAAAAATGTTTTTGATTTTCAATATCTGTCCCTCTTCCTCTCTTAGAAAAAGAAATTGGGGGACCAACTGCATAGCACAGGGAACTGTACTCAATACTCTGATTTATATGAAAAAATGAAGCTAAAAAAGTGGATCAGGAGTTCCCCGGTGGTCCAGCAGTTAGGGTTTCATGCTTCCACTGCTAAGGGCCTGGGTTTGATCTCTGGTCAGGGAACTAAGTAAGATCGCATAAGCTGTACCACAGGGCCAAAAAAATAATAGTAATTAAATTAAATTAAAACAGAGTGTATACATATATATATACATATATAAATAACTGATTCACTTTACTGTATACCTGAAACTAACACAACATTGTAAATCAACTATATGACAATAAATTTTTTTTTAATGAAAAAGAAATTGGATAATATGCCCAGGTAGAAAACTATATTTTCCAACTTTGCATCTGAGTGCATCTAGTATAGGTTAGACATTAAGATGTAAGGAGAAAGTATTATACCTTTCTGATGTCATTCTGATCTGGATGTAATGCCTGGTGCTCCAGCAGCCATCTTGGACCATTAAGTGACCCTGAAAGTGGAATCCAGGTTTGGTAGAGCATGAACATGGGAATATACTGGGTCTCTGATGGTTTCTTAAAGCTGCATACTAGTCAGCACTGGGCTGCCTACTACTGAATGGTCTTCATAAAGGAAAATTAAATTTGTATCTGTTTAAATTACCATTTTTGAAAGAGACAGTGGGAAATGCTTTGTTACAAGTAGTTGAATACAATTTCTAAATGATACAATTACATTAGAGAATTTAAAAAATACAGATCAATTTTTAAAAATTCTTATTACTTAGCACTAATCCTAATTCCTGGAACCTGTGAATATTATCTTATATGGAAAAAAAAGGAATGTGTGTGTGATTTAAATTCGGGATCTTAAGATAGGAAGATTATCTAGATTATCTGGGTGGACCACAAATGTAATCACAAATGTCCTTATAAAAGAGAGGCAGGGGCTTCCCTAGTTAAGAATCCACATGCCAATGCAGAAAACATGGGCTCAAACCCTGGTTCAGGAAGATCCCACATGCCTTGAATCAACTAAGCCCATGCACAACTACTGAGCCAATGCTCTAGAGCCTCAGGCTGCAACTTCTGACCTCATGTGCAGCAACTGTTGAAGCTCTGGGGCCTGGAGCCCATGCTCCCCAGCAAGAGAAGCCACCATAATGAGAAGCCCGTGCACTACAGCAAAGAGTAGCCCCCCCTCGTTGCAACTAGAGAAAGCCCATGCACAACAATGAAGGAAGAACATAGAGAAAAATAAATACATAAATAAATCTTTTTAAAAAGAAAGAGAGGCAGAATGAGATTTGACACACACAGAAGAGGAAATGGCAACTGACCACATAGGCAGAGATTGGACTGAAGTGACTACAAGCCAAGGAAAGCTGGCAGCCACCAGGAGCTGGAAGAAGCAAGGATGGGATCTCCTCTGGAACCTCCAAAGGGAGAAGAGACCTGCCATCACCATGATTTCCGCTCAGTGATACTGATTTCAGACTTGGCTTCCAGAACCTTGAAAGGATAAATTTCTCCCATTTTAATACCAAGTTTGTGGTAATTTGTTACATCAGTCAGAGGAAACTAATGCAGCTTGAATTACCTTTCTGCTTCTCTTCTAATGAGGAACTAAACTTTCTTCCAAAAACTACCTGTTGTTTTCTGTTTCTGTTCCTGTTGTGGCTCAGATGGTAAAGAATCTGACTGCAATGCGGGAGACCCAGGTTCGATTCCTGGGTCAGGAAGATCCCCTGGAGAAGGGAATGGCCACCCACTCTAGTATTCTTGCCTGGAGAACTCCATGGACAGAGGAGCCTAGCAGGCTACAGTCTAGCCATATGGTCTGGCTATATGGACGATAGCCCCCCAGGCTCCTCTCTCCATGGGATCGCAAAGAATCAGACCCAACTGAGCAAGTAACTCTTTCACTTCACTTCTTAACTCCTACCTCCCAACATCTCATGCCTGACTCTATAGATGCCCAGAATATACTTGGTAAATGTTTAAGTTCACACATTTTCCCTTTGCCCACTTCAGATGCAATATTCCACAATATACACGTGATTAGTCACTGACTACATGATAAAAACTCACCTACTGGGGGAATGCACAAAATAAAATGAAAGGATAGACTGGTTTTGCAAGAACTGAGAGTTCAGAAAGTTTACGACTGAAAAGAATGTAACATGGAAGGGAGTCTGGACCGGGACAAGGACTTTGGTCTTCCTCCTCACAGGCAGTGGAGAGTCACTGAAGGCTGTTGAACAGGAAAGTGACTCCTATGAAAGTGATCTTTGAGGAAGATAAGTCTGGTGATCCAGTGTAGCTCAGGCTGCAAGGAGGGTGGCTGCTGCAGAAAGAGCAGCGAGAAGTGACCCAGCCAGGGAGAAGCAGTGGGAATCATGTTTTGTGAGGGAACTTGTAAAGTAAAAATCGACAGAACATTGATTGGGGAGATAAAAGGCCAACGTTACTTTTTAAAGCATATTTATTTACCTATTATTTGGCTTCGCCAGGTCTTAGTGGTGGAATGCAGGATCTTTCAGTTATGGCATGTGAATTCTTAGTTGTGGCATGTGGAATCTGTTTCCCCAGTCAGGGATTGAAGCGTTCTCATGATGCAACTAAAAGGGAATGGAGAGTGTGGAGTCTTAGTCAGGGACCACCAGGGAAGTCCCCACTGTTACTCTGAGCTACAGCTATCCAGGCTCTACTTCCTAATTATATCACCTGAGATAATTAATTAACTGTTCCATACTTTGGTCTCTAAAATGTTAGGAAGATTTAAAAAAATTTTGTGTGTATGAAGAAAAAAGTCATGTAAGAATTGCACTTTTCCCTCACTTTCTTCTCATTCTCATTGCCTCTTTCTTATTCTATTTTTTTAAAAACTCAGATACCTTCTCAGATGTGGAATCTAAAATATGACACAAATGAACTTATTTATGAAACAGAAAGAGACTCACAGCCATGGAGAACAGACTTGCCAAGGAGGGGTGAGAGTGGGAGAGGGATGGATTGGGAGTTTGGGATTAACAGATGCAAACTATTATATACAGGATGGATAAACAACAAGGTCCTATTGTATAGCACAGGGAATTATATGCAATATCCTGGGATAAACATTAATGAAACAATATAAAAATGAATGAAAAAAAATGAATGAATACCTTTGAATTACTTTGCTGTACAGTAGAAATTAACACAACATTGTAAATCAACTATAATAATTTTAAAATCTCAGATATCTCCTAAATTCTCTTGAAATGATGACATGACAAGAGACCACAGAGAAAGTTCCAAGGTATACAAAGAAGATATTCTAATGAAACTTCTGACGGATAAATACAGCGTCATTCATCTGAATGGTGTTGTATTATTTCCACTGTCACTGTGACAGCCCCAATAAATATAAGCAGTTTGCAAGAACAGATTAAGTACCTATTTCTCAAGAAAAATTTGTCCTATGAAACTAATGAGAGAAGAAGGTAAAAGACAAAGGAAAAGGAGGAGAAAGAAGATAGATGTACATAGACTGGGTGACTAAAACAACTAACATTTATTTTCTTACAGCTCCGGAGGCCAGCCCAAGCTAGAAGTGTCAGCAGGTTGGTTTCTTCTGAGGCTTCTTTCCTTGGCTTTAGATGGCCATCTTTCCTCTGTGTCTTCACATGATCATCCCTTTGTAAATATCTTTCTTCTAACCTCTTAAAAGACCAGTCATACAGGATTGCTGCTGCTAAGTCGCTTCAGTTGTGTCCAACTCTGTGTGACCCGATAGACGGCAGCCCACTAGGCTCTCCCGTCCCTGGGATTCTCCAGGCAAGAATACTGGAGTGGGTTGCCATTTCCTTCTCCAATGCATGAAAGTGAAAAGTGAAAGTGATGTCACTCAGTCGTGTCCGACTCTTAGCGACCCCATGGACTGCAGCCTACCAGGCTCCTCCGTCCATGGGATTTTTCCAGGCAAGAGTACTGGAGTGGGGTGCCATTGTCTTAGGGCCCACCAAATTACTTCATTTTGACTTAATTTCTTTAAAGACCCTATTTCCAAATATAGTCATATTTTGAGAAGACTTCAGGATATGATTTTTTTTGTACAATTCAACCCATTTGTATGTACATATATATACATATTTAAACACATAAATATTTGAACCTAATTAGATGTAGGGCATGCTAAGTTGCTTGAGTTTTGTCTGACTCTTTGCAACCCCATGGACTGTAGCCCACCACACTCCTTGAATTAAATGTCATGATGAACACACCAAGGAAACCAGAATTGAGAGAGACATGTGTACCCCAGTGTTCATCACAGCACTGTTTATAATAGCCAGGACATGGAAGCAACCTAGATGTCCATCAGCAGACGAATGGATAAGAAAGCTGTGGTACATATACACAATGGAATATTACTCAGCCATTAAAAATACATTTAAATCAGTTATAATGAGGTGGGTGAAACTGGAGCCTATTATACAGAGTGAAGTAAGTCATTAAGAAAAACATGAATACCGTATAGTAACACATATATATGGAATTTAGAAAGATGGTAATGATAACCCTATATGTGAGACAGCAAAAGAGACACAGATGTATAGAACAGTCTTTTGGACTCTGTGGGAGAAGGTGAGGGTGGGATGATCTGAGAGACTAGCATTGAAACATGTATATTATCACATGTGAAACAGATCACCAGTCCAGGTTTGATGCATGAGACAGGGTCCTCAGGGCTGATGCACTGGGATGACCAAGCGATGGGATGGGGAGTGAGGTGGGAGGGGGGTTCAGGATGGGGAACATGTGTAAACCCATGGCTGATTCATGTCAATGTATGGCAAAAACCACTAAAATACTGTAAAGTAATTAGCCTCTAATTAAAATAAATAAATTAAATTTTTTAAAAATAAAAATGTCATGATGAGTGATTTGAAAAATAAAAATGTGATTAAGGTTAATTATAATAATTAGAGGATAATTTCCAATGTCAATGGCATTCCCATCTTAATGCAATATACAAGAAATGTCCAAAATGTGGGCATGTACCTGGAGGATATATTAATAATTCATCCCATCATGACCAAATTATTGCCTTTTCAATTCTCCATTTGATTTTATAAAGGAAAGTTTCCATTTGGTACTAATATGTTTTTGGCACCACTAACCTTCTTTTAAAATTGTCCCTCTTAACAGAGAGCCAGGCTTTAGGCAACAAAGTCTAGGTAGAATATAATCCATAGTTATACCTGTGATTGCCATTTAATTATGACAAAGGACTTATTTTCTATTCATAGTCATAATATAACATTTTTTTAAAATGTAAGTTTGAAAAGATCAAATTAAAGAAGATATTAAGTATATATTCTATGTGAAAGTAAAAACAGAGATAGATGAAAATGAGATTGCAATTTGGAAATAATTACGGGAGAGACTGAGCCCAGGGAATTTATTGCTATACTGCTAACTCCTTGTGACCTCCAGCAGAGAGTATTTGTTTCGAATAAAAACAGTGGTGAATTTACACATAGAATTTTGTACATTTGACTTTTCCGTAACCTGGAAATAATTTTAAAAACATTGCTCATTGGCTGTAGTCTAACTGTAATCCCATTACTTTTTAGAGTCAACAGGCCTGAAGCCAAGATAGTGTGTGTTATTCAGCAATTTTCTTGAAAAAGGAATGCAGCATCTCAATCTTTAGCTGACCAAGGTCTTTATCATCTATTACTTAAGTTTGAAAAGGTATGTAGTAGGCTGTTGTCCCCTTCTCCTCCCACCTTCAATCTTCACCAGAATCAGGGTCTCTTCAAATGAGTCAGTTCTTCCCATCAGGTGGCCAAAGTATTGGAGTTTCAGCTTCAGCATCAGTCCTTCCAACGATTATTCAGGACTGATTTCCTTTAGGATGGACTGGTTGGATCTCCTTGCAGTCCAAGGGACTCTTAAGAGTCTTCTCCAATACCACAGTTCAAAAGCATCAATTCTTTGGCACTCAGCTTTCTTTATGGTCCAACTCTCATATCCATACATGACTACTGGAAAAACCATAGCCTTGACTAGACGGACCTTTGTTGACAAAGTAATGTCTCTGCTTTTTAATATGCTGTCTAGGTTGGTCATAACTTTCCTTCCAAGGAGCAAGCATCTTTTAATTTCATGGCTGTAATCACCATCTGCAGTGATTTTGGAGCCCCCCAAAATAAAAGTCTGTCACTGTTTCCATTGTTTCCCCATCTATCTGCCATGAAGTGATGGGACCAGATGCCGTGATCTTAGTTTTCTGAATGTTGAAAACTTTTTCACGCTCCTCTTTCACTTTTGTCAAGAGGTTCTTTAGTTCTTCTTCACCTTCTGCCATAAGGGTGGTATCATCCGCATATCTGAGGTTATTGATAATTCTTCCGGCAATCTTGATCCCAGCTTGTGCTTTATCCAGTCTAGCATTTCTCATGATGTACTCTGCATTTAAGTTAAATAAGCAGGCTATGGCATCACCGACTCAATTGGACATAAGTTTGAGTAAACTCCGGGAATTGGCGATGGACAGGGAGGCCTGGTGTGCTGCAGTCCATGGGATTGTAGAGTCGGACACGACTGAGAGACTGAACTGTAACTGTAGGTGCTTTACATGTGTCCTCCCAGTGATCCTTACAACAGTATTGTAGGATGAAGAATTAACATTTTAGAGATAGGGCTTAGAGCAGTGAAGGAATTTTTGCAGTATGAAATAGAGGGAAGATTAAATATAAAGCTTCTGGTGTCTGGCTGGTGCAGCAGATACCAAATAGATAGAATAGTCATGATTATTGTCACAGTGTTTGGCAAGCTCAGGATTTAGTCTTAAGTCTATTTAGTTCAAGCCCATGTCTTTATACACCACCACACTAGGCCCTATAGAAACACAGGAAAAGAAAAAACGTAATTTAAGATTCATGTTAAAGCTATGAATCATTCACTAAGTAGATCTTTGTCCCTGTCTACTATGTTCCAGATCCTATGGAAACAGCTTCCAACCATCCCTTGTCTCCATGGAATAGCTCAAGATGCCACAAGTTGCTACAGTCCCCTTTCTCCCCAAGGCATGTAATTTCCTATTTAATGCCTATTGCCTGTACTGAAGAATAAACTCTTCGGAGGAAAATGTCTACTATGATGACCACTTTATCTCCAGTGGGTATCTTCGTGACCCACTGGAGATATATTAACGTCTTCCTCCACAAACACTTTCAAACTGCTTTTAAAAAATCTCTCCATTATATCTGTATATGACCCCAGCTATGCTAAAAAAAAAAAAGATTCAAGAAAATTTCTCAGATTTCTTTATGGATGGTGGGATTATCAGTATTTCTTGTAACACTTTCTATATCTTCTAGAAGTTTATATATATAATAATAGAAAGGAGAAAATAAAATAAAACTTATTAATGTTGAAAAATAACATGTGAAGTCTAAAATTACTGAACATAAAGGTACCTAGGTGCAGCATCATTAACAATTTCCTCTGACAAGGCTTACTCTGCTTCTATGCTCCTTCCCTTTCTCCTACAAAACTGAATGGTTCATGCAAGCAGGGGCTCAGGGATAGGACATCCTTCTCTCAAGTACCCTGGCAGAATTATGAGGTGGTAATTCGATTGCTTCAGGAATCCTCAGACCAAAATCTGCAAGTAAAAAAAAAATCTGCAAGAAGCTGGGTGAGGCAGCCCTCTTCTGGGGAAATAAGAAAATGCAACCACACCAAAGGATGACGGCTGGATTGTAAACAGCCCTTAGGGCACAAGGGTATTCAAAAGCTATTCACTGAAAACGAGTTTTTGAAGCAAAAAGTTCATTTTGGAAGTTGAAGCATTAAGTATGTGTCTCAAGACTCTAAGCTTCAATTTCTCATCTGTAAAATGCAGAAAGTAATAGTACCTCCTAAAGTCATTTTGAAAACAATGTGAATAAATTCAGTTATTCAGCACAGTGCTCAGCAGACAGAAAATGCTTAATAAATGACAGCCATTATTTTAGCTTTTACTCATTTCACAATTTTTGGAGTGATAATTTTACCTTGTGGAACTTCTCCAGTGTTTACAAAAAAAGACCCTAAGGAGTATTGCATATTGCATCTAAAAAAGAAATGAACACGTGTATACATTTAAAAAGAACAATTTATGGCTAAAAACCATGAAAACATTAAACTTTGAGATGTGTTCACTGAAAAACTGTTTATTAAGGTATTAATGTTTTATATAGTTGATTCAACATTTGTATAACTTAAAATTCTGAGTTGCCCTTGAGTAACTAGGTATCTACAACACTCACATGTATGAAACTGCATATTTCCCGATATTCAACATAGATTTCTCTAACTTCCATTTATCAGACAAGTAAAACATTAATCCTTCGAAGCTATACCTTTATGAGTTCACAAATTCCAATTTCTCTGAATTTTTTTTATCATATTTAAACCTTCTTAATAGAGGAAACTGAAAGCCCCAAACCAGAAACCTGAATCTGCCTTTCACAATATATATCAAATCATCATGATGTACACTTTAAACATCTTACAACTTCATCAGTTACACCTCAGTAAAGCTGAGGAAAAAATGAAATCACACACAAAACAGCCTTAATCTGAACCAATATTGAGAAACAGCAATGAAAATGATCTTTCATTTATTACACAGAAAAAATACAGAATATATTTAGTAATTTATTTTCACCTAAAGATAATATACTTTGTACTTAGAGAAATGAAAGATTAGTTGTCAGGGGTTGTTTTTGGAGAATGATCAATAAGTGCCTTATCGATGGTTGGATACTGAAACCAGGGGCCATCGCCTCTTGCTCGCATTAATCTTCGTACTTCCAGCTCCTTTAATCTGTAAGAAATAGAATAGTGATGTTGTGATTACAGAATTTCCAATTATAAATTTAATGAATTATCTCTGTAAAGAACAACCACTTGAGAGTCTTGCTTTTGTGTAAAATATAATGTCCCTCCACAGATCCATGTGTATGCATATATCTGATACACACCTATAAGCAAAATTGGGGACTTATTTTGGCTTTTATTATCTTGCTTATGTAGTTAGCCAATGAATATTATTTTTAATCCCTCAAGCATCACTTGAATTGATAATGAATTCTCTTGGTTCTTTGTCTGGGCAAATCACTTTCACTTGAACAACAGTAATGCATTTCCTGTCTTCTTGCCTTTTAAATGTTAAGAGAATCATTTACAGAATGTCTACTATTATGACTATCTGTTGTGCCAAATGCTAGAAATTAAAAGAGGAACAGGCCTTCCTGAGGAGCGCACATGCCATCTACACTGGCTGCCCATCACTATTAAGACAGACCTTTTGAGAGCAGGGACGGTATCTCATTCACCAGCCACCAACATCACACTGAGCCTGGTCAACACTGGACAGACCATCAATATTGGTAAAGAAAAGGAAAACCAGGATAAAGAAAAACGTTCTCCAACTCTGATTTACTTATCCGTCCTCAGCCTTCTTTACAAACTGAATAACCTCTGCTCTAGAAAGATATGTTCATTTTTTTCACAGCCAAGCCTTTGTATAAACTACCACACATTCCTGGAATAATCCCTTTTCCATCAGGCCTTTTACTTTCCATTTTTATAGACTACATAGATATTAACTTTTTATATCACTGGAAATTTATCATAGTTATTTATTCACTTTATTAACCATAACCAGCTTACTGACCCAATCTATGACAGATAATATATCTTTGTGGTAGTATAAGATAATATATTTATATTTATTAAGAAAATATATTTCTCTTTTGGGGGGATTAAATATAATCTTTTTTTCTTTTCTACTTTTTAGAATGTAATTATTCAAAATGAAAGTAATTAAAATATTCATCACAGAGACTGGTTAAATAAATTATGGCAACCATATAATGGACAGCCTACGCACCTGTTAAAAAGAATGAGGGCAATCTACGTAAATAGTAACATGGAAAGGAGGGGGCAGATACACTGTGAGGTTAAAAAAGCAAGGTATAAAACAAATATGTGTAACATCTTCCCATTTCATTAAAAAACAGAAAAAAGCATTTGTGACTGTGTATATATATACAAGAAGAGAGTATTAAAAATTGTGGAGGATTGAAACTAATAGTTATTTCCCCATGGAAGACAGTCCCTTCCTATTTTATGCCTTTCATTTATGCTTCAGTTTGCTACACACCTAAACATGTGTTTTTTAAAAAACTGTAGATACTCCCCATTCCATGCTCACACCGGCATTTTTCTTTTAGGGGAAAAAGTCAGGGTCCTGCTTTTATTTTTACTTTGTTTTGAAATTATTCAGGATCTCCATATGTCTAAGAAATTTTAGAATCTTGTGTTTTACCAAAGGTATATGTCTGAAGTTCAAAAATGTCCAAAGTTAACCAAATATGAGGCATAATGCTGTTCCACACTCTTAAATACTTAATGACAGTTCTATATGATAACTACATATATATGTAATTTTACATCCAGAAAACAAGCTAATCATATGTTCATTTAATCATTTAAATATTCTTCAATATCATAGCAATTTTTGTAAACTACAAAGTTAAAACAGAACAAATGGGAAGTAAATCAGTGTAGCTTGGGGTCAAGAGTTGAGGAAGGGGGGCTGACTGAAGGGATAGGAAAGAGACTCACTAGGTGATCAAAATGACCTGATTGTGGTGATTTCAGTTTATTTTTGTCAAAACTCACTGAACTTAATGGGTACATTTGATTGTATGTAAACCTCACTCCAAATAGCAAAATAAATCTCAAATAAGATCATATTTAAAAGTAGCAAAAGGAAATATGAGCAAACATTAGAAAAATAATTTGGCACTTGTATATTTACTTATTACTCACAGAGACGTATACATGACATAAAATTACGGAAGCTAAAGAAAACAACTGACAAACCTAATGATAATTAAACAAGTAATATATATAAAGTAATTAAAGTATCAGTATCTAGTAAGTATTCAAAATATATTAGGTATTACTGCACTTTTGTTATCTGAAACATAAAAACACTATGTTGCAAAAAAATTCTACACTGTCAGAAGACAAATGACAAGCCAGAGAAAACTAATCTGCAACAAAAACAAAAGGTTATTTTAATCAATGCATAAGTTAGTAGAAAAATGGGCAATTCCTAAAAAAAGAAATACAAATAACCAATAGATAGTGAAAAAATGCTCAACTTCGCCAAAAAATACAGAATTGAAATGATGAAATAACATTTTCAACTATCTTATGAGCAAAAATATTTAGGTTTAATAAATTCCTTTACTGGGAAAGGTATGGAGAAACAGAACTAATTACTATGTGTTGATGACAGAAAAGACAACTGGTACAACTTTTTAAAGAGGAATCTGACAAGAGCTATCTAAAATGTAAAGCATGGGCTTCCCTGGTGGCTCAGTGGTAGAGAATCTGCCTGCCAATGCAGGAGATACAGGTTCGATCCCTGGTCTGGGAAGATCCCACATGCCTTGGAGCAACTAAGCCTGTGAGCCACAACTATTGGACCACTGCTCTGGAGCCTGCATGCCCCAACTACTGAAACCCACGCACCCTAGAGCCCATGCTCCACAACAAGAGCGGCTACCACAATGAGAAGCCCATGCTCCACAACTGGGGAGTGGCCCTGCTTGTCACCAACCAGAGAAAAGCCTGCACAGCAAAGAAGACCCAGCACAGCCGAAACTAAAGAAATACATTTTTCAAAACTAAAGCACAACAAGTGGTTAACAGAACCACTGCTAGGAATTTATATTCCAGATATACTGAATAAACATGCAGAATACATGCATAAGGATATTCAGCACAGCACAATGTACAGTATCAAAAAACTTGAAGAGAGCCTAAAAACCAACAAGAGGTCCCCTACTGGTTTAAAAAATTAAGGCACATCCATGCAGTGCAACTAGGAGAAAGAACGGAGTATATGCTATTACAGGAAGATCATCAAGATACAGTAGGCCCTCCCTCTCCTCGGAGGGCTGACTGTTCTACACCATTTTATACAGACTGGAGCATCCTCAGATTTTTGATATCTGCTGGAGGTCCTGGAACCAAACTCTCACAGATACCAAGGGATGACTATGTATTTACATGAAATGAAGAAAACACACAGAACAGTGTTGGTAGCAGGATTCCATTTGTGTTGATACACTTTGTAAATAATAAATACAATATATATTTTTAATGTATAAAATTTTTCCTAGGAATGTATACAAGAAATCATTATTAAATAGTGGTCACCTTAAAGGATCATATTGGGTGCAGAAGAAAAGGGAATCGCAGGGAGAAGGGGAAGGAGAGGGCTGCTTAGCACTTAAAAGAGTCAGGACATTTCAAAAAGAGAATTCCTTGTAATCTGACAGATATTATCCCGAATAGTCTCCTAGTCTCCGATGCATTATCTCCATTCTAAAGATGGCGAAGATTCTCTCGCCATTGTCACCCTTTTACACAGAGCATCTTACAGTGTTGAAGAAAGTTTTATTAAATTTCTTCCTGTGGTTTGCAACTGTAGGCAAGGAGTTTCTTCCCTGCATTCCACCCCCCACCCTTCTTTTACCGTAATTCAGCCTTTTCAGCTTCAATTTGAAGGATAGCCATTGTTCTTTCGTAATTCTTTTCAGGAGCATCAAAGAAAGTTCGGGCAATCCATCTTGAAATAGGATGCTACAAGAGAAAATTTGTTTTAAGATTAGTGTCTAAAAAGTACATCACTATTCCAGTGTACTGTTTTCCTAAAAGGACCATCTCAGGTTAATTAGTAACACTTTTATGTAATCCGTTCTGTAGATACTGTATTTGTCTTCATTTACAGGTGAGCAAATTCTACAAGACTGTACAGTTACTCGGAGAAGGCAATGGCACCCCACTCCAGTACTCTTGCCTGGAAAATCCCATGGACGGAGGAGCCTGGTGGGCTGCAGTCCATGGGGTCTTGAAGGGTCGGACATGACTGTGCGACTTCCTTTTCACTTTTCACTTTCATGCATTGGAGAAGGAAATGGCAACCCACTCCAGTGTTCTTGCCTGGAGAATCCCAGGGAAGGGGGAGCCTGATGGGCTGCCGTCTATGGGGTCGCAGAGTCGGACACAACTGAAGTGACTTAGCAGCAGCAGTACAGTTACTAGGTTGCAGTGTCTGGACTCAGGCCAGTCTGACTTAAAAACTTGTGCTCGTTCTTATTGCACTATGCTCTGAATATCTTAAGTGGCAGATTTCAGTGCAAAAGCTGGGGTTTGGTGATCCCAAAATGGAGCTGTTTTTACCAGTAAACAAGGATAAGCTAATTGTATGGCTTTACCTTAAGATTTAATAATGAAATATTTCTTTTCTAAAATATAATTCATTCAGATAACAAAACATGGAAACACACTGTAATCAAGGCCATCTTACTACAACATTTAATAAAGACAAGTAACAGAATTAATCTGGGACTTTAGTAGTGGGCTTCCCTGGTGGCTCAGAGGTTAAAGCGTCTGCCTCCAATGCGGGAAACCTGGGTTTGATCCCTGGGTCGGGAAGATCCCCTGGAGAAGGAAATGGCAACCCACTCCAGTATTCTTGCCTGAAGAATCTCATGGACGGAGGAGCCTGGTAGACTACAGTCCATGGGGTAGCAAAGAGTTGGACACGACTGAGCAACTTCACCTTACCTCACCTTACCTTAGTAGCAATGACAGTATGGTAAAATGATTAATTCATAGTGCAGGTGCTGGAGTCAAGACCCTCTATGTTCCAATACTGACCCTATCCCTGAAACAGGTCACCTACCTCCTTTTAAGATTCAGCTTCCTCAGCTTTAAAGTGGGAAAAATAATAGTACTATTTACAAGGAATGAGATAATATTTGTAAAACACTATCAAAATGCCTGCTACACAGTGAGTATTCAACAAATGATAGCCAGCATTAGTATCAGGACAATTTTTCCTATGGTGTAGAACGAAGGATAAATTTTGTTACTATGCTAGGTTAGTAACACAGTACAGAGTCGGTCTTTAAAAAATCATGAAGCTTACAATGCAGATAATTACCCAAAGAAGTTGCTTATAAAAAGTGAACACAAAATGCATCATTTACTTGATATAAAAAACTGAATTTAAAACTGTATCACAACTGCTAAATTAAGCCATTAACCAGTACATTGACAAGGCACCTAACCCTGCAAATAACTTTTAGTGACCTATACCAACCTTGAAATATTCCCAGTGTTCTGGGACGTAGCCTTCTGGAATTTCTGCTAACTCAGCTTCACCTAGTAAGAGAAAACACTGATATTCAACTTTAGTAACAAGAGTTTATGTTAATTTTTCACTATTTAAATAAGAAACCTATCTCTTGTGGTTTTAAAGAACCTTTTGTTTTATAGCAATGAAGATGTCTAATATTTTAAATTCACTTCAATCTGGTGGAAAATCATTCACTATATATTTTTTTAGATATCTTCTATGTGTAAGGCTTTGCATATAGGCATTATATAAGAGTTCTCATTTTGTTTTTATTTAGTGTAACAAGATATAATAACAAACAAATTATTCCTCTCAGTTTCCCTAAACCTCCTAGGCAAAATATTCAAGGATTCAAGTTTTAGAAGTACTTCACGCAGAATTTCCCAGGAAAACCTAGTATTTACTGTCATTCACAAATCCATTCTTTTTTTTTTTTTTAATTTTTTTTCACAAATCCATTCTTTTAAGAAGATTATAACTTTCTATATTCCAGGATGGATAAAAAAGTTTGTTCTATCCCTCAGCTTGTTTTCCACCTGTATTTCTGTTTTCCTCATTCAGACTTATCAAAGCTGGTTTGAGAAAGAGGAAGAAGTCAGGTCTTTAATGTGGTCTATACAGTCAGTGACCTTAAAGGTTTTTTGGGGAAAAAAGTTAGAAAAAGAACCACCGTACATTACTGCAGATTAAGATTTGGTTGAAATGAATTCTCATGTTTAAGTTTTTTATTTAAAGAACTTTCCCTTCTAATATCCAAAATTTCTTTTCTATATTAATATACACAGGTCTTAAAAACTTACTAGTCTAGTCGGTGGGGAAGATACTCACCAATGAATACATTTATCAAAGTTATGCCAATTGCTACTGGAATCCCAGTCAACAAAATGTAGAATCTCTGTTAAGATTAAAAAAGAAAAAAAAAGTTTTCACATAACCGTTTCCTATCTTTCCTCACACTCAAACTGCCCTCATTACATGATTTCCTTATATTTCATATAAAATAAACTTGCCAAATTGGAGATCTGATATAAAGCGATGTATTTCTATAATTTCCTTTTGCTCTAGTTTTTAGATGCCTATATTTAGCATCAAAAATGAAAGAAAAAAGTCAGATTTCACAAGTATAATGCAATATATATTTAAGTGATTTTTCAATTTCTGGTTAAAGCAATGTATTAAGGGACATTTATTTATTTAGCTGTGTCTTTCGAGTCTTAGCAGTGGCACACTGGATCTTCCTTGAGTCATACAGGACCTTGTTGTAGTGCACGGACTCTCTAGTTGCGGCTCGCAGGCTTGGCTGCTCTGCTGCACATGAGATCTTAGTTCTCTGACTAGGGATGGAATGCTCATTCCCTGATTGCAAGATGGATTCTTAACCACTGGACCACCAGGGAAGTCCCAGAAATTTTTATATTAAGAATAAAAATATAAGAAGATGAAGATGATTTCTAGAGTTTGAGTTGGTCATCACAAAAAAAGGGGGAGGTCAACCACCGGCAAGAAGAAGGGCATTAAGTACAACAGGAGGCAGGGGAAGGTCTAAGGGGCAGCCAGTGGGTCACAGCTTTAGGAACAGTGGCAGAGTCTGGACAATCTTCCACCTTCTAAGTCTCTACTTTTCCATATAGAGTCTTGAGATACAAATATATGATTAATATACTGCTTCACTCTCTGAGATCAATGTTCCTAAACAACAAAGAATTAAAATATCATCTCAAAATAATGGAGTTACATATTTAAAGAAGTCCTTCAATGAGTTCTTTGCTAATTTAAGGAATATTTTAGTAATACAAATAATTATTACCAAATGAATCCATTTTCAGTTTTAATATTTATAGACTGGGAGGGGGGCAGGGAACACAGGTGATTATTTCAAAACCCCATAATCTTCAGAAGAAAGAAATAGTTCAATTTATACCTCCGATATGTCTGAATTTTTCTTGAAAAAAGGAAAGTCTCACTAATTTAAAAATAAATTCAATAACAAACCAGACCTTACTACAAAACCTCAATATTTTTTGAGAAAAGGAATATGCATTTATAAAACAAAATCTTTTATAAAATGAAAGATGTTTTCTAAATAGGAAAAAAAAATTCCTATTTATACATAGTTTAGTCAACGAAAGTTTTAACTCACCAGTAATTTCAAAAAACGTTTGTCATAGAATCCGGAAGGCTTGATGATAAACAGTCTTTTCCCATGGTCTCCACTGTGTCGCACAGGAGCTAAAAATATTAAGTTACCCTGTTATATACAAGGCTTATATGGATATATTGTTATATTTGGAGATAAAAATCAGATGATAAGAAAACATACATGCATAAATGTTTAATATGAATCATGATAAAGCATCCGTTCTCTGCCAAAATATATATGTGTGTTTAAGATGTACTGTTCTAAACTTTAACTCTCCTTATTTTTATTCAACATTTTCATTTTTATTCATCAATATTCAAGATATTCAAAAATATCTAAATGATTATTTGAATTTGTTCCAGTAGCAGGTAGGAAGATCAGAGACTCTTGGTGGATCACAGAGCTCTTTATTTATCTCTGCAATAAATATTTGCAGTAATAAATGCTGCAAAAGAATTTAAATTGTCTGATATGATGAGGCAATATACATTAGGGATTTGATGCAAAATAAATGGAAAGATAATTATTCAATCCAGCAGGAATTTGAACTATTAAAGGAATTTCAGTCATAATAGATGTCAGAAAGATTGTACCCACTGCTCAAACTTAAATGTCAGGAATGACCTCTCCCCTCCTGAAATTTACTGTTTAGACCCAAATGACATCTTATGCTCCAAGAAACCAAACGCTTCCCAACTAAGGTGAGAGCTCTCCTACCTTTGAACTGCTGTATACTCTACTGGTGTGCAAACCTGCTTTAACTGCCCCCACTGAAATGTAAGTACCTTGAAAACAAGAACTGTCTTTTAAAATTTGCTATTACCTGCAGCAGCTTGCAATGAACTTAGAACGTTAATTCACAAGAGAATTAGAAGCTAGCATGAATTTACTAAGTATAAATCATACTACTAAGGCCTCTAAAATAACAAGAGAATTTGACAAGGTAAGTATGTAGTTTGATAAATCATTTGAAAGATACAATAGAAATTTTTGTGGAGGAGATTTAAAACATGGACTGAATAGTACAAACCACTCACTAATTCAATAAATATTTAAGTGCCCACTATGTACAGGTCTTTGCTAGGTGTATAGCATAAAAGGTATATAGATCCTAGGCTGGGAGAGAAAAAGTAGATAACAAAATTACAAATCTATAAGGACAACAAAGGAAAGAAACGAATACAGTATCAGAAAAGAACAGGCCCCAAGTAAAGTTCCTCTTTAGACAGGTTGGTGGAGTCTAGGGGAGTACAAGGAAGGTACCTTATAAACCGAGAGAAGTAGCAAGTTAGATAAAATTGGTAATGGGCAACTGGCTGATCATACCCAAAAGTACAGATAACTTATGCAGTAACCTGCCAAAGGGTCTCTCACGATTTCTATGAATGGCCTAGATGAGGTGGATATGGTATTCCTGACATTACAGAGCTACTGCTCTAAGAGTGGCTACCACACCAATGATGAAACAGGATCCTCCCAAAATCCCTCCTACTGCATTTACAAAAGGCTGAATCTAAAAGGATTAAGTATAGTAAGTGGGAAGTCCTGCCTGAACCATCCAGAAATTTAGTTGCTCACAAACTTAAGAAAAGTCATTGTTGGAAGTTCTCTGGTGGCCCAGTGGTGAGGATTCTGGGCTTTCACTGCTGTGGCCCAGGTTCAGTCCCTGGTCCAGGAACTGAGATCTGGCAAGCCCTGTGGTGCAAGCAAAAAGAAATAAAGGAAAAGAAAAGTCACTGGTGTCATGTGGTTACCAAAAAAACTCAAAGGTAATCCAATCTTAATCTGATGTACCAGAAATACAGGGTCAAAACAGAAGGAGCCCTCAACCCACCTCTTAACTAGACCTGCTGAAGTGTGTCCATCCTCTAGTACACTGTTTTAGAGGGACAATCTGGAGCATGCCCCAAGTTAGGCAACTAGGATGGCAAACACGCTGGAAACTGACCTGCTGAAAAAATGGAAGCTTACTGGTCTACAAAAAAGAAGTCAGGATGGAGACCAGACAAGGGTCTTTAAATAGCTGAGGGTTGTCAACTGACAAGGGCTGTGCTGAACTGAAAGGAGGAACTAGGATCGATATGTGAAAGAGTATTTGTAGCTTAATACAAGAAAGAAGTTTCTGACAATTTTAGCAGTTGAAAATAAAACTGAACTGCCTCTCCAACACCTACTCTGAAGTTATTTGAGTGTCAATAATGGAATATAACAATGCATACTACAGGGGGTTGGCCTAGAAGATTTCTAAGATCTTTTCTCTCAAAGAATCTGACAGATGGCTCCTCTTAGAATAAAAAGACATATCTTTCCTACTGATCAATCTGAATGATTTCCTTCCATCATTAAGAACTCCTTCCTGCTTTTACGTTTTTGCCCTTACTTTCCCCTTTGCCTGAAAGCCTTTCCTTAGGCTCTTTGAATGGCCACCTCCTCATTCCATCCTTCAGAGATAGAATCAAATGTCACCTCTTCAAAGAAGTCTTCTCTGACTACCCTATCCAAAGCTGGTCACCTACTTATTCTCTTTAATGTCATTTGGTTATTTCCTTTAGAACAATAAGCGCTAAGCTGAATTATTCAGTACTGTATCTCCAGTGCTCTTTAGTGTCTGCAAGTGGCAGGAGCTCCCTATCGCTGAATTTACATTTCTTAAGTAAATAAAAAGTTGGGAGGGAATCCTTTAGGCTCTGAAAGTGAATTCAGAAGAGACAGTATAGTCTCAACTTTCCCTCTCAGACAGAAACACACACACACACAAATATACATACAAGGATTAAACTTTATGTGGGGTTTTAGGGACAACTGTTTATGAATGCAAGTATTAACAAATACAGAAACTATAACAGAAAAAAAACTTATGGAAGAAAGCTTGGACTGGCTGCATTCCAGCAATATTAAATAGTAATGTAAACTTCTTGCTTTCATCACATATAATTACTCTACTGTTGAACAACAAATATTCATGTCATTAAATGTACCAGATAACTGTTATACTGTTAACTGTTCTAAAAGATACCTCATAGTACTAAACTCTTTTCATTTGTTATTATATTAACAGTAGGACCATCTGCTTACAGTCTAAAATCATTAGCGTGAACACTGCTTACAACCAGCTGGATGGCAGGATTTCTGGAACTCAGATCCTTCTGCCACAAAAACAGGCATTTCCTATCACTCTCTAAAGCTTGGAATTTCTCAATTAGGTATTCATTAAGTATGTAGAAGCAAGGTTTCAATAACCATTTTTTTTAATGTAAATAACTTCAGGAAAGTTATGTTGTAGACAACTGTGATACTTGTGAGGATCAAATAGTTCAATGTAAGATTTTTTGTGTGTGTCTCTAAGACAACCCCCAAACTAATTTTTTCTTTCCCTCATTCTCTGACTATTCCCAGTTAACTGTACCACCAACTCCATTACCCAAGCTAAAAATCTCATTTGTCTTCCTACACCTCATCTATCAGTTGTCAAGGCCTCTTGACTCTAAAATTCAAACCTTCCATTTCTCTCCATGCTCACTTCACCTCACTGGCTTAAGTAATCAACACGCTTGATAAGTCAACCAAATATTCAGATGCATCTTCCTAAAGCATACTACTGATGCTGCTCTTCTGCTCAATACTCTCGGCTGCCTACCAAATTGTTAAGATACTTTGGCTTTGTATTCAGTGTGTATGTGCTAAGTCGCTTCAGTCGTTCATATCTAAATCTTTGCAACCCCATGGACTGTAGCCTGCCAGGCTCCTCTGTCCATGGGATTCTCCAGGCAAAAATACTGGAGTGGGTTGCTGTGCCCTCCTTCAGGGATCTTCCCAACCAGTGATCAAACCAGTGTCTCTTACATCTCCTGTATCTGCAGGCGAGTTTTTTATTTTCACCACTAGCTCATCTGGGAAGCCCTTTTGTATTCACCCTCTCCCCTAATGTGGTCCTGACTTCCCTTTTTGCAGCCTTCTCTCTCAACACCTACCTATTCCAAGAGCCCCATTTTCAGATGTATCAGAAAACACACCCTCTACCTTTCTGACAATTGCTGCTGCTACTGCTAAGTCGTTTCAGTCGTGTCCAACTCTGTGCGACCCCACAGACAGCAGCCCACCAGGCTCCCCCGTCCCTGGGATTCTCCAGGCAAGAACACTGGAGTGGGTTGCCATTTCCTTCTCCAATGCATGAAAGTGAAAAGTGAAAGGGAAGTCGCTCAGTCGTGTCCAACTCCTAGTGACCCCATGGACTGCAGCCCACCAGGCCCCTCCGTCCATGGGATTTTCCAGGCAAGAGTACTGGAGTGGGGTGCCACTGCCTTCTCTGACAATTACACCTCTTAAAACTGTCCCTAGAACCTATTAACATGCCCCATCATCCATGTCTGAACTAAGTCCACACTGCTTTGTTTATAAAATCATTTTAATACTCTTCTCAGGTTTTCAAATCATAATATATCGACATCAGCCTTCAACACAAAAGTTCTCTGCAGCTGAGGAGAGAACTTAAGCTCATTTCTAGAGTCCATTGATGTTTGACATTTAATAATTTAATTAAATAGAATACTTTAATCTGTGCTGAGGGTGATGATAACGTGGCAGCATTAAAAGTTTAAGAAAGTTGCAGCCAAGGGGTCCTTGAAGAAGGTAATGCTCAGTGCTGCAGACCTTCCCCACTCACTCTTTACCACCACCTTTGAGGTAAGTTAAAATTATCACTCTTTTTCTTAAACAGTTCTTATGCTAAGAGATGTTTACTTCAAAATAACATTTCTAGAAAGATGCAAAATTATGCGGAAGCACATCTCAGGGTTATAAATACTTGTCAGTGAGAATGAGACTGGTTTTATTTCCCTGTCAACAGAATATAAGCACATTTGTAGTAAAAATTCTCTTAAAAAAAAATCCTCTATTTTTAAAGCTGAAGACCTGTAGGTTCAGAGTAATTAAGCGCCTTTTACTTAACTTCCCAGATGTGATGACCCAAATTCACAGAATTATTGAATTCTGAAGCCAGAGTTGAAACCTAGGCAGTCCGGCTCCAGAGGAAACAAAAGCAGACAAGGCTGTCTGCTCTGCTGGATCTTACATTCTCAGAGAGGCAGAGAGTGTGTGCCGGTGTGCCTGCATGCGCTCAGCTGCTTAGTCACATCCAACTCTTCGTGACCCCAGGGACTGTAGCCGGCTAGGCTTCTCTGTTCATGGGATTTTCCAGGCAGGAACACTGAAGTGGGTTGCTATTTCCTTCTCCAGAAGATCTTCCTGACCGAGGGATCAGACCCACATCTCTTGCATCTCCTGTACTGGCAGGCAGATTTACTACTGTGCCACCTTGGAAGCCCAGAGGCAGGCATAAACAATATAAAGCAGATTATGAACTTTTATTCCACAGTCACAGACTAGGCTTCACACGCAAAATACCTTTGAAAGCAGGTACACAGCTAAAACACAGTAACACTCACTTTATAGCTATTATTTCCCCTTCTGCTCTCAGTAGAAAGGGTGTAGATTACCTGCAAGGATCCTTCCAGAACTTCAAGAATGGGGAGTAGTGTATAAACAGAATCTAGGAGTGAAATTTTACCTCCGTTTAGGGAAATAGATGGGGAAACAGTGGAAACAGTGTCAGACTTTATTTTGGGGGGCTCCAAAATCACTGCAGATGGTGACTGCAGCCATGAAATTAAAAGATGCTTACTCCTTGGAAGGAAAGTTAAGATAGCATATTCAAAAGCAAAGACATTACTTTGCCAACAAAGGTCTGTCTAGTCAAGGCTATGGTTTTTCCTGTGGTCATGTATGGATGTGAAAGTTGAACTGTGAAGAAAGCTGAGTGCTGAAGAATTGATGCTTTTGAACTGTGGTGTTGGAGAAGACTCTTGAGAGTCACTTGGACTGCAAGGAGATCCAAACAGTCCATCCTAAAGGATATCAGTCCTGAATGTTCATTGGAAGGACTGATGCTAAAGCTGAAATTCCAATACTTTGGCCACCTCATGCGAAGAGTTGACTCACTGGAAAAGACTCTGATGCTGGGAGGGATTGGGGGCAGGAGAAGGGGACGACAGAGGATGAGATAGCTGGATGGCATCACCGACTCGATGGACAAGAGTTTGGGTGAACTCCGGGAGTTGGTGATGGACAGGGATGCCTGGCATGCTGCAATTCATGGGGTCACAAAGAGTCGGACACGACTGCGCGACTGAACTGAACTGAATCTCCAGATAGGCATGATCAAACACTACGGGGCAGCAGGGAGTATGTGAAGAGGATATGTGTAATCAGAAAAGATTTACAAAGGACTTTTGTCAAGGAATGTGAGCACATGTGGCTTTGTAGCAGGTTCAAATTCCTGCTGGAAATTCATTGAATACCATTGGTCCTTTCCATCATTTTTCCATTAAGTCCCTATGTATAATGCCTCTTCTTGTGAAATGACATAACTCAAATTAAATTGGGAGAAGAGCAGTAAACAGAAAAAGATATTTTTAAGTTGGAGAAGAACCTTTCTGCCTTTAAATTTCACTTCTGTATCTACATCTATTGTATAGGACAAATAGCTTACAGCACATTTTTGATCAAGGGGATTAAATGAGTATCATTAATATCTACATGGTGTCCAGCACATAATACATGCTCAATAAGTGTTAGCTGTCATTATTATTATTCAGTTTAATACAGTAGTGAATTATTTTTGTAATAATTGAGTCACAGTTTCGTCATCTGTAAAATGGGGATAATAACATTGTATTCACTTTGCAGAAACCAAGAGGGACTCAAACAGACTGAATGCAAAACATTTGATGCTTTGCTATTAATATTATGATTATTCATTCCCCTTTAGTTCAATCCACAGTCTTGGAGAGGCTCCAAATAACCCTTCCACGACTGCCCTGACTTTCCTAGGACCTAGGAAAAGACCTACGATCTTCATATAGGTCCCTTCCTCTCTAACCAAACATTAAAAATAATCATTTTGTGACTGCATTGATATAAAACGAATACAATTCAGGCTAGATTTACCATCACATACGCATTAACATTACAGTCCTTTACCTTCTGATTTTAAAAGAAATGTAAATGAAAACATTTTCGTGGACACCTGCAAGTATCATGAAGACGAATCACTGTGCCTAGAGAATAAGTTAGTCCCGAGCTCTCCACCTGACCATATATTAGAATTAGCATCGGCAGAATCCTCAGCAACATGACTTCCCACCTTGTGAGAGTAAAATCTAGCGCAGGTGCAAAATGCAAAGAACCGTGTGCCTGAGAAACAGAGGTCTTAGTTCTTTGCTTTCTAATCTCTTTCTAACCTCAGCTTCATCCACAAATTAGCAACAGGATAGGTGAATGACAAAGTGTCTCAAAAATTCTAATTACTTAAATACGATCGACCTGATTACTTCAGGAAAGCCCTCAGTTTCCTCACATAGCCCATGCTCCTTCTCACAAACCCCAAGTCCTCAGTTTATTCCCGGCTCCCTCCGGATTCCACCAAGGTCACCCGGGAAGAGCCCTCCATCTCTCCACCCGCGTTCCCTAATCTCGCTTTCTCCCAGAGCTAATACCCACCGACAGTCTTCGGAAAGTCACGGGTGAGGAAGCCTCCGAATCCAAGTCGAGTGCCAAGACGGCGGCCGGACAGAGCGGCCACTGCAGAAACCGAAGCCCGATGCAAAAGACTCATGGCCGCCATGGCTACTAAGGGCAAGAGAACAGCGGGGGAGAGTAACGGAGGCCGAGAAAGCCAATCTTCCAAAGAGGGCGAAGCCGGAAGGGGGCCATGTTGACTGAGGGCAAAGTCAATTCCCGTTCTCGCCTCCAGGTCGGCGTGAGACTCCGGAAGTGACGCCGTTTTGGCGGAAATGCGGTTTGCCTGCTGATGCGAAAAGATGGCTGCTGCGAGTTTGGCTGTTTTCTGCGGAAGAGTCTCAGCCGCTTTGAAGGCTTCTACGTCGTTAATAAATTCTCAGGCCCTTGCTAGCACAGGGTAAGTTATTTGAGGAGTAGGTCTGTCCACCTCCCCAACTTTGGATCTTGTTTGGTTGTTGACATGCTGAAAACGCTTTGGGCTGGGAAGGCCGCTTTGATGGCTGGACGCGAGCCCACCTTCGTGAGGAGTCAGTGACCTTGGAGAAGTCTATCACCTGCGACATGTCCGTGTCTTCCTCAAACATTTTGTTGCCACCTACTGTGGACCAAGCAGTTCTCAGGGTCTGTAGAAACCCAGTATTTGTTTAATTAAATGTGGAGGTACAGCAGCATCCTGCTTGACTGGGTGAGTTTTTTAAAAAATTCAATGAAGAGCTTTTGGTTGTGTAACTGAGCGCTCTGTCAGGTTTCGATAGATTAAAAAGTGGGGAAGGGGATGTGTACTCCCAGAGCCTGTCAAAAAGAGGTGTTCAGTAAATTTTGAGTGAATGAAAGCCGAGTGAACTGAAAGTCGCCTTGCAGGTGTGAGAAAAGAATATACTACACACGGTGGTTATTTCTAGAAAGACCGCTTGTCTTCTGGACAGACAGATCATGTTTGACGTTAAGCTGTACGATTACCTCCCTGTTATTAGCTTTTGTTTTTAATGAGTTGAATTTTATACATTATTGGGGTTTTTCCCCAAAAGGAAGTAATGTATGTGCTCTTGAATCCAGCACAGTTATTGGGCATCTCTCAGCTATAATGTAATTCCTTACATTAACCTCAGAGATAAGCAGTGGTTTGGGTTTTTTTTTTTTTTTTTTTGGCAGAGATTCAGGGGTTGTAACTTGAAAAGTGGCAGACTTGAGCCAATTGTCTCTTGCATCTCATCATCCTTTTTCCTTAAAAATAAGTTAGATTTTTATCGTTACTATTAAGTTATCCGTTTATTTACAGACACTTTGGAAAATAAGGGCTTCTGTAGTAAAGCATCTGCCTGCAATGCAGGAGACCCGGGTTCCTGGGTCTGGAAGATCCCCTGGAGAAGGAAATGGCAATCCACTCCAGCACTCTTGCCTGGAAAATCCCGTGGACAGAGGAGCTTGATAGGCAACAGTCCATGGGTTCGAAAAGAGTCGCACACGACTGAGCGACTTCACTTTCACTTCGAAAATAAGGTAAAGTGTTTTGAAAAGAAAGTAAATATCAACTATGGTTTTACCATCCAGAGATAAACAAGTTTTCTTTTTCACTTTCAGAATATACACATACATGTAATTTTAAAATAAAGTCAGGCTCATACTTAACATACATGCATTTTTATTTTCTACCCTTGTTTCACCAACTTTTTTTTTTCAATTTCGAACCAAAAGGAAAGTTGTAAAAGTGGTACAAAGAATAACCATATACTCTTCACTTATATTAATCACTCCCCAGTATTTTGTCACATTTTTTTATACTTTTTATATCTGTGCTTTTATTCTTCTGAAATATTTGAGGTGTATCAAAATTGCAAGCATTGTGACATTTCAGCATGAATTTCCTGAAAACAAGAAATGTCTTAACCACAATACTACAATGATCACACTGGGAATGTTTTTTCTTTCTTAATTTTTTAATTCACAGTCCAATCAGTGATCATTTATCATGTTAATTGTCATATATTTTTAGTCTTCTTTAATCCAAAACAGTTTCTTTTTCTCCCTTTCATGTTATTAATATTTTTTTAATAAGGTCAACCTTTTTAGAATATTCCTTCATTTGGATTTGTCTGCTTGTTTGTTCATCATTAGATTCAGGTTAGATTTTTTTTTTTGGTAGGAATACAGCACTTGTGATACATTTCATTATTGTATTTTAAATTATTTCTCCAGGTCATTAAATATTGTTTATAGGTATGACTTTTATTGCTACATAATAAATTATCATACCAGATGCACAATAATTATTTTAACCATTTCCAAGTTGCACATTTACATTATTGTCAGCTTTTTGTTATCATATATAATGCTTTAATAGACTTATGATCACCACAATAGACATTTTGATTTATCAATTCCCATATGTGATCATTTTCCTTGGTTGAAATTTCTAAATCCAGTGAAATTACTGGCTTAAAGGAGGAATCATTGGGCCTCAGATGTGTTGCAAAATTAAAATTCAGAATGCTTTTATTTACTTATATGCCCACCAGCAGCATATGAAGGAGCTAAAAATGTTACTGTAAAATATAATTAGTCAATGTATTATCTCTGAAATTATGTTCTAAATTACAGGATAGTAGCATCTATACTGGGGATATTAAAAATAATTTCTAAAGCATTTTATGAGTTTATTGTTTCTTGTGCAGAAACCCTAAGTTGGTTTTTTGACATTGTAAATGAGGAAATGATTCCATTTATTGCCTATAAAATCCAGATGTCATGAAACATTAATCATATGTTCAGTTGCAGGTTTTCTCTTAGTCTGTTGACTAAGAATACACCAAATGTCACATCTCCTCACCAGTGTAGATTACTTCATACCACATTGTCTAGGAGAGGACTGGAAGAATTTTTTGATGACCCAAAGAATTGGGGGGAAGAAAAGGTGAAATCTGGTGAGATATTTGGGTTGACCATTATTAAGTATATTTATTAAACCTTCTATCATATTTGGATTATTTATCCAGTTTGGGAATTACTTATGTTATTTTCTTTTTTCAGTTCCTTTGGCAATATCTGTTAGAGAAAAATAGAAAGACAGTATAATAGTAAGCTATTCCTTGGCAGATTGACAAAAGGTTTAGAAGAGAAATGGGTTGAAATTATTAACTGAAGTGAGGTTTGGGGTTTGTTTTCGATTTCACTTTTTTAGAGATAATTGAATATTAATTTATAAGAATAGTAAGTATTTTAACATTAGACTGAAAATATATTTTATACTAATACTGACATGTTTTGAATGCTACTGCCAGTCACATTACTAATATCTAATTTAATCACAATTAAGTCCTCATTATATATTATACTATAGTATAGAAAGCTAGTATATATTTTATAGGTAAGGAAACAGGTTTAGAGAGATTAAGTAATTTGTCAAAGGACATGTAACTAGAAAATTATTTCATGTTATGAGTTTATCACTTTAATAGGAGCTTCGTGGACCTGTCAGCAATTAAGGAACAAAAGTAATGAAGATTTACATAAACTTTGGTAAGTATACTGAGTGCATTAACTTCTTAAGAGTTTGAGGCAGTTATAGTATAATAATGAGATATAAACTTTATCTGATGTAAGAAATTAAGTGAAATGATTTATAGTACTGTTGGTGATATATAGGATCATTGAAATTTTTTACAAATACTCCAGAGGTTAAGTTACATTATGAGAGACGTGTCAGAGTGAGTTGGGAGTTTAGAAGTTTTATTGTAACTGCTACCAGTCATACTAGCACTTTTATACTACCAATTCCAGGAAACTAATAAGAGAATGGGGATGAACTGGCCACATGTTGGTCTTCTTCCTGTTTATTTTGCATGGCCTGGAAGCTTTAGCTTAATTGCTTTGAAAAGGTGTGTAGGAGGATGCACTTAACTAGAAATTTAGGTAGGTTTTGCTGGCAGGTTCTCCTGATGAATTAGAGTTGAGAGGATTTAAGACAGTTGATTTGTATATATACATATATTGAATATAAATTGAGGTATGATTGACATTATATTCATTTTGGATGTGCAGTGTAATGCTTCAGTATTGGTATATATTGCAAAATGATCACACAATAAGTCCAGTTAATACTGTCACTGTACATAGTTACAGCAATTTTTTTTCTTTGTGGTGAGGATTTTCAAGGTCCATTCTCTGAGATACTTTCAGTTATGCAATATAGTATTGCTAACTATAGTCACCATGCTGTACCTTACATCCCTATGACTTTCTCCTTTTATAACTGGAAATTTGTACCTTTTGACCCCACCCTCTGCATTCATTGACTATATTTAGCCCAAAGATATATTTGTTTGGACTGTACTGTGTTTTAAAAATTGGGAATTTTCACACAAAAATAAGGACTTCCGGCTCTTCTTGTAAAATCAGACCTGTGGTGTTGCAGCACTGAAGCTGCATTCCTACATGTAGGTCACCGACGTGGGGGCTCTTGGGTGGTCTCAGTGGAGCAGTGCCTACCACTTCTTACCCATCTTGTTCTTTCACCGAGCCCCCTCCACTCAGCGCTGCCATTTGTCCAGGCACTGTAGTAGGCAGTTAAAGTTTTATCCCTTGATTTAAAGGGTGGTTTATCTTTCATGGCAGATTAAAGAACTGTAAAATGCTTATAAGATCACTAATACTACAGGCTTGTTCTTGTGATAACAATAAGAAATAATGTACTTTGTCTTTTGTCTCTGATGGCTTAACACATAGCTCCTTAATTCCTTGTAATTGCCTGAGTGATGTAAGTGTCTTTTGTTCTAATTAAACAACTCTCAGAGTTGAAGTGGGCAGGGAGGGCGTTGTTGCACAGCTTCAGGAAAGACCAAGGCATGATTAGAGGGTAAAGAATTAAGCCTCACTGCCATGCCCACCTTTGGGGGGAGTTGGTGGGGGAGGGTCTAGAGATTGAGTTCAGTCACCAGTGGTCAGTGATTTAATCAGTCATGCCCGCATGATTAAAAGACCCTAAACAACTAGGTTTGGAGAGCTTCCAAGCTGGTAAATACGTGGAAGTTCTGGGAGGGTGTTGTGCCCTGAGAAGGCAGGGTAGCTTTGCACTCCTCTATTTCTTGTCCTGTGCATCTCTTCTACCTGGCTGTTTCTGAGTTGTATCCTTTATAATAAACCAGAGAGTAAAGTGCTTTCCTGAATTCTGTGAGCTGTTCTATCAAATTATCAAACCCAAGGAGAGGGTTTTTGGAACCCCTAACTTAGAGCAGGTCTGTCAGATATATATAAGGCCTAGAAATCATTATTGGCATCTAAAGTGGGGCAGTCTTTCTTGTGGGACTGAATCCTTACGTTTGTGGAATCTGGCACTAACTTCAGGTAGTATCAGAGGAGTTGGAAAAGTTGTGTTAGAAAAGACAACATAAGAAGGAAAAACCCTCATTTGGTGTAGATATGTTACATGTAACACAGCACAGATTCATTATAAAAACTGTGTTGTCTTAGAGCATGTTTACTGCCGCTTATTGGTAAAGGAATACTTAAGGTAGTTTCATTTCATCCTGGCTAAAACCAAATCATTTATCTTCTGCCACTTTCCCCCCCCAAATTGTCTTCTTCCACACAAAAAGTAGCCTAGTTCCTTTGTGTCGTGTTCTGTGCCCCCCACGTTTATTTCCTTTCTTCCAGCTCTACTTCTCAGTCAAACAGAATTTGTTCACAAAACTCACGCCCATTCAAGCTTTGCCACTTCATGTTTTGATCTCAGTATTTGTATTTGCTTTGGTTTTCTTTCCAGCCTAATTTATCCCATCTCTTTGATGCTTTCCCTGACCATCTTGGCCAGAAGGAATGTCTCATCTCTCCCACTTAATTATCTGGTACTTGTTGTCTATACCACTTAATAAACCACAGCACATTACAGTTGTGGAGGGGCATATGGGCTAAAAATAGAATGGATTTATACACAGGGAGTTCACAGTTGATTTAGCTGAATTAGCTACGTGCCCCCCGAATACTTGTTTTAGCTTTAGTTTCTTCATTTAGAAAGTGGAAATGATTCCAACCTCAGAATTATTGTGAGAATTCAGTGAAATAAAAGTATATAATGTGCTTAAAATAGGAACTGAACAGGTGTTAGTTGCCTTCCATCTGCTCTTTCCATTTGGAATGTAAGGACTATATTTTATGCTTGTTTGTAACTCTTCTGATACTTCCTTAATACAGTATGTGGCACTTGGAAAATTTAGTGAACAAATGAGTGAGACTAGATATAGCTCTGTTTAAAAGGATTATGCTAAAGGACTTTTGAGTACAGATTATTAATTTTGATGTCAAAATCCACAATTTTATTAATATAACACAGAATAGCATTACTAGTTCTGTTTTTGATATAGGTATGTTCTCCTGAAAGAAAGAAACATGCTCCTAACTCTAGAGCAGGAAGCTAAGCGGCAGAGGCTGCCAATGCCAAGCCCGGAGCGCTTAGAAAAGGTGAGATTTGTGGGAGTCTGGAGACTGCTGAGTGTGGGGTAAAAGCTAAAAGGTGTAAGGGTATGGTTCCTACAATTCTTGGCAAGTAAGTTTCTTTCTATTTCTGCTTGATTTTTAGGAAATCTACATTCTTAAGCAACTATTACTACTATCTAATTTAGAACATTTCCATCCTCCCAAAAGGAAATCTCAGACCCATCTTCAGTCATTCCCATTTCTACTTATAACCCCCAAATGTACATGGACGTATCTTAGGTAAATCCCTAGGAGTCAAATTGCTATGTTGTATGCTAAATCTGTGTTTAACATTTTAGGAAACAGTCCAGCTGTTTCCTGAAGTACCTGTACCATCTTAGATTTCTAGTTCTGGTTTAACTACTTCTGCACCCACTAGGTCAAATTTGTTTATTAAAAAATTAATAATTGGTATAAAAAACCTATAACAGAAGTGTTATCATCTTAACCATCTTTTAAAAATATCTACTTATTTTTGCCTGCTCTGGTCTTTGTTGCTGTGCAGGGACTTTGTCTAGTGGCAGTATGGGCTTCTCTTTGCTGCAGCTTCTCTTGTTGTGGAGCACAGGCTCTTGGGCACGTGGGATTCAGTAGTTGTGGCGCGCGGGCTTAGTTGCTATGCAACATGTGGGATCTTCCCCGACCAGGAATCAGACCAGTGTCCATTGCATTGTTGCAGGGCAGACTCTTAACCACTAAACCACCAGGGAAGCCCCATCTTAACCATTGTAATTAAGTTTTAAAATTATAGTTAATTTATAAAATTGTTTCAGGTATACACCAGAGTGATTCAGTTTTTTATATTTTTTTTTCTTTTTTTTTTCCAGATTGCTTCCCATTATAGGTTAAATAGAAATTGAACATAATTTCCTGTGCAAGACAGTAAATCCTTGTTGCTTATCTATTTTATGTATAGTAGTTTTTGTCTGTTAATTCCATATTCCTTATTTACTTTTCTCCCCACCCCCTCTCCTCTTTGGTAACCATAAGCTTGTTTTCTGTGTCTGTGAGCATATTTCTGTTCCATATTAGAGAGTCTTTTGTCGTATTTTTTAGATTCCACATGTAAGTGATATCATAATTGTCTTTTTCTAACTTCACTAAGTATATTTCCTAGGTTCACCTATTTTGCTGTAAATGACAGTATTTCATTCTTTACTGTGTCTGAGTAATATTCCATTGTGTTGTGTGTGTGTATACATATATATTGCATCTTCCTAGGCCAGTTGTCTGTTGGTGGGCACTTCAGTTGCTGCCATGTCCTGGCTGTTGTAAATAGTGCTGCTGTGAACATTGGGGTGCATGTATCTTTTCAAATTACAGTTCTTTTTTCCGGAAATATACCCAGGGGTGGGATTGCTGGGTCGAATGGTAGTGCTGTTTTTAGTTAGTTTTTTTTTTTTTTTTTTTAAGGAAAATTGTTTTCCGTAGTGGCTGCACCAGTTTACATTCCCACCAAGAGTTTTGAAGGGTTCCCTTTTCTCTACACCCTCTGCAGCATTTATTATTTGCATTTTGATGGTAGCCATTCTGGCCAATGTGAGGTGATACCTCACTGTGGTTTAGACTTGCTTCTCTTTAGTCATTAGGGATGTTGATCGTCTTTTCATGTGACTGTTGGTCATCTGTTTGTCTTTGGAGAAATGTCTGTTTAGGTTTTCTGCCCATATTTTGATTGGGTTGTTTTTTTCGATATTGAGTTATGTGAGCTCTTTTGTATTTTGGATATTAACCTCTTGTCAGTCCCATCATTTACAAATATTGTCTCCGGTTCCATTTGTTGTCTTTTCATTTTGTTGTTGGGCAGAAGCTTTTACATTTGATTATGTTCCATTTATTTAGTTTTGCTTTTATTTCCTTTACCTTGGGAGACTGACCTAAGAATATATTGCTACCATTTATGTCTGAGAACATTTTGCCTGTGATCTCTTCTAGGGGTTCTATGATGGCATGTCTTTTATTTAGGCCTTTAAACCATTTTGAGTTCATTTTTCTTATACAGTGTATTTTTTATATGGTGTATGAGTTACTTTAGTTTTTGCTACTCTTCTGAAAAATTCCTTCTCTTTCTGTTCTAAATGGTAATCTTGCAGGGTGGAGTACCTGGGTTGCAGGATTTTCACCTTTCAGGGCTTGAGTATATCGTGCCACTCCCTTCTGGTGTTATGGGAGCTCCATGAATTTTTGAGTAACTGACTTTTCTCTTGCTGACTTTAAAATTCTTTAAGTTTTGCCATTTTAATTATGGTATGTCTTAGTTTGGGTGTGTTTGGGTTCCTCTTGTTTAGGACCCTCTCTCTGTGCTTCCTGTACCTTGATATCTGTTTCCTTCTTTGGGTTTAGGGAGTTTGCATTGGTAATTTCTTCAAATAATGTTTTTTGATTCCCTTCTCCCTCTCTGTTTTCAGAATCCCTGAATCTGTTAGGATTCAGAATCTCTGTTATGTACAAGTTGGAACACTTTATGATCATCCCATAGACCTCATATGTTGCTTTCATTTTTTTCATTTGTCTGTCTGCTGTTTTGGTTGGGTGTTTTCCATTATTCTGTCTGTCTTGGCAGATTGCCCAGCAGGCTAGAGGGCTTGACTCCTCATGTAGGACCCTAGGACTGGCATGGGAGTGCCCAAATTGTGGGTTGATCCACTCCTTCTTCAGGTTGAGGGTCTGCCCATGAGGACCTGCTCTTCCTTACAGATCCCTCCCAGGGGCACAGATACTGGACCTGAGGCCTTCTCCCTGGTCACATGGAGATCTTCGTGCAGCTTTGGTTGTACAGGAGATCTGCCAGTTTCCAGCTGGTTTTCTGTGAGAATTGTTCCACATTATGTGTTTGTTGGAGGAGATGAGTTCCATTTCCTCCTCCTCCACCATCTTGTTTCCCCTCCTGTAGTTCATCAATATTAAGTGATATTAAGTAATATTAACATTACTGTGAAAAGATCAACAGTTATTTAAGTTAGGTTTTCTTCATCATTAAAAAGAAATCATTTGGTGTCTTCATTTCCATTCCTTGAGGCAATCAATCCTGTGTATTTCCTAGATATCCATCAGAATTTTTCTCTGCATATAGAAATATGCCTGATTATTTTTATTTACATACATTTATTTATATTGTATATACTCTTTTGAGACCTACATGTTCTACTAATATATTTTAGAAATTTCCCCACATCAGTAAATGCAGATCTGCAATTATTTCTTCCATGTAGAGGTTTTATTTAGTTAGATTTGTTTGTTTATCCATAGAGCGCTTTCAAGGTCAGCTCTTTATTGATGTTTTTTCCATTCCATAGTAAGTCAGTGAGACTGGAACCCAGCTTTTTGTAATTGCTTCAGTCTTGCTTCCTAACCTCAACTGCTTCAGGTTTCTTTCCCCACACTGCTCACCACTGTTAGGATCTGGGTATCCCTGCAGAGGGCCAAAGAAGGGGTGTGATAAAATCTCAGTTATCTACCCTAATTATGGAGTTTAATCTGCCTTTATAAAAATTAAGTTGCATCATATTTGGGGTTTTTTAAACTTTATTTTGATAAAATATGAGACTGACAGAAAAATTATGAGAACAATACAAAAAAGGCCTCCTTCAGCCAGATTCCCTGTGTGGATACTTAACCACATTTGCTTTATTCTTCTCTTCCTCCTCTCTACAAAAATATATTTTTCCTCAACTGTTTGAGAATAAGTTCTATATGTGATATCCCTTTACCTATAGGTATTTAAATGTATATTGCCCTGCTCCTCCAAGAAGTACAGATCTTATTGAAATTTCATGTTATCCTAATAAATCCTTTATAGCAAAGAAAATCTTGACTGATGTATTTTCAGTTTTGTCTCTTGAATCTCCTTTAATCTGATTACTCAGTCTTTCTTTGTGTTTCCTGACATTGACATTGTTGAAGAGAATGGGCCAATTTGGGCTTGTATGATATTTCTCATGATAATAATCATGATTGGCAGGAATATCATAGATGTGATGCTGTATTCTTCACAGTGCATCAGGTGAGGAGGCATGCAGTGTTGATACATTCTGTTATTGAAGTTCTTAGCATTAGTAGTTTGGTTATTGTGGTGTTTAGGTTTCTTCACTGTATAGTTACTAATTTTTCTTTGAGAACATGCAAATCCTCAAACTTGTACTCATTGGTTTTAGCATCCATTAATGATGATTCTATTCCATGGGGATGGTCTTGATCCCTGTCTCCTATACCATGTCACGAACCTCCGTCCATAGTTCATCAGGCACTCTATCAGATCTAGTCTCTTAAATCTATTTCTTACTTCCACTGTATAATCATAAGGGATTTGATTTAGGTCATACCTGAATGGTCTAGTGGTTTTCCCTACTTTCTTCAATTTCAGTCTTAATTTGGCAGTAAGGAGTTCATGATCTGAGCCACAGTCAGCTCCTGGTCTTGTTTTTGCTGACTGTATAGAGCTTCTCCATCTTTGGCTGCAAAGAATATAACCAGTCTGATTTCGGTGTTGACCATCTGATGATGTCCATGTGTAGAGTCTTCTCTTGTGTTGTTGGAAGAGCGTGTTTGCTATGACCAGTACATTTTCTTGGCAAAACTCTATTAGTCTTTGCCCTGCTTCATTCCTCATTCCAAGGCCAAATTTGCTTGTTACTCCAGGTGTTTCTTGACTTCCTACTTTTCCATTCCAGTCCCCTATAATGAAAAGGACATCTTTTGGGGGTGTTAATTAAGAGAAAAGCAAAGGAGAAAAGGAAAGATACAAGCATCTCAATGCAGAGTTCCAAAGAATAGCAAGGAGAGATAAGAAAGCCTTCCTCAGTGGTCAAAGCAGAGAAATAGAGGAAAACAACAGAATGGGAAAGACTAGAGATCTCTTCAAGAAAATTAGAGATACCAAGGGAACATTTCATGCAAAGATGGGCTCGATAAAGGATAGAAATGGTATGGACCTAACAGAAGCAGAAGATATTAAGAAAAGGTGGCAAGAATACACAGAACTATACAAAAAAGATCTTCACGACCAAGATAATCACGATGGTGTGATTACTCACCTAGAGCCATACATCCTGGAATGTGAAGTCAAGTGGGCCTTAGAAAGCATCACTACAAACAAAGCTAGTGGAGGTTATGGAATTCCAATGGAGCTATTTCAAATCCTGAAAGATGATGCTGTGAAAGTGCTGCACTCAATATGCCAGCAAATTTGGAAAACTCAGCAGTGGCCACAGGACTGGAAAAGGTCAGTTTTCATTCCAATCCCAAAGAAAGGCAATGCCAAAGAATGCTCAAACTACTGCACAATTGCACTCATCTCACATGCTAGTAAAGTAATGTAGTTTTTTTAGTAATTAAAAAAATTCTCCAAGCCAGGCTTCAGCAAGCAATACGTGAGCCATGAATTTCCAGATGTTCAAGCTGGTTTTAGAAAAGGCAGAGGAACCAGAGATCAAGTTGCCAACATCCGCTGGATCATGGAAAAAGCAAGAGAGTTCCAGAAAAACATCTATTTCTGCTTTATTGACTATGCCAAAGCCTTTGACTGTGGATCACAATAAACTGTGGAAAATTCTTCAAGAAATGGAAATACCAGACCACCTGACCTGCCTCCTGAGAAATTTGTATGCAGATCAAGAGGCAACAGTTAGAACTGGACATGGAACAACAGACTGGTTCCAAATAGGAAAAGGAGTACGTCGAGGCTGTATATTGTCACCCTGCTTATTTAATTTATATGCAGAGTACATCATGAGAAACGCTAGGTTGGAAGAAGCGCAAGCTGGAATCAAGATTGCCAGGAGAAATACCAATAACCTTAGATATGCAGATGACACCACCCTTATGGCAGAAAGTAAAGAGCAACTAAAAATAGCCTCTTGATGAAAGTGAAAGTGGAGAATGAAAAAGCTTGCTTAAAGTTCAACATTCAGAAAATGAAGATCATGAAGGGGACGAGAGAGAATGAGATGGCTAGATGGCATCACTGACTCGATGGACGTGAGTCTGAGTGAACTCTGGGAGTTGGTGATGGACAGGGAGGCCTGGCGTGCTGCGATTCATGGAGCCGCAGTCGGACATGACTGAGCGACTGAACTGAACTGAATGATGATTCATGCCTCAATCAGTTATTACTATGATGTTTGCTAAATGGTGATTGTCTAATTTCATTGTTCATTCTACATTATTAGTTAGCTTTCTTCTGTAAGGAAGGGCTTTTCTTTTCTCCATTTCTTCCTATCTTCCTTTCCCTTTTTTCCCTTGATTCATGGATTCCAACCTGATTCAGTACCTTTAGTATTGTCATTCCATATTTGGCCAGTGTGGGTTCCTTCTAGCTGGCCTCTGTGTTCTCATCAGTCTTTGATGAGCAATAGCAGGATATGCTGGATTCATCTTGTACTTTTTCTCCCTCAACCCTGGAATCAGTCATTTTACACAGGAACCCTGCTTCCTTTGAGTGGAAAATGGTATATTTAGAAACTAAGGTCTGAGTTGTGGTACATGTTTTCATTGCTGCAAAACATTTGTAAAGTAATGTGATTTTATTTTTAGATGTTTGCCAACTCTGCTTTTAAGGAAAGTTATGCTTCAGAGACTCTTAAGTGGATTGGCTGTTTATAAATAGCTCATTGTTTGTTTGATGAAAAAACTCTTGCTAGAATGGTGCTGTTCTAAGACTTTTAAACTTCAATAGTAGATGATCCCTCTCCTTGCTTTAAAAGATTTATTTTAGAGGTAAACTTCAGCCCAGTAGATCATATGTATAGTATTTTCTTAATTATTAGAATTTAAAAGTTTTCTCCAGATAAACTGAAACTGATAATTTTTAACATCAAATATATGCAATTTTCTCAGCACTTTTGTGACATACTACTAATGAAAATTTATCAAGAAAAATTTTAAAAGAATTATGCTCAATTTAAGATATAAGCTGAAACTTTGGGAACTATACAAGGACACTCTTGCCTCTGGGAAAGTTATAAACTAGAAAAGAAAGCTCTTTGAGAGTGACTTTATTGAATGAGGTGTATCTAATTGATACTTTTGATTTTCTTTCTTATCTGTTAGCATTAACTTGAATAACTGGATGTTGGCTCTGTGTTCTTGGTAGCCATTTATTTTCAGTCTGTGAGCTAACATTAGATTTCAGTTAGGACCCTCAGCTCTGACCTTGGGCAGACTCTTTAATGTAGTCAGTCAGCAGCCAGGTTTACTGAGTTCTTGAGGGTCAAAGACTTTGTATTAGGCTCTGATCACCGTGGTCCCTTTGCTCCTCTGTTTGTCCTCAAAATAGGATTTGTTGTTCTTACCCATCTTTTATTTCTCATGAATTTTGTAGAAAATCATATGGTTGAAAGGAAGTAGCATGTGGATTCAGCTATTCAGTGTGGCTTTGAGTTAAGCAGGTCAAAATATCTGAGTATTTGGGACACACTAATAATTAAGGCCAGAACATAGGTTTTAATATTTTCAAAGTCACTAATTGTTATCATTTTGTAATAGTTCATTGAGTTTTGAAATGATGAAGTCAAATTGAGTCTCCAAAAAGAATCTGTGCAAGTGTACCCTACTCAAAAAAAGTAACATACAGAAATTTGAGCTCAATAGATTTTTAATTAAACTAAACTTTAAAAAAGTTACAGAAAGTGATACTGCAGACACCTATGTATATGTGTACCTAAGCCAAAAATATTTTTAGAAAATATTTGACAGCACGGTTCTTCGACAAAAAGATTCATCATAGATTTTCTGTAGCATAGTCCTTATGTGTTCTCTTTCTTTGGAATTCTATCATGGATGATTGTTGAAACTGTATTTTTGTGTTCTTTTCTCAGGTTGTAGATTCCATGGATGCATTAGATAAAGTTGTCCAGGAAAGGGAAGATGCTCTCAGACTTCTTCAGACTGGTCAAGAAAAGCCTAGACCCGGTGCTTGGAGAAGAGACATCTTTGGAAGAATCATCTGGTACATAGTAGCTCTTATGAGATGAGAGTGAAGTCCCATGCCTCATCCTCTGTCCAGTATCTTTTAAGAATATTTAGATACATTATAGAGATGTATCTAATATAAACAGAGGTCCCCAGATCCCTTTTGAACTTCAGGGTATGAATGAAGGTAGCTTTGTCAGGTATCCCTTGGCATCCCATTCCCATAGTTCAGTTATTTATAGGTTCTTCATAGGAGTGGTTCTTAATCTTATGTGAATCATATGACCTTTTGAGAATCTCATGAAAATTATAGATCCTTTCCCCAGAAAACTTTACATTGCACGTGTAATTTCAGAGGGTCATAAATCCCATGAAGCTCATTTTAGGACACACCTATCCTCTTCGCCCATTAAGAACCTGAAACTATTTTAAGAAGTTCTTGAGGAATAAGACCATGTGGACCAGGCTCAAGTTTGCCCCATTGCCCTTAGGTTAAGCCCTAGTCCAAATGTTGAAACAATTTATTTTCATTACATCTTTCCACTTCTGTGACATCTTGTCTCCTGGATCCAATTCCAAAGTCCTATGAGACTTTGGGAAAGAATCTGGTAATAAACATTCACACTGAGCTATGAGAAATTGAGAAGGCCCAGTGTATTCTGTCTTCCAGGGGCTTATTTGCATTTGGGTTGAACTGCTGAAAGGAAGCATCATTAGAAATTTAAACATCAGTCAGCAAGGTGAGGAAGGAATTTTGGGTGGTTGGAGACCTCTGTACTCTTGAAATTACATGCATAATAGTGCTTAAGCATTTGGTAGATTATTTTGTTTTTAATTAATTTTACTTTTGCCTGAGCCGGGTCTTCTGTTGCTTCACATGGACTTTCTCTAGTTGCGACGAGTGGGGGTTACTCTTGGCTGCAGTGTGTGGGCCTCTCGTGGTGGCTGCTCTTGTCGCAGGGCAGGCTCTAGGCACGCGGGCTTCAGTAGTTGCAGCATGGGGGCTCAGTAGTTGTGGGGCACAGGCTTAGTTCTGCAGCATGAGGAATCCTCCTGGACCAGGGACCAAGCCTGTGTCCCCTGCATTGGAAAGTCCTGGTAGATTCTTTTAACTCCATGTAATTCTTTTAATGGAGTTTGTGGTAACAGGGTGAATGGCTATGTAGTCTGTAACTGTGATCCAGTGCAGAAAAGAGGGAATCTGTAAGAGTGCTGATCTTGTTAAAGTTTTAAAATTCTTGCTTTTTAACTTTTCTGGAGTTAAAGTAGTGAACAAAACAGTTATGTCATCTTATTAAGCAATGTAGCTTATTAAAATCAAACATTACAATTCCAAAAAATTGGTTAAATGCCCTGAAATTAGTTCATTACTTTTTTAATTGAAATATTTTCCAGTGTTACAGTATGAATTCACAATTTCCTTTTTTCCCACTTAGCATTATTTTTTAGGTTTTGTTATGTTGAGGCATACATAGGTAGATTACAATGCAGTTTATTACATTTTAAAAACATAAAATGCATACATGTGAGTATCAGTGTTTCAAATTATATGTGAATATACATGTATCTGTGTACATATATAAAGTCAGTACATACATATATGTATGTAGGAAAATTACAAAATATATCTGGTAATGATACACTCCAGTTTATGACTAGAAGCTATTGTGAAAGCAGAGAACTTAAGTTGTGTTTTTAAACTTTTATATATGTATTTTTAAAAGAGTGATCTGAAGCAAATATTGCAAAATGTTAACCTTTGCAGTTTTACAGTGGCTTCATGAGTGTCTGATACCTCTTAGTTTAGAATGCTTCATAATGTGAACTATATAAAAATTTTAAAATCTTTAAAAAGCCAATTACAATTTATTTTATTGAAAACATATCTAGTCCAAAGAAGGCTAAATCTGTAAAAAGTGAAAATCTGTTAGATGTTTTCTATAGCGTGATACCTTTTTGTTTCTTGGCAGGCACAAGTTCAAGCAGTGGCCTATACCTTGGTACCTAAATAAAAGGTACAATAGAAAACGATTCTTTGCAATGCCCTACGTGGAACGTTTTGTCAGGTGAGCACAAGTACCCTTAGTACTAAAACATATCTTTACATCAGACAGTATGTGTTAAGCTTTTATATGACTAATACATTTCATTGTGGAAAAACTAGAAAAATAGGTTAAAAAAAAATCTTACATAATTTCACCATCCAGAAATAGCTGCTGCTAACATTTTAATATATATCCTTTCAGAAGTTTTATTGTCTTTCTCTTCATCAGTATATATAAGTAGTTTTTAAAATCTTTTTTAATCTTAAAGTTCCATACACTTCAGCTGCATAGAATGTGAGCTCCTGTTATTGCAGGAATGATGAAAGGAGAGGGTGCTTGGGTAAGGAAAGGACCCAGTTGTAGTGTATCTGAATTCATGTTATCCTGCAGAATGGTGATTTCCAGATACTTTGCATAGCAGGTTTGTTATTGACCAGGGAGAAATAGGGCTTCTGTTGTAGTAGAGGAGTGAAATGGTTACAAGCTGAGAACTATAAAAACAAGATAAGATTTTTAGAAACAGCTATTTGAAAACACTGGATCCACATCTAAAAACAGAAGCCTGAGAAGAGTTTTAATCCCCAGAATTGGAATTGAACGGGAAAAGAATTGCCAGTGTCTGCTCTCTGGGGTCAGGGTGCCACTTAACATCCAGCGTTGTGGCTGTAGAAACAAGGTGGGGAAAATTGCCCGGTTACTGGCTAAAGGTGCTACAGATCAGAATTCAAGGCAGAAAAGCAGCTGGAAATTTAAGGGGAAAATCCTAGCAGCACAAGAATCACAGCTTTAAACAACTGCCTTAGATAATGCAGCCACCTTTCAGCATTAATTCTTTTAAAGACTAATTTTTTCCTCTCAAAGCTTGTTTCCATAATGAAAAAACAAAAGGACCTTTAAAAGCATAACCTTGCTAGCATGTGAAATGAGCACAATTGTACGATAGTTTGAACATTCTCTGCATTGCCCTTCTTCAAGATTGGAATGAAAACTGACCTTTTCTAATCCTGTGGCCACTGCTGAGTTTTCCAAATTTGCTGACATATTGAGTGTGGCACTTTAACAGCATCACCTTTAGGATTTTAAATCACTTATCTGGAATTCTGTTACCTCCATTAGTTCCTAGAAATGCTTTATATTCAGTGATTTAACTTCCTGCAAGAGTGTCTCCAGAATTTATCCTTTCTACTCTCAATTTCTGCCCTAGTGTAATCTGTCTTCATCAAATTGAATTATTGAACATTCTCAAGAATAGTAAACCTTGGGCAGGGATATGTATAGTTGTGGCCGATTTTCATTGTTGTATGGCAGTTGAAATTCAATACCTTAACTGCATTGTTATATTTCAGTTTAAATACAGTAGAGGCCTGGCATCCATGAATTTATCATTTGCAGTTTTGATGATTTCAAAATGACTTTAGAGGTCAACATTTTAGCTGAGGTATGAAGGCCTAATGCCCCAGGATGCTAATAGGTAGAGGCAAACTCAGTGGCAAGTCCAACATGCACTAAGCATCATCTCTTAGCATGGTTTTCTCTCAGCATAGGGTAAATGATGCTGGACTGGGTGCTATTTGAAATTAGGAAGTTTCTAAATGTCTCAGGATATAGGACATAAAAAAAATCTAATGTAGTCAATAAAATTACATTATTTGTAAAATAAAAGAGAAAGCCCAGTTTGTTGCAGACTCATGAAATCTGTTCTTACTTTCCAGTCAGAAGGTAGCAAAGAGAATTGGTGTAGGGTTATAGATGCAATCAGTTTCTTTGGCCGCACCAAATGGCATTTGGGATCTTAGTTCCCCAAATCGAACCTGCAGTGGAAGCAGTCTTAACCACTAGACCTCTTGCTTATCTTTGACTTGTGTAGGTTTACAGTGGTTATTCAGGTTTAATAATAATCATGACACACCTAATAGAGAGACTGGCACGATTGAGTTCTTTAAGTAATTGATTTGGACATATGTTGACAGTACCGAGTAACAGGAAAATCATTTTGTATAAATTGCTGTTTTGCTTTTATTTTCCTAGATTGAGAATTGAGAAACAAGCTCGCATCAAAGCAAGGAAGATAAGTTTAGCACAAAAGAAAGAAAAGTTTCTTCAGAAAAAGTTTCCACATCTTTCTGAAGCCCAGAAGTCAAGTGCTGCCTAAGATATCTTAACCATAATTTACTATTTTGTTTTTCTTGGATTATATACAAAAGTAAATACTAAGTGGTTTATAAATAACCTGTGTTTTTAGTCAAAGGACTGTCGACTGTTTTAAGAGTTATTATGGCATGCTAATTTTGGAAGTGGTCAAAATCAGATAAAAAGTTCAGATTAAATTTCCATTTTATAAATTCTGTGTCTGAGCAGACTTTTAATTAACTGCCTGCATCTTAGAGTGGGAAAGTGATACCAACTGCTGTAACAAATAGGCAAGAAGGTAATTTTGGAATTCAGGTAACCTTAACTACTATTGTTACTAGATATGAAGGAGCTATGAATTCTGTTTAAATAAACAGTGGGTACAATGATAAACACATTTAGTATTTAAAGTAGCAAGTTACAACACAGCAGTCCAAAAAAATATTTCTGGAATGGCTAGTAATTTTTATTTAATTTTAAAAGCCTAATGTAAAAAGCATAGGCAATAAGTTTTACTAGTCAATAAAAAGCAATTCTACCAATCCACTGGTAATATACTAAACAGAGTTGGAAAGCATTTTACTGAAAGCAAAATATTTAGAGAAAATAGACATTTATACAAAATTATAAAATGCTTGTAATAAGAATAAGTGCATTTCAAGGAAAGCACAAACTTATTTTAATTTATAGAACCAGTTAAAGCCTTAAAAAATTTAAGTGGAATTGAAATATGCGAAAATGTATAAACATCCTACAAAAGATGGTTGTTCTTTTCCTGAGTATACTAAAGCTATGAAACGTAAGGTGACATAGAAGGTAGAGATTTGGGAACTTATCAAGGGCATTTCCTTTCTACACACTGCTTTCCTCCTTCTTCATATTCTTGTTTGGAAATCCACATCTGCTGAAAGGTACCCTGTGAAAGGAAAGAAAAATTACATATATGTGCCTTTCTATTGGGAATAAATTTTTAAAATATTTTCACAATTCTGAATCTTTTAAGAGCTCTTATACCTCTCCCCAAATAGTACTCAGATTACACCCTTCTTATTTCTGCCCTCCTCTAGAATACCCAAAGACACTATTTATACTGTCTTGAGGACTTAGAAAATGCTGGGAAAGGAAGATGAAGGAAGAGTAGCTATGATGGCTTGGTTAACAGCAACAACAGAAACTGTTGGAAGGCTTGATCCTAGTACAGTATTTATGCAATGTTCTAGCATTTGATTAACGGTAACATTTGGAACTCAGACTAGGATAAAGTCTGGCAAGTACACAGACGACAGTACACATGCACTATTCTAAAGAAACAGAAGGTGAGAGGAGGAAAATGACCAAAGGAGGAAGGGTCCTGGGCTACATTACTATTAAGACGTGTAAGTAGGAGAAATCCATTCCCTGTGACTATTCAAGTGGATTCGTACATATTCAGTTTCGAACTAAGATCTATTACGAGACTAGAAATAAAACATATATATAAAAAATATATAAATGGGCAGTTGAAAACATTTAATAGTTAATAGCTTCTAAAAATGTTTAGCCTAAGTACTCATTTACTTTGGCTGCTCTGAGGTGAAGGGGAAATTTTCCAAGTTTAGGATACAGGTAAGTGCAAGAATTTCCTCCTGATTTCAAGGTAGGAAGCCAGTCCAAGCAACATGCAAACCTCAATACCATGACTTCACCATCTGCCCCAGGAACCAATTCCTGACTTCTACCTCAGCAACAGGCCAGGGAGCAACCAGAATCTAAGAAGAATGATTTAATTTTAAGTGGGCTGCAGAATAAGTCCTGACCAGTGCCAATGTGAGTACTGTTAGAAGAGGCATGGATAAGTTAACACTTGGAGAGGGAAACTGTAATCAGACTGACAGTACCCACTAATAAGGCAATGAGGCATTTTTGTCATTTCAGAATAGGTAAGCATAGGTCCTCTACAAATGTGATAGATATAAAAATGCAAAGATAAATGATGCACAGGAATTATTTTAGCCTTTTTACTAAATTTAGTATTTTAAGTGATATATTCAAGTTAAATAAGAATCTTAAACTATTTTGCAAAGTAGTTTACTAACCAAAGAAGCTAGAATGGAGCCACCGATCCATGAACTAAACCTCCGTTCTACTGTGGTATTATTTGCAATCAGTTTCAACCGCATACTCTAAAACAAAAGGAAGAATAAGTATTAGTGTGATCAAATAGAACAGGGCCTCAACTTAGGAAATTCAATTTTGATGACTACTTAGTGGCTCTGGTTCAAGCACTAATTATACATAATTATTTTGTAGTAGCTAGGTTCATAATAGGCATAGGTTGAACTACTGTATAGGATTTTAAAGTACTTTGTCTTGGGTAATTTAATAAATTATGAGAGGGAAATGGCAACCCACTCCAGTGCTGTTGCCTGAAGAGTCCCATGGACGGAGGAGCCTGATAGGCTACAGTCCATGGGGTCGCAAGGAGTCGGACAAGACTGAGCGCCTTCACTCACTCACTCACCTATAAACTTTAGAAAACTACATGCTAGAGAGTATAGTATTCAGAATTTCACCTTGAAACAGCAAATATTTGAACACTTACTATATATCAAGTAGTGTGCTAACTACTTCATATATTATTTCATTTTATCAACACCAAGTATAATTATTACGCCAACTAGCTGCCCTTTCTGCAGTCATCCTCAACTTTCTAACTTATTCTTTGGGCTTTCATGCTATCTTGGTTCACGCCCTCCTCCCATTCCTCCTTGCCCCCATCCAAACCAAAATGCAGACGTCAGACTCAGGGAAGTTTATTCACACTGCTTTCTTTTCAGATTAATGTTTCTGTTACGCTTGAACACCCTCTAGATAAACATGGTTTTATGGCTCAGCACTACCCCTATCTCACTTCCTGTATGGAGAGATCTCCTTACCTAGGAATTTGCTTCTGGGGATAGTTCTCAGATTGTTGATACTTACCAGTTACTCTATATATGAACATTCAGTTTGAGTCTGTGCAAGCAGCAAGGGTGGAGTATGTAGAATGGGAAGGAGAGGTGCTGGGAGCAGAAGGGATGAACATGGGGTTTTGTAGATGAGGAACTGGTCAAATCCTATTACAATGGATTTCATTAAATTTAATTGCCTCCTAAAAGACAAAGATAGCATCTACCTGGTCTTGATCAGACCTTGGACAGCCCATGTCTATATTCATTATTCCGGGACTTTCTATGAAATCTAAAGTACTAAATCAAGGTATATTCCAGATCAGTCTGTATCTCCAAAAATGTAAGGAGATGTCAATCTAGTGCCTGTATCAATACTTAAAGATTGTGGCATATGTAAAACATTCAAATACACAGATTCTATAGATTCTGTTAGGGGCTATCTAACCTCTAATAAATTTTTTTAAATGTAGTATTTATTGCAGAATACCTTACAGAAAACTACTTGATGGATGTTTAAAAATCTAAAAATTCCTGTTACTAATGTACCATGTACACCACCACCTCTCTAAACCAGATTCTTCTATCCTTTTTGAAAGTTATCATAGTGTACCAAGGGATGTTTTTAATAAAACATAAAAGCTCTTCAGTCCTTTTACCCTGTAAATTTGCTATGTAAGTGGTATGACTGGTACCTATCTTTCTGGGTTGAACTGTATCTTCCAAAGAGGTATGTTGATAATCCCCAGTTCCTGTGAATGTGACCTAATTTAGAAACAGTCTCCGAGAAGAGGACAGACCCACAAGAGAGAATGCCATATGATGATGGAGATAGACACTGAAGTGCTAAAACTGCAACCCAAGAAACGCCAAGGATTGTTGCCAAATCGTCAGATGACGGAAAGAGGGAAGGAAAAATTCTCTTCTGTAGGTTTCAGAGAGCATGGCCCTGATAACATGTTGATTTCAGAATTCTAGCTTCCAGACTGAGAGGTAATAAATTTCTCTTGTTTTGAACCATCTACTTTGTGGCACTTTGTTACAGCAGCCTTAGGTCATAATACACCATCGGATTCATCTTTCCAACCATGTAGCACACCCCACTTCTGTATAGACTACAAGCCAACTACTTCAAAATGTTAGAATATACCCTCTTCCCTTCATATTTTTGCACATATTTCACCTAGATGTTCTTTCATAAACTGTCAACCAATGGAACTCATTCATTGAAACAACTCTTCAGGAGGATTTCCTCTGACACTCTAGAGTGCCTGGCTAATGACATACTGAACTACTTAGCACATTACAGGTTTTCTTTTTTGCTGGTATAGTCCTCCTAGCTGACTAAGCCCTTGGTGGGAAGGGACTATATTTTCTATCCCTAGTGCCTAGCAGACTGTAGGCACTTAAGGATGGAATCAATGAATAAAATAAGATTCAAATAGTAATGGAGAGTAATGGGAGTAACTAATGTCATTAGAAAAATTTTATTAATAAGTATTAATACTATACCAGGCACACACAAGATACCATTAATCTACTGAAAAACAAACTGTATCTACATAGATTTTCCACCAGTAGGAGGATATATATGACTGACAAATACCACTGAAGAACACACACAACTTACTGGGGGTGTTTTCTGAGACAGTTCTCTGTTCAACCTGTCGGTAAAGCTCTGTATTAGTGTGTTTCCTCCTGCCACTATCACGCTGCCATAGAGACCCTGGAATGAAACAAAAATAAATGAGCTCCAAATGTTTCCAACCATTTAAACACAACTACACATAAAACTATGTGTTCCACTACAGTTTTTACTTTTTAAATTTTTTACTTCTATACAGACCAAGTTGTTTAATCCAGTGGTTCTCAATCCTGGCTGCACATTTGACTCATTTAGGGAGCATTTAAAACACCAGTGCTGGGGGCAATTAAATACAAATTTCTAGGGGTGGAGTCTAGGGAAAGTTTTGTGTTTGTTTGTTTAAAACTCTCCAGATGATTCGTGTATTAAAGTTTAAGAACCACTAATTTAAGGCAACTATTCTAAAATCCAATTATTTTTTGGCAGATAGCAGCCAGTACTTAAGAAGTTTATTTCCTAATTACATCATCTCAGAGTTCTCATCTAGAAGCTATGGCATTTAAAATTGGACAGATTATGGTGGCCAATACATACTCTGACAATAGTCCTGGCCAAAATGACTGCTACCTTTCTCTTCTGCAGGGATGACCTTTTTCAAAATCCATATGCTGAGGCTTCCTCCATCAAAAACAAATTCCCAGTAGTAAGGAATGTGTGCTAAGTTGCTTCAGGCGTGTCTGACTCTGCGATCCCAGAAACTGTAGCCCACCAGGCTCCTCTGTCCATGGGATTCTCCAGGCAAGAATAATGGAGTGGGTTGCTATGATCTCTTTCTGGCCCAAGGACTGAATGTCTCCTGCATTGGCAGGTGAGGTACTTTACCACTAGCATCACCCGGGAACCCCAAATAAGGAGTATATTTTACCTCTAATTTGCATGTATGCATCAGAAAGTTAAACATCAGCCTGCCTTTTTAGTGGCTAAGTTCACATTTTTAAAATTTATTCCATATTTTAAAAAATGTATTCCAAATGTCTATATAACCTTAGCTATTAGCACTAAGCTCTAAGCAAATGAAGGAACTAAAAAACTGAGGTAATACACTGGCTACAAATTAAAATCTAGGGTTTAAATAAGATATGGTCTATCTAATAGCATGGTATAGAATATAGAGTTGTGTCCAACTCTTTGTGACCCCATAGACTATAGCCTCCCAGGCTCCTGTGTCCATGGGATTTCCTAGGCAAGAATACTGGAGTGGGTTGCCATTTCCTCCTCCAGGGGATCTTCCCAACTCAGGGACTGAACCTGGGTCTCCTGCACTGCTAAGCAGATTCTTTACCATCTGAGCCACCAGGGAAGACGTACAGAATATGGAGTCAGTCCTTAAAACGGCAAGAAATAAACTGATGAAAAAAAAAATAAAAACCTTGGCAAAGTACAAAAAATACAAAGTTTACATCTAAACTCTATGTAAAAGTTACATAATTTAAACCACACCTTCCTAAAAAGTAAAACTGTACTATATACGTTAAAAACCACTAATATAGTTTGGTTTGTCACATTTTAGGAAATCTCTAGACCAGCAGAGTCCAAAAGAATTTTCTGTGCTGATGAAAATGTTCTAGCTACATTTATAATGTGGCTCATGCAACTGAAGAATTGAAATGTAAATTTCTATTTATTTCAGTTGAACTGCTATATGTGGCCAAAAGCTAACTACATTGGACACAACAGCTTTTGAGTTTTGCATTTTCCTTTTTCTAGTAGAACTTCATTTTTTTTTACATATTCTTTCATAAAATGGACTTCAGAGTCAGTGGCCAAAGTTGCCAACTTAAAAAACCTGATGGCCATTATAAATACCGGGGGCACTGGTTTGCCCTAAAAGATACCCTGATGCCATAAACAAGAAAGGCACTTACTGGTCTGATATCAATATCACACATTCCAACACTTGTAGTGACAACATGACTGACGCCCAGCATTGTATTTCCTGATAACCCCTACAACAAAACAGAAACCAGCAGTCACACAGAAGACCTTCAAACCATAAAGCACATCCAAAAAAGTTTACAGTCTTATTTAGCTTTTGTAACTACAAGAGATCTTTAAAGGAAAAAATGAGGCTGATTATGAAATAAACTTTTATACCTTTACATTGGAAGGGTCAAATAATCCTTCAGGAATCTTTAACCGTTCTGCTCCAAAATCACAGTTGTAGCCATTGGGGAATTCATAATGAACAGTTGGCATCTGTGCAGCTACTCTGAAAGTGTATCAGACAATATTAAAGACAAACATCCTCTTCAGAATTACAAACTATTATAAACAATATTGAGGAAGCATCAGCTTGTAAGAAAGCAGAGTGGTAAAATCTTATTTTCTTTCAAAATGTTATTCAGTATTTAACTTTTTATCTTTAGACCAGTTAAGCATATTCTACAAATTTTTAACTAAACAAATCAATTTCTCTCATTTATGAAATATACAGTTTTTTTTTTAAAAGTTGAAGCATAGTTGATTTACAATGTTGTGTTAGTCTCTGGTGTATAGTAAATTGATTCAGTTTTATATATATATATATATATATATATATATATATATATATGAAGTATACAGTTTAAGTTTTAAGTCTTGTACAAAAAAAAACAAGAAAACATACTGTTCATCGTAAGTTGAATCTGATACTTGAAGTACTGAGGCTTGAAAATCCTGGATAACACACTATGAATTAAAAAAAAAAAGGTTAAGAAACAAGATTATTGAGATTTGTCTTTGTAATCTATAGTTTCATAACATTATTTTCAAAATATTTTTCTTTTTTTTTATTCCCTTTCCCATCCAAAACATTTTTCTTAATGAAACTGGACCACATTCCTGGATGGCTAACTCACTTCAAGGGTATAAATCTTCCCAGCCAAGGACTCTGAGCATCAAGAAACCTAATTCTAAACACTTGTATTACAAACTAAATTATATTACATTTAAATTACAACTGTTATGGAAAAAAATGATGAGATAAAAACAAGTGGAAACCCTTGTATCACCATTCTACATAATAAAACTTTTTACTTAAAAAAATTTTTTATTAGAATATAGTTGATTCACTATCTTTCCCTTTGAGCTTAAAAGCAAGACTTCATTAACTGAATATACATACATAAAATGCATATACATTGTATCTTATGGAACTTTTAATGACTGACATAGTATAAAAGTTACAAAACATGCAGGGAAATACATAGGACCTCTGAGCTACTAAGGAAAAATCTTCTAAGGTCTAGGTACAATTATTAATCATCTTCACAATTTTTCCTTGTATCAAACACCCACAAAAAATCTTTATCTTTGGGTGTAAAAAACTTGTCAAATATGTTATAGCACTGCCATATTAGGCGTCCCTGATGGCTCACCGGTAAAGAATCTGTCTGCCAATGTAGAAGACGCAGGTTCGATCCCTGATCTGGGAAGTTCTCACATGCATCAAAGCGGCTAAACCCATGCAACTATCAAGCCTGTGCTCTAGAACCTTCAGGCCGCAACTACTGAAGCCACGATGCCCTAGAGCCCGTGTTCTACAGCAGGACAGGCCACTGCAATGAGAAGCCCACACGTCACGATGGAGAGAGCCCCTGCTCGCCACAGCTTCCAGTTCAGTTCAGTCGCTCAGTCGTGTCCGACTCTTTGCGACCCCATGAATCGCAGCACGCCAGGCCTCCCTGTTCATCACCATCTCCCAGAGTTCACTCAGACTCATGTCCATCGAGTCTGTGATGCCATCCAGCCATCTCATCCTCGGTCGTCCCCTTCTCCTCCTGCCCCCAATCCCTCCCAGCATCAGAGTCTTTTCCAATGAGTCAACTCTTCGCATGAGGTGGCCAAAGTACTGGAGCTTCAGCTTTAGCATCATTCCTTCCAAAGAAATCCCAGGGCTGATCTCCTTCAGAATGGACTGGTTGGATCTCCTTGCAGTCTAAGGGACTCGCAAGAGTCTTCTCCAACACCACAGTTCAAAAGCATCAATTCTTTGGCACTCAGCCTTCTTCACAGACCAACTCTCACATCCATACATGACCACAGGAAAAACCATAGCCTTGACTAGACGGACCTTAGTCGGCAAAGTAATGTCTCTGCTTTTGAATATGCTATCTAGGTTGCTCATAACTTTTCTCCCAAGGAGTAAGCGTCTTTTAATTTCATGGCTGCAGTCACCATCTGCAGTGATTTTGGAGCCCCCCAAAATAAAGTCTGACACTGTTTCCACTGTTTCCCCATCTATCTCCCATGAAGTGATGGGACCGGATGCCATGATCTTCGTTTTCTGAATGTTGAGCTTTAAGCCAACTTTTTCTCTCTCCTCTTTCACTTTCATCAAGAGGCTTTTGGCTTTGGGCAGCAGCAAAGACCCAGCATAGCCATAAATAAATATTAAAAAAAAAAAAAAAAAAGAATGAATATTGTTGTGTGAGAGGTTGTTTTACTAACCTCTCCCCCTTCACTAACTCATTCATGGTCAGAGATGGATTTTCAGTAAAGAAAACCTTTCAATGGCTCCTTGCTATAAACAATAATACATTTTTTTAATATAGCTGACTCAAGTTTAGGAAAGAAAATGTTAACAGAGCCATACTAGTTTGTTTTTACCCCAAACCTCCTTTCAGGTCTCACCATAGTAGTCCAAGTGAATATAGAGTAGTTTGTTGATATCTGACAAACATGAAAAGCATACCCTTCCCCCAGCCCCTGCCAAAAGCTATTAATTTTGTTTGCAAATATCATTAAAAATGTTTGAAAATATAAAATGCTCATACTCTGTTCAAAGACTTACAGCCTATATACTGCTTTTATGAAGAGAACAGGATTACTTACATTACACATGTAATTGTGCCAAGACCTGGTAACCTGGGGCAGCTTCTCTTTTCTCTTCCAGTTTGCTGGAGACCCTTCACGAACAGCTTCCTAAGTGCCAAGAACAAGTGCTAGGTTAAGAGTTCACAATATGGGGGTGTGGAGTTGAAGGTAAGCCCCAGAAATAAAATTCAATCACCACTTACTTTTGATGCAATCATATATGGAGGAATTAGTTCTATATTCATTTCTTGGAAGAGTTCCCTGCACTGCATAGTGATAAAGTCCCCAGCAAGAGGGGACTTCACAATGCCTATGAAACAGATTACACAAGACTCAGTAAGAAAGCATTCCATCCAAGCTCCTTGGGATGAATTGCCTGTGTTTTTACACGATTATTTTTTTTTTAAGAATTAATGGAACTATCCTCCAAGCATGAATGAAGCCATGCCTCAGTTTTAAATATACACTATATACTACAGATTCTTAAAAATAAACATGACTTGGAAACGACTTTGATAGCCCAAGTCATTGCTTTACTTCATGATCTGTGTCCTCAGTGAACCCTGGTTACAAACTTACCTTGCTGAAGAACATAGCCATCATGAACAGGAATTGCGGTGGTGTGAGTGGCTCCACTGTCCAAAATAAGCCCGGTAGAACGACCATTAGCAAATCTAGTTTAAAGCATTAAGGAAAAGAAAGTAGCAAAGTTCCTAAAATAATGTTTATTTGTAAAGGGAAGGTTTTCATTAAGGCATTTTTAAAACTTGCATCATGGCTTAAAAATGTGTTAAACACAGGGATGAAAGTTGGTATCAAATAATAACTGGTTTTAAAAAAAAAAACGACAACAGGCAGGATTTTCAGAATGGTGGTATGAGAAAGTCGGAGAAACCTTTATCCCAGAGAGAGACATCTGTTAAGCTGGTCAAAATTAGCACAATTATTCAAAGCCTCTGGCACAGATCAAAAGGGCTTCCAACAAATTGAGAAGCATTTAACAAAATCTACAGAAACTTGGTAAGAACAGTGGGAGGCTGTGCCATCTGAGCTAAAAACTAAAACCATTCTCACATAGGATTAAAGAACCATTTCAGCAGTTTGGCAGCTGAGTGGCAGTTATTTCTCTCAGCTCCATACAAAGAGCTATTCCAGGTAGATTCTATAGCCAGTGATTATCAGCAGACAGAATTCATCCCATTTTCCACAGTTCTGTGCTGCAGAAGGCCTACATGACATGAACATCACAAACTGACATTTAGGAGTACAGCCATTCACTGGGGGTCATCCAACATTTACTGAACACCTATCGTGCCTAGTGATGAGTCTGGTGCTCAATAAAGGGAAGCAGTCTCTTACTAGCATTCCTTAAGCACAGAAGACACAAAGGGGTGAACCAAAGCTGTCTCTGCCTTGAAGGATATCCTGTTTAGTGAAGAGGAGATCAATAAAGCTATACAAAAAACAGTTCAGGATGCCCTGGGAGAGTATAAAGGAGTATAACCCATCCCTAGGAAACTCAAGTGAAAGCTGAGGACGGAGGCATGGCAAAGAGTTGAAACGTGTGGGAAGGCTAGGAGGCAAGCGATCATGGGACGAGGTCTGGGAAGCGCAGAGCAGTTCAGCAGAGCCTGAAATAAGAAAGGCAAGACTGTGGGAAATGATTATGGCTTAAATCAGCAGGTTGGCAATTAACAAAGATGATTAGAGCTGCGGTGTGAAGAATGGGCAAGAGGAAGGGCTATACCCAATACAATGGCAGTGCACAGAGAAATAAATGGATTTGTGGGTTTGGATTGGAGTCAGGGGAGGCTAGATAATACACAGGGCTTGATTACTACTTAATCTGAAGGGTTAATGAGAAAGATTTCTGGTCTAGACAACTGGGAGTAAGATAAGACACAAAGAAGGAATAAATTTGACGGGAGAGAAGAGGAATTCAATTTTGGATATATTGAGTTTAAAGTGCTTAAAGAAATAACTAATAGAAAAAGTTCTAGTAGGCAGCTGGACATGGGCCTGGAGCTCACAAGAAAGATCTGGGATACAGATATGATTTGGAATTGGTCAGTGTATAACTGGTATCTGAAGTCAAGGGAATAAATAGTTAAATCAGAAAGAACATGTCAAGAGAGATGAAAGACTAAGAGCAGAAAACCAAGGCATGGTAGGAATGAACAGAGAAAAGACATTTGAGAATAAATGGCCAGAAAGGTAGGTTAATAATTTATCTTTGCTATTACTGCTACTTCATTGATCTCTGATGGACTATATACATAAACACTAATTTTGTCTCTATTAGTACAAAGTGATACAGTAACACCAGACTAAATGTATGTAAGCCCTCCTATAGATGACAATTCTAAAATCTGGACAAATTATTTTCAGTGACCATTTCAAAACACTGGAAAGTATTTAAAAGTAGTCAAAATCCAGCCAAAACTAATTCTCATGAAACTGCAACTTGAAGGAGTAAGAACTGCAAGTCTGCACCGTCCTCTCCTGAGAGTGCTTCCCAGCTTCCAGGCTACAGCTCAAGAAAGCAGTGAAGAACTGCAGCCTTACCACCTAAGTCTACACAGAGAGTTCAGGGCTGGAAGAAAAGCTGGACATTAAAGGTAGAAACTCTGGAAGCAAGAGAACCACAGAATGGGCAAAACACAAAACCTGAGTATAAAATCTACCCGAATGTTTAGTTGACAACTGAACTATTCAAATGCAGGACTTCAGGGGGACCAATAAAATACAGAGAGAACAGGAGAATAATGCATTCTTGAAAAATGAAGGGCACCAATGATTTTGCTAACTTTGTAACTAAATGAATTTTCCACAAGTATGCAGCTCGGCCAGCAGACAGCTAGCTGAAGCCTGCCTCTCAAACTGTGATGTCAGGAGGGCAGAGCCTGAGGCTGGCAGATGAGAAGCCAGCTATCAGTTAAGTCAGATAAACATTAATCTTTTCACTAATGTTTTTGTTTTGGAAAAGTTATATTTTTATAAAACTGTTACTTGTGTTGACATTAATGTATCTATCCTTTTTTTTAACTAATAAGAAAATGTTAAAAGAAGTCTTAGTTTTAAATTCTTAAACAGTAATATTGATAACTATAACCTATAAAAACAAAAGTTCTGTGGCATCCTCAGTATTTTTTCTTGCACTTTTCCAGTGTCTTGTTTTTTTAATAATTTCATTTATATATTTATTTTTCATTGAGCTGGGTCGTTGTTGCTGCGCTCAGGCTTTCTCTAGTTGTGGTGAGCGGGGGCCATTCTTCATTGTGGTATGCAGGCTTTTTATTGCGGTAGCTTCTCTTGTTGCGGACCATGGGCTCTAGGGCACACAGGTTTCAGCAGTCACAGTACACGGGCTCAGTGGCTGTGGCACACAGGCTTAATTGCTCTGTGGCATGTAGGATCTTTCCGGACTGGAGATCAAACCTGTGTCCCCTGCATTGGCAGGCAGATTCTCCACCACTGGACCACCAGGGAAGTCCCCCAGTAATTTTTTAAAGTGTAAAAGAATCCCAAAACCATGCTTGAGAAGTCAAAACAATCTTTAGAATAATACTAAGATGTTATTTGCCCTTTTCACTGTCATTCTCTTATGAATGTACAAGAGAGTTTTCCAGAGGCTATGTCATATATGATACACAGCAGACTGAATGCAAAGGCTAGACATGAGAATCCAACTTCTGCTATTAAGTACAACGTTAAAGAGGTTTGAAAAGTTGCAAAACGAAGCCACACTTGTCTGGGATTTATTTCAAAACCATGGAAGGAGGGGGGAGTGGATATGGTTATATAGCTAATACAACTTAGCTTTGTGTTGAAAATGATTTAACCTGGGTGATGGGCACATGGCAGTTCAATATAATGTTCTATCTTCTTTTATATAAGAAATTTTCTATAATAAAAAGTTAAAAAATAAAACAATACCAATTCCATTTACATACTCCTTGTAAGAAAGCAGCCGAACAGACCTTGTGTTCAAATTCATAACTGCCATTTTCAAGCTGTAGACTGGGACCAGTTTGCTTATTTTGACTCTGACTCCTGACAGGGTTATTATGAAAATTAAATGAGATAATGCACACAGAGAGTCTGCTAGTGCTCTCCATCCTCTACTCAAAACCAGCAATGGTTCTCTCAAGTCTAAAGTTCACATTTTTAAAATACAACATGCAAGGCTTCCACAGTCTGACCTAAACCTATTTTTACAACTCTCACTAAAGTTGAATATAAATCTTCAACTCTAAACTCACTGTGAGGAATGCTTACCCTTTCCACCTCCACACTTTTGCTAAAGTCATCTCCAAGACACAGCACGACAGACAAATGTTAGATTACAGCTACCACAGTGATTCTCACACATGTAAAATTCACTTGAATATTATAGCAATCCAGGGAGGTACATAGGATAAATGTGTAAAAGGTGAGGCTGATTTTAAGTACCTAAAACAAGATGAGTTTATAAGCACTGTTACTTGAACTCTAAATATAGGACTCCTTTCCCTTCACCTTGCAACTAAATTCCCTCACTTTTTTTTTGGGGGGGGGGGTGGTGGGCACACTACATGGCGTGCAGGATGTTAGTTCCCCAATCAAGGATTGAACTCATGTCCCCTGCACTGGAAGTGCAAAGTCTTTCACCACTGACTGCCAGGGAAGTCTCAAAATTCTCTTTTCTTTACAAGGTTTGTCAGGCTTCAATCTTCCTCCACTGAACTATAATTGCTATTTGAAAATTTCAGATGAATCATGTACTTCTTTATGACTTTTGCCAGTGCTATTTTGAAGTACTATTTAAATGTTATTTAGTTTTCAACAACAATATTACATTATTCTTTGAGGTCAGGACATAGTATTGTCTGTCCCTTAATATGCTCATAAAAAATATTTGGTGATTAAATCTTAAATGAATTTATAGACAACTTCCACTTTTCTCAGATATCGGAGAGGAGGAAGGAAATGACACTCTTCACATTCCCCTTCTAAAAGCACAATTTTTAAAAAACTTTGTTAAATTAATGAGCAGAATTTGAGTATGTATTTCCCATCTCCCTCTCACACTTTCATGCACATCAGTTCCAGTAAGAAATACTGAAAGACAGGTATCTAAAAAGCAATGGGGAAAACTCCCTCAACTTCTGACAAGCAAGAACTGACTCCTGTCTTCCTGCTGAGCAGATCACCTCTAGCAGAACCACAGTCACTCATGAAGAGAAGCTGAGTATTACTCTTTCAAGGATACGCTGTCAAAACGGCAGTTTTGCAAAGGAAGAATGCAGGAATGTTGTAGTGTTCAAACATTAGCTCTGTTAGTTTCTCTCTCTTTGCTCTGGTATTCCACTTGAGAGCAGGGAAAAAGAAATGCAAATTACTTATTGTTTAAAAACTAAAATGCTGATTTATCTCAAAATTCATTTCAGTACTGTATTAACAAAAATGTAAAACATTAAATTACCATGGAAAATCTTCATAATATCTTTATAACATTTATCTCTATGTATTTGTAATAAATTAATAAAGTTTATTATTTGAAAAGTAAAATTGCTGCTATGAATTCTAGAAACTACAGACTTTTCAAAGTATAGAGTAATCAGGATTCTTATAAACATGAAGTGTTAAATCTTAAGAATGAATCTAGTCACTCCTAAGATTGAGTATAAAAGCAGATATACACTGCCCTTGAGGGATAAGGGACAATTCACGAACCAAAATGGGAAGCAGTCAAAGGAAATTAGATATTAAATTCCTGGAAAAAAATAGATAAATAACTGCCAGAACCCACTAGGGTGCTTTACTGTTGTTCTTTGAGTATTTTTATTATTGAAATAATAAAAGTTGTAAGAGTATTTAAAAAAGAATCCCCCTTTCCCTCATTTTCAAAATATGAATTTCTGTATCTCTTTAAAGAAAAAGAGTAAAATGAGTAAAAAACAACCTAGAAAACTTGAAAAAGTTTGTCTTACTGGTGCTTCTGACATGAGAACAGGATGCAGGCTGGCTTCTGATTTGACATGCATTTTGTAGGTATGATCCAAAATAGCCTGGAAACTATCCCAATCTTCAACTAGAATATAAGATAAATACCTTGAAAACAATACTTAGTTGGAGATGAAATACAGCATCTTCTGAGACTGTTTCTAATGGTTTAGCACTGATACTTTAATATACAGAATTGACTTATTTTACAGCTCTACCTCATAAAACAGTACTTCATATAGACATTAGCTTTGTCTTCTAGATATGGCTCCTCCAGCCCCAACAGTACCATAACCCCTAGACCTGACCCAGATAAAATTAAGGTATCTAACACACCTAAAATACCAAATAAATAGTATTCGGTTAAGTACTAACTATAAAGCCCAAAACACAATTCAAATTGTAAGAAGAAACAGAATTACATGATTTGGAGCTAACAGCAACAATCTGTATGAAAAAAAAACATAAAAACATTACAAAAAATTTAAAGAAGAATATGTTTTCAATTTGCTTTCCATTAAAACATTACACTGGCTGCTTGCATAAGTCACTAAGGATCTTCTAACAGGTAAGTCCAGTGGGTCCTTTGCATCTGTAATCTCATCTAACCTCTCTAAATTACTAATACCATTGATTCAAGAGTTTACAAACTTTTTCTGCCACAGACCAACAAAGAAATGGCATCATTTGTATACCCTATTAATATTTTTATAGGCCTATCAGGATGAGTTTTTTAATTCACTGTTTTGTTTTCTGGGGGCTGTGTTAGGTCTTCGTTGCTACCCAGGGGCTGTTCTCTAGTTGCAGTGCTCTGGCTTCTCTCTGTGGTGGTTTCTCCTGCTGCAGAGCACAGGCTCCAGGGTGCACGGGCTTCAGTAGCTGCACCACATGAGTTTAGTTGCCCTCCAGCCTGTGCAATCTTCCTGGACCAGGGATTGAACCCACGTCCCCTGCATTGGCAGGCAGACCACTGAAAAGTCCAGAATGGGATATTTTGGTCAAGGCACTTCCTCTATAGCTTTAACTTCTCTTTCCCCTTCTTAGCATAAATCTCAATGCCACAGTTAAGAACAATGAGACAGACTCACTGGACTTCTTTACTTCTCGAATTTTTTCTTTTCTTGGTTTTCTCCTGAATTTTCTCCTACTTCTCTAACTGTTCATCTCATTCCCCTTCATAGGCACCTCTACTGGTTAAATACAGAGTAAGTTTCCATAAGGAATCTCACCCTCAATCCTGTTTTCACATCCCAAACTCTTTCTGGGTGGAAAAAAAATCAATTCCATGTCTTAAAATCATTCTCACTTGCTTATTAAACCAGCATCTATACTCAAACACTTTGAACTAATAAACTCACTTGCTATGCAGAAAGAGTTAACTCAGCAAACCTGAGAAAGGCCTGCTTGCAAGGCTGACCCTTGGCTGGCATCTGGGAACTTGTCTGGTAAACAGTTTCCTACATTGATATAAAACTTTCCCCAAATAACAGCAGTTCACTGTGCCTAAACCATTTATACAAACAGTGTGGTTTATACTGGGAGTCTGGGGTTTTGGAACATGTTGGGCACAAGGTACCTACACGACCAGTCTTAGTCACCAGTAAAAACCATGGGTACTGAGTCCTTTTTTTTCTGAATCCAAAAGATAGTTATTTATTCCAAGTATCAGGATAATATAAGAAATAAAACACTTGTAACAGAAAATATTCTTCCAGTTCTTTAGCAGTTCTACAGAGATATAATTTTCCATAACATGAATTTTATGTGTACAGTGAAGAGATTTTCTTCTGTAAAGCTACACAGTTGTGTGACTCTTATTACATAATTTTAGAATAGTTCCATCACCTCAAAAAAAAACTGTATGCCCTTTAACAGTCACTCCTCATAATATCCACAGCCCCAAGCAACCGCTACTTTACTTTCTGTCTGTATAAATTAGCTTTTCCTGGTCATTCCATATTAGAGTAAGTGGTTCCACATTATGCGGAATTTTGCATCTGATTTCCTCCATTTGGCATAAGGCTTTTGGGGTTCACCAAAACCCAACTGATATTTTGACTTGTATCAGTTATTTTGTTTCTTTTATTGTCAAATAGTATTAATACTTCCTTTTATGGATATAGCACACTGTGTGTACTCATTCATCCAATGATGCACCTTTGGACTATATCCATTTTTCAGTTAATACGGACAATGCAGCTATGAACGTTTGCATTTAAGTATTTGTGTGGACCTAGGTTTCAGTTCTCTTGTACTGATACCTAGGAGTGGAACTGTTTGGATTATAAAGTGAATTTATATTTAACCTATTAAGAAACTGTCAAACTAGTTTTCAAAGCTGCTGTACTATTTTATGTTCTCTCCCAGAAATAGATATGGAGGTTTCAGTTTCTCTATATCCTCATCACACTTGCTATTGTCTATCTTTATAAAACAGCTATCCTGTGAGTGTGAAGCAGGGTGCTGAGTCTTTAATGTGCTCCCCTAGTAGACATGGATTTCCCCGGTGGCTCAGTCATAAAGAAACCATCTGCCAACGCAGGAGACTCAGGAGACACAGGTTCGATGCCTGGGTCGGGAAGAGCCTCTGGAAAAGGAAACGGTAACCCACTCCAGTATTCTTGCCTGGGAAATCCCATGGACAAAGGAGCCTGGGAGGCTAGAGTCCATGAGGTCACAGAGTTGGATATAACTGAGCACGCATAACAGATTACACACACATGTTCCTTGTTACTGGAAGGTTTAAGCACATCCTTTATGACTACACTGTAAGCTCTTGGAAGCTTGTGCTGGTTTCCTTTGGACTTCACTGCATGCCCTTTTCTTCCTTTTGTCAATTCTGCTTCGTATCCTTTCGGCACAATAAACCTTAGCTATGGTACCATTACATGCTGAATCTCGTGAATCCTTTTAGTAAATAACTGGACCTAAGAGTGAAAGTGGACATTTGCTTTTTAAGACCATAAACCTTGCTCCTTCCCTAGTGCATGGTACCCCTTATTCAATGACTCCAAAAATCTAGGAAACTTTTTTTTAAACTTTTGAAAGTTTAAATTCTTAGCACCATTTGTCCTGGATATCTCAGACAGCCACCTCAGGATCTCTGCCATCAGTGTTAAAATTTAAAACTTCTTCATTTCTCATTTGGACTCACCTCCCTAATTGATCTTCCTGTTTCTAGTACCTCCCTCTAATCATGCCTATGTATTACTGTTAGAATAATCTTTCCATTTGGCATATATGAGCATTTCACATCTCTTTAAAAATTCCTTTGGGGCAACATTTCAGTTAACTGCTTAATATACTGGCATTCCAAGCCCTTTTATGATTGCTCTCTGCCTGCCTTTCCTGAAACCAGCCCTAATGCACCTACTATTATAGCCATACTTAACTGATGACATTTCTAAACATGTAAGTTTCTCCCACAGTAGCATCTCTTCACACATGCTGGTTGCTCTGCTTTACCCAGTCTTGTCAGTCAGGCTAATTCTTATCCCCTGATCAAGATTCAGCACAGTTACCTCCTTTGTGAAAACCATCTCTGACCCCCACAGGGTTAAATATCTCTCCTCTGTAACCCTACTGCTTATCAAACACAGTTATATTTATATACACAAATCTAGCTTCTATACCTGTAAGTTTGTTAGGAAAAGAAACATGTTTTACGCATCTTTGTATTCTCAGTGCCTGGAACATCAGTTCATGGAATAAGAACAAGAAGATAGCTGATGTTCAACTTATAAGCAGCGACTGCTTTATATTTGAAATCTACTATACATACTCTACATTTATAATCAAATCCATAGGAAAAAACATCATACCCATCCCATTTTTCAGTGGGGAGATGGCCTCTGTGTTCTCCCTCGGAACTCGCAGGGCATTAGTATCTATGTAATAGGTGGGACCGCCTTGTTTGCCTTTATCACCATCGATTTCCATCAGTGTACTTCCATCATCTCTTTCCACCACCATACCAATAGCTGTAGGGAAATCCACCTGGAAGAGTCAAAAACATGATCTACAAGTTCTATATGCTTTTATCAAGGAGCCCTTTCCCACCAACTGATATCTTTTACCATATTTGAGTTGGGCTTTCTGAGTGGTTTTAACTCTGCATGAATGGCTCCTGTATATCTAATTAACTCTGACATTACACTGACCTTGGGACAGTCTTCACCAGCATAACCAGCTCTCACAGTATAGGATCCAATGTCAAAAACAAGGGCTCCAACTTCATCTGAAAAGATAACCAACATTAACAACTTACAAGTACCATACGAAAATTAAAGAGTACTTAATGTGCTTATATTCATGTTACTACTACTTTGAAACTAGTTTTAAATATGCTTTAAAGACTTATTTAATTAAAATATAGCAAGTCAAATATAGTATATTAGTAGAGGTTCAATCAGCAAAGACACGATATGCTAAAATTAGGCAATTTAAGGAGAGTTTTTCTCCAAGCCAGGCTTCAGCAATACGTGAACCGTGAACTTCCAGATGGTCAAGCTGGTTTTAGAAAAGGCAGAGGAACCAGAGATCAAATTGCCAACATCTGCTGGATCATGGAAAAAGCAAGAGAGTTCCAGAAAAACATCTATTTCTGCTTTATTGATTATGCCAAAGCCTTTGACTGTGTGGATCACAATAAACCGTGGAAAATTCTTCAAGAGATGGGAATACCAGACCACCTGACCTGCCTCTTGAGAAACCTATATGCAGGTCAGGAAGCAACAGTTAGAACTGGACAAGGAACAACAGGCTGGTTCCAAATAGGAAAAGGAGTCCATCAAGGCTGTATATTGTCACCCTGCTTATTTAACTTACATGCAAAGTACATGATGAGAAACGCTGGGCTGGAAGAAGCACAAGCTGGAATCAAGATTGCCGGGAGAAATATCAATAACCTCAAATATGCAGATGACACCACCATTATGGCAGAAAGTGAAGAGGAACTAAAAAGCCTCTTGATGAAAGTGAAGGAGGAGAGCAAAAAAGTTGGCTTAAAGCTCAACATTCTGAAAACGAAGATCTGGTCGCATCAATTCATGGGAAATAGATGGGGAAACAGTGGAAACAATGTCAGACTTTATTTTGGGAGGCTCCAAAATCACTGCAGATGGTGATTGCAGCCATGAAATTAAAAGACGCTTACTCCTTGGAAGGAAAGTTATGACCAACCTAGATAGCATATTGAAAAGCAGAGACATTACTTTGCCAACAAAGGTCCATCTAGTCAAGGCGATGGTTTTTCAAGTGGTCAAGTATGGATGTGAGAGTTGGACTGTGAAGAAAGCTGAGTGCTAAAGAATTGATGCTTTTGAACTGTGGTGTTGGAGAAGACTCTTGAGAGTCCCTTGGACTGCAAGGAGATCCAACCAGTCCATTCTAAAGGAGATCAGTCCTGAGTGTTCTTTGGAAGGACTGATGCTGAAGCTGAAACTCCAATACTTTGGCCACCTCATGTGAAGAGTTGACTCATTGGAAGACTCTCATGCTGGGAGGGTTTGGGGGCAGGAGGAAAAGGAGACGACAGAGGACAAGATGGCTGGATGGCATCACCAACTCAATGGACGTGAGTTTGAGTGAACTCCAGGAGATGGTGATGGACAGGGAGGCCTGGCATGCTGTGATTTATGGGGTCGCAAAGAGTCAGACATGACTGAGCAACTGAACTGAACTGAAGAGGTGTTTACTTATTAAAGGGTCTACTTACAAAGATACAAGAACAATACAGGAAAATCAGAAAGGACAGTATGATATCCTAGGACGAGTGATAACAGAGATCTGTTGCCACACTTAGAACTGAAGAAACACGAGGGAGAAACTGTTACTGGAACCTGGAGAGAGACTTGTGTTGGGAGGGTACCTGACAGGAGCTGCGATCTTCAGTTGAGGATGGAGTCAGCCGAACACATCTGCCAACCTCTCCCCTCTGGCTAGGGTGATCATATCATTTCTTATCCAAATGGAGCTACTTCTAAACGCGGTAGGAGCCCCTGTTAATAATCACACCAGGACAAGAGGCACAAAGCAGGAAGCCCCGTTACCCTGTGTGTACTTAGCTGCTCAGTCGTGTCCGCCTCTGTGCGACCCCATGGACTGTAGCCCACCAGGCTTCTCTGTACCAGGGGCCAAACCTGTTGGGGGCCAGCGTGAGGAACTCCGCCCATGGCAAAGGTCATGAGGAAGGAAGCCTGGCATACGCAAAGGTGTCATCAAGCCTCAGGAAACCCCCTGTTCCCGAGCATCTACCCCCAAAACCAGAGTACTTTACGCGGAGCTCTCCCCCATAACCTTTTCTCTCAGAGAAGGAGTTAACTTGCAGCTCCAGTTAATAAAAATTCCTGGGCGTGACAAGAGTGTTTCAACTTACAAACTCTGAAGGTTCTCTGGCCTGCCTGATCAGGCTCGTCCGGCCGCATGTGATTGTTTACAGCCTCCCAACTGTGAGAGGCACGGGATGTTTTAAAACTTTCTAAATACAGACTCTTTTGAGAAGTTAGAAGATCATTAGTATAGTATTAGTAGGTTGATTAGGAATTATATTGGTGAAGGGTTTTTTCATTTGTCCTGCCAATAATTACTGCTAATTCCCTGCCCTGGGTGTGACAAGGATGTCTCAGTCTCTGCTGACAGACTAGCTTGTGTGACAGCCTCTCAGCCATAAACAGCACAGAGAGTTTGGAGTATTAGCATAGGCTTTTTCATTGATGAGTCAATGATTGCCATCAGGCCTCCATATCCTTAGGCACCTGGGAATGTATTAATCAATGTATTTGGAACATAGAAAAGGAAATATAGTGGGTTTTGATGTTAGCAATACTAGACTTTTGAGTTAATGAATCTTCTCTTTTGTTATAGATCACTGTACTTTGTTATAAATCACTATGCTATGTAAAAATGTAACTTTATCACTATCTTAGGACAAAACAGATCTTATGGGGAACATTGGTGAATGGTTTACATTTGTTGAGCCAATATTTGCTGCTAAATCTCCATATTCCTGCCCTTATAATGAATATAACTAGCATATAGGAGAAATAAGTATTAACCTTTAAGATTAATCATGTTAAACCTTAGGTTAAGTAAATTCCTTTCTTGATTGTAACTCACTACACCCTCACCCTATAGGAATGCAACTTTATTTGGAGGGTGGCGCCTGATTTAAGAAAAAATCACCCCTGGAAAAATAAGTTTTCCGGTTAACTGACCGGTATCAGAAAGGGCCATAAAATGTCAGCAGGTCTCATGGCCAGAAGATGATGAAACTCATAAGACCTTTGTATAATTTTATATGAAGCACCTGATTGTGACCAGGGTCAGGTCTGCTGACCCCCGCGTGACTCTGTATTCATCCCTATGCATAACAAAAAGGTATATAAACAAACCTGAAAAATAAAGAGATCGGATCAGTTTCTGGAAAGACTGATTCCCCCGTGTCGTTTCTTTCTTGCTCCCGCTTTCCTGGCTGAATTCCCATCTGAAATGTGGGGACTCACCAAGCCTGCTAATTCTGCCTGGGCTTCTGAGATCGAGACCAGGGAAGCCTCAGTGCCTCCTCTCCTTTGGGAGAATGGAAAGACGCCTGTGGCCTACGTAGGTGGTGATTGGTATTCTATGTAAACCAGTTATTCAGCCTCTTTTCTCCACTAATTCTCCTACTACACTATCTGTTTCTAATCTCCCTCTGTATCTGTAATTAAATAAGTTTTTTCCAGGACGCGGACTCCGCCCCCACCTTCGAATTACCCTGGATCCACCGGGGCTAGACCCCGGCACAAACCAAAGGTTGACAGTCCACAGATGCAGTCTACCAGGGTCAACCTTTAAGCGACAGATCGGGCGGACACAGGAGTAGAGTGGATCTGGGAGGGCCAAGGAGGGAGATCCAGTACACTGAGGCACATCATTTTTTTCATACATTAAACAACATTATATTTCATGGAATTTGGGAAGAAATTTAGCAAAACCCCCAAAAAATAAGGAACCAGAGGTAAGGTATAATGTTATAAGGTATAACATGGGCCAGGTAAAAATCATTAAAATGAAGGTACCAAAGTTTACACATTTCACAGAAATGTGTAGGAGATAAAAGTTTAATGCTGAGAGAGAAAGCTGTCTTTTTTTTCATATTCAAATTCAGAGAAAAGCCTTTAATTATACTTTAAAAATGTGTGTGCATACATGCGTGCTCAGTTACTTCAGTCACGTTTGATTCTCTGCAACCCTACGGATTGGAACCTGTCAGGCTCCTCTGTCCATGGGATTCTCCAGGCCAGAATACAGGAGTAGGTTGCCATTTCCTTCTCCAGGGAATCTTCCCCACCCAGAGATCCAACCTGAATCTCCTACACTGCAGGCGGGTTCTATACCACTGAGCCACCAGAGAAGCGCCACACTTCAAATACTTCACTCAAAACGGCACACTTCCTAGAAGAAGGCACTTGGGTTTTCTAGGTATTGATTTTTGAAAGAAGGAATTTTTCACTGAATTATTAAAAAAAATATTGCTTAGCTCGATTAAATTGACAAGATCAAGTCTGGTAAGACCAAGTATTGTCAAAGAAGTAAAAAAAGAGGAGCTCTTACATATTTGCCAGCAAAAGTTGTAAACTGATACAAACACTCTGGGGAATAGTCATATCTACTAAAATTGAAAATGTGTATACATAGAAATTACACTTATTATCTTCTCTAGAGAAACTCTCTCATGTATATCACGAGCAGACATGTACAGGAACCCTCACTAGCTATATATGTGACCTCAGGTGATTTACTAACCTGTCTGCCTCAATTTCCTCATATGTAAAATGTGCAATAACAGTTCCTATCTCAGTGGATGCTCGAAGTATGGAAGCACTTAGAACAATACCTGGTACATAATAAGCACATAAGTGTACTGGTGTTATAATTATCATCACACTGCTTGCTGCAGGAAAAGGTAGATTAAATGATCTCTCAGTAGGGAAATAAACTACAGCTTATTCATACAGTGAAATATTTACTATTGCTACATAGTAGTTAAAAGTGAATAGTTCAGCTCTGCATGTATCAACATGGATAAATCTCAAAAGAATTACTTTGAAAAGCTAGTTACTGTGCACACATATTTTAATACTATTTCATTATGGATTCACACACACTTAATGAAAGTATAAAAACACATATAGGGTTGAGGAATATTACATCCCAACTTCAGCTCACTGGTTACCTCTAAGGAAGCAGAGAGGAGGAATCTATACCAACAACATCTTATTTCATAAAATATCTGAGGCAAATATGACAAAATATTACATTTATTTAACCTCAGCAGTGAATATAGAAGTATCACATACAAACTTACATAAATTTTATTTTTAATATTAAGTATTCAAAAACTAAAATAATAAGTTTTAAAATAAAGACTATTACACTATAATTATCACAGTTGAGAGATGGTTTCTTTACAGCACAGTAACCTCATTTTTGTTGAAGTAAAATGAAGAGTCACCTATGTTTATTTCTAATTTGAAAGGAATCTTCTGCATTTGTTACATTTCCCAAAGTAATCAACTTTTCTCTACACAATCTCTGATCCAAATTATTTTGTCTTAAAGAAAAGGCCCTTAAAAGCAGTACACTGCAATTATTTTCACCACAGCATGTAAACTTAAGTATAAACAGTAAGTAAAGTAGTATTCCAATGAACATGAATTGGTAAACTCTAAGACTTTAATTAACCAGAATATTCTTGGGTAAAGAAATATCCTAACTAAATGAATTAATCGCTTGGTTAACCAAAACTTTCTACTCCTGCTCTCACGGATCAACCTTTTACCTCACACCAGGGCTTTTAAACTCTTCTGGGTCATGGACCCTTGGACAATGATAGAGGCTGAACTGTTTCATCCTAAAATTCATGTGCTTAAGTCCTGCTGTTGTTCAGTCATATGGGCTGCAGCATGCCAGGCTTCCCTGTCCTTCACTATCTCCCAGGGCTTGCTCAAACTCATGTCCTTTGAGTCAGTAATGCCATCCAATCATCTCATCCTCTTGTCACCCCTTTCTCCTACCTTCAACCTTTCCCAGCATCAAAGTCTTTTCCAATGAGTCAGCTCTTCACATCAGGTGGTCAAAGTTTTGGAGTTTCAGCTTCAGCATTAGTCCTTCCAATGAACATTCAGGATGGGTTTCCTTTAGGATTGACTGACTTGATCTCCTTGCAGTCCAAGGGACTCTCAAGAGTCTTCATTTCCACAGTTTGAAAGCATCAATTCTTTGGCGTTCAGTCTTCTTCATTAAAGGTCCAACTCTCACATCCATACATGACTATTGGAAAAACCATAGCTTTGACTCAGTTCAGTTCAGTCGTTCAGTCGTGTCCGACTCTTTGCGACCCCATGAATCACAGTACGCCAGGCCTCCCTGTCCATCACCAACTCCCAGAGTTCACTCAGACTTGCATCCATCAAGTCAGTGATGCCATCCAGCCATCTCATCCTCTGTCGTCCCCTTCTCCTCCTGCCCCCAATCCCTCCCAGCATCAGAGTCTTTTCCAATGAGTCAACTCGTCACATGAGGTGGCCAAAGTACTGGAGTTTCAGCTTTAGCATCATTCCTTCCAAAGAAATCCCAGGGTTGATCTCCTTCAGAACGGACTGGTGGGATCTCCCTGCAGTCCAAGGGACGCTCAAGAGTCTTCTCCAACACCACAGTTCAAAAGCATCAATTCTTCAGCGCTCAGCCTTCTTCACAGTCCAACTCTCACATCCATACATGACTACTGGAAAAACCATAGCCTTGACTAGACGGACCTTAGTTGGCAATGTAATGTCTCTGCTTTTGAATATACTATCTAGGTTGGTCATAACTTTTCTTCCAAGGAGTAAGTGTCTTTTGATTTCATGCCTGCAATCACCATCTGCAGTGATTTTGGACCCCCAAAAAATAAAGTCTGACACTGTTTCAACTCTTTCCCCATCTATTTCCCGTGAAGTGATGGGACCGGATGCCATGATCTTCATTTTCTGAATGTTGAACTTTAAGCCTACTTTTTCACTCTCCTCTTTTACTTTCATCAAGAGGCTTTTTAGTTCCTCTTCACTTTCTGCCATAATGGTGGTGTCATCTGCATATCTGAGGTTATTGATATTTCTCCCGGTAATCTTGATTCCAGCTTGTGTTTCTTCCAGTCCAGCGTTTCTCATGATGTATTCTGCATATAAGTTAAATAAGCAGGGTGACTGGACCTTTGTCAGCCAAGTGATGTCTGTGTTTTTTAATATGCTATCTAGGTTTGTCACAGCTTTTCTTCGAAGAAGCAAGCATCTTTTAATGTTGTGGGTGCAGTCACCATCTGCAGTGATTTTGGAGTCTTAACCCCAAGTAACTGAATGTCTGGAGATAAGGTATTTAAAGAGATGACTAAGTTAAAATAAGATCATTAGGGTAGACTCTAATCCAGTATGACTAACATCCTCACAGGAAGAAGAAACCTGGACACCTGTATATACAGAGGGAAGACCATGTGAAGGCACCAGGAGAAAGGCCTACAAGGAAAAAACTTCCAAAGAAAACAACCCTAGCAACACCTGATCTCAGACTTGTACCCTCAAAAACTGTGAAAAAATTAATTTTGGTTTAAGTCACTCATTCTTTGTTATGGCAGCAAACTAATACACACAGCTCAGGACACTTATGAATGTCTTCTTAGAATATTCTCAGATAGACTATTTAAAAAAAAAGATGAATATAGATAGCTATATCCATGGACTCCTTAGGGAGGGCAAGGACCCCGTCAGGAGCCCCTCCTCTAACTCGGCCTTTGTAATCTGCGCTGCTCCTACAGCCTCAGCTTCTACCTAGTGATGCTTCCAATCTCAAATTTACCCCTCAAGCCCTCACACCTTCACCTAATCTGTATCTCAAACTTCTTACTGTACATTACTTCCACCTGATGTCCCTTGGGTACCTCAAATTCAACATACCTGAAGTACTGTCTCCTTCCCCCACTCTGCCTAATCTAATCTCAGCAGTGCTTATCACAGTGGTTCCAGTCATCAGAGGCAACAACTTTCCTGAACACCTTCTTATTTCATATCTCTCATCCAATTCTGCCAAATATTTCTGCCAAACATTTTTCAAATCCCTTCTTCTTTAATGCCATGGCCACTGCCTGAGTCAAGTTCTTATCGCAACTGGGAATTACCATAATTCCCCATGGTACCGTGCTTCTATCTTTACCTTCTGGACCCACCTTTCCTTTCAAAACTATAACTCTGAACATTTTGGTACATAAATCCTTCAACAAAAAAAAGGGGAGAATCATGCAGTGCTTTATCATCATCTGCAAGATAAAATTCAAATCATTCCACCCAAGTGATATACAAGACCTAGCATAATCTGGCAGCAGTCTCTCCTCCCACTTCATACATCTGCATTACTGAAGATTATGTTGTCTCCTAAACACACCATTTACTTCGCATATGCTGTCCCTCTCTATTCCTCTTTCATCATCTTCATAACCTCCCTTGTAAGGTCCCTTGACTCCTCCAAAGAACTTTCTTGTCTGTGCTACCTTTGTACCTTCTATATATTGTCATTACTCAACATACTCCACTGAATTAGTCAATATTCTTTATCATCAGTAAAAGACTTTTCACGTACCACTAAGAAAAAAAACATGCTTCCAATTAAACTGTGCCATGCCACCAATATTATTCCAACTTCAGCTCTTTAAATGTATGCGGGGTGGGGTGGTTATACAACTAAAACTACATGAAGTACAAGTGTCTGTTTATTTGACTGACTTACCTATAAGACTTTGAGCTTCTTGAAGGCAGAAGCTATACTTTGCATATAACAAGCACTCAAAAAATTTCTGTGAAAAGAAAAATCTAACAAGTCAGTTATACCTGTCTTTAGGGAAATGAGTACGTCAAGGCTATATATTGTCACCCTGCTTATTTAACTTATATGCAGAGTACATCATGCGAAATGCTGGGCTGGATGAAGCACAAGCTGGAAATCAAGACTGCAGGCAGAAATATCAATAACCTCAGATATACAGATGACACCACCCTTATGGCAGAAAGTGAAGAACTAAAGAGCCTCTTGAAAGTGAAAGAGGAGAGTGAAAAAGTTGGCTTAAAACTCAACATTCAGAAAACTACGATCATGCCATCTGGTCCCATCACTTCATGGCAAATAGATGGAGAAACAATGGAAACAGTGTCAGACTTTATTTTGGGGGGCTCCAAAATCACTGCATAGTGACTATAGCCTGAAATTAAAAGACACTTACTCCTTGGAAGAAAAGTTATGACCAACCTAGACAGCATATTAAAAAGCAGAGACATTACTTTGCCAACAAAGTATGGTTTTTCAACATCACTTCCATGGATGTGAGAGCTGAACTATAAAGAAGGCTGAGTGCCAAAGAACTGATGCTTTTGAACTGTGGTGCTGGAGAAGACTTTTGAGAGTCCCTTGGACTGCAAGGAGATCCAACCAGTCCATCCTAAAGGAAATCTGTTCTGAATGTTCACTGGAAGGACTGATGCTGAAGCTGAAACTCCAATACTTTGACCTCCTGATATGAAGAACTGACTCACTGGAAAAGACCCTGATGCTGGGAAAGACCAAAGGAAGGAGGAGAAGGGGATGACAGAGGATGAGACAATCAGATGGCATCACTGACTTGATGGACATGAGTTTGAGCAAGCTCCAGAAGCTGGTGATGGACAGGGAACCCTGGTGTGCTGCATTCCATGGGGTCGCAAAGAGTCGGACACAACTGAACAACTGAACTTAACTGAATTAGTGTGGTAAACTGGACATAGTAGAATTTTAATTTGAGGAAGACTCTCTTGATTCTTGGAAATTTTCCATATGTTCATTTTCCTTTTTTTAAGGATGAGAGGCAGGTCTATTTCCTGTAGTTCTATTAAGTCTATCAGTTATGTCTACTCTGTAGTCCTGTATAGGTCTATTGATCTGTTAAAAGCTAAGGCTTCCTTCGTGGTTCAGTGGTAAGGAATCTGCTTGCCAATGCAGAAGACTTGGGTTTGATCCCTGGGTCGGGAAGATCCCCTAGAGAAGGAAATGGCAACCCATTCCAGTACTCTTGCCTGGAAAAATCCCATGGACAGAGAAACCTGGTGGGCTACAGTCCATGGGGTCACAAAGAATTGGACACGACTGAGCACACACATGTTTTACTCCTGAGTAAATGGCTTCCAAGTTTAGGGGGGAAGTGATATTTCTGAGAAAACATGAAGCAATGGGGCAATTTTCTAACCTGGTCTTAAAAACATTCCAACACGATACTGGAAGCTAATGACTTTGCAAGGAGGTAAGAAGGCTGTTTTACTTTTTTGTTTGGACAAGGGTGCCCCAATTCACAGGGAGAATGATTTTGAGAAATTTTTATGATTAGAGATGGGGAGGGGGGCGGTGGAGTGATAAAAGTAATGAAGTATCAAAGATGGACCAGTAGTATACCTGTTTATTTCTGTCAAGGAAAGGAGACTGAAGTAGAGGAGTACCATGTAAGATAGACACAGGAGCAATGAGTAGGCCCAGAAACCAATTATGGTAAGTATGAAAATCTGGATGAACTGTGCATCATATCTAAAGCTGAGTGTTAGGTCTGATCAGAAATAAACACTGGAATAAGAGAGCTACCAATTTTAAAAATTAAACTACAAACATTCATTTTATAAGCAATAAGTTAAAAATACAGTTTACTAAGTTAATTACATACAAAATGTGGGTGGGAGGTTTCGTTGCCTTTCACAGTAAACCTTTTGGGAAATGTGACCCACTATAAATACTGGTCATGCAGTAGCAGCTCAAACACAAAGTCATACACTTATTTTTGTCAGTTTTAAATACTTTATATGTGAAACAGGCTTTAAGATATACTCCTCTACATGAACAAAGGGACGTTTATTCTGAATATCTAAATCATACATGAATATACTGTAGTTATATACTTGAAAAATGACTTAAAATTTTTTTAATGAGAAAGTTTTACTGAAATGCCTTTTCTTTATCCCAGAAGTTCCTGCTGCCCATTTGCTAGAAAGTTATGTAACTCTAGGCTGGTTAATCTTTTCTATGCGTTATTTTCTTCTTTAATAATATGGGGAAAAGTAGAACCACCTCCCATGGCTGTTGTGGATTAACTGACAATGCATGTATTAAATACAATGCATTACAAGCCTCTGTCATGAAGAACAGTTCCTGGTACACAGGATGCACTCAATAAATGTTGACTGTTGGAATTACTAGTATCCATTTCTACCTTAGTCACATTAAAATACTCAGTGGACAACCTTTAGGTCCTTGGATGAGTGAACCTGAGAGTCAAAACAATCAGCAGGGACTTCCCTGCTGCTGCTGCTGCTGCTTCAGTCGTGTCTGACTCTGTGCGACCCCATAGACAGCAGCCACCAGGCTCCCCTGTCCCTGGGATTCTCCAGGCAAGAACACGGGAGAGGGACTTCCCTAGTGGTCCAGTAATTAAGACTCTGTGGTTCCCATGCAGGGGGCTTGGTTCTGTCCCTGATCTGGAGACTAAGATCCCACAGGCTGTATGGTGAGGCCCAAAACGAAACAAAACAAAAAATAGAGTCTGCAGCCTCCATGAGCACGTATACTCAGCTTTTTTGTCAGAATCACATCTTCAGATGGGGAAAAAATAAATCATGAAGATCCACTAGGCTTTCTCCAAAGTAAAAACGGAAAACTGATTCTTACACTTCAGAAATCAAAACCAAAAACGTATATGGAGGAGAGGGTGAGGGCCAGCGTGTCACCTGAGCAGAAACTCAAACTTCACTTCAAAACTACTAAAAACTTTGAAAAGCTTATTTTCATCTCCTACCTATAATATTCCATCCGCTCAGAAAACAGTATCCTTACTAAACACAGTAACAAAAGCACGACTTTGGGTTTCTTTCTTCTCTAATTCATCAAAAACATGAATCATATACATCAATGCTTCATCTAAGCATCTTGAAAAAGCCGAGGCTCCAATTCGGTAGATTTAGAGTGGGGCTTGAGATTTTACATTTCTAAAGAGCTTGCAGGTGATGCTGCTGCTGCTGCTCCTTGGATCATACTTTTAGTAGTAAGTGCAGCATTACCGCCGTTTAATCTTCACAACTACCCCAATGGGTAGGAATTATCATTCTACAAACGACGAACCTGAAGTTGGCAAAAGTTAAGTAACTTACCCAAGGCCAATGAGCTTACTAAGTGGTGAGGCTGATATTACAACCAAGGCCCATGGTAATCTTTCACTACACCGGAGCCCACCGATCTTTAAGCAACCTTAAATTGCATATGTTCCTAAATTATGCCGGAGCAGAGTCGCCCACGAATAACTCCGGAGCATCCACAGACAACAAATAGGGAGAAGTTATTGAAAGGCGTGAGGCTGCGTGAGCGCGGATGGAGAAGGAGGCTGTGTCCTGAGTGGCCACGACTCCTCCAATCAGTTCCACTCCTCGAGGCTCGCTGTGCCACCTCCGAGACGCCGCGGAAACCCTCCAGCCACGCCGACGAACTGCTGGGACCTCCCAACTTTAAACGGGCGCGCACACCGCGACAGAGCCGGCTGGGAGAGAGGTGACCCTGAGGCCAGTCACTCCAGCCGCGGCTCTCCGGGCCTGGCCCGCGAGTGGAGCTGCCCGACCAGCCCCGGACCGCGCGCAGCCCCAAAAGTCGGCTCCTCGGCGGCCCGAGGCTGGAAGGGGCCGTAGGGGGCGGCGACTCCCGGCGCCTGTAGCGCTCGCCGAGCCGGGTGGGCTCCGGAGGCGGGCAGAGCGCGGGGCGGGGATAGGGCGGGGAGGCCGGGGTCCCCAGGGGGAGACCGGAAGGGCCGCCGGGAAGGGGAGGGCTGGGGGCGGCGGTTACAAACCCCACAAGCTAAAAAGGCGCGCTCTCCCGACCGACCGCACTCACCTCCCCCGTATACCCCGCCGCTCATGGTTGCTGTCGACGAGACTTCTACTCGTAAAGGCCACCTGGCGAAGTGACTGCAACGGCTGCGACTGCGGGTCTGCAGAAGCGCTAGCCCCCGACTCCCTTAACTTCCACCACCACCCCCCTCAGGCAACAAAGCGGCGGCCACACACACCCGGAGCGCAGTCACACTTGCTGTCTCCTTCTATCGGCCAATCACAAGAGGCCCGGCTACACTTCAACCAATAAAAATAAGGTTGTGCTACATCCTTGTCGCGGCACAGCCAGTTTAGCCAATCGAAGGCAGCCATAGGGGCGGGGAGAGAGGAAAGCGACGGAAGGAGGGAAGGAGTTGGGTTGCGGAACCGGGGAGGCGGGGCTTCTCTAGTGGGAGGGAAAGTGGGGCGGAGGGAGCTGGAGGGGGAGGAGGAAGGCTGGAGGCAACAGTCTGGGGCGGGCTTAGGGTGTAGCTGGGAGCGGAGGAGAGGTGGGAATCCGGTAGAGCTAGCTCAGCCTCTGAAAAAAAAGTCTGGAATTTGAGAAAGTGTCTCCACCAGGAGTACCCATGGTTTGGACTTGTAGTGAATGAGGGTTGGTGGGTTTTTTTGTTTGTTTTTTTCAGAAAAAGTATTTTCAACTAACTGAAAAAATTGAATGTTATCCTCCACTTTGGGGTAGAGGGCATCAGTAAACCAGACAAACCGATAAGACCCTGAAATTTTAAAAGTGGTTACTAATAATTAAAAGAAGGAGATGATACAGTATCCCAGTTAACTTTAGTAGCGCTTCAAAATGTGTCATCAATTCCTTTTATCCTGTGAGGCGGGTGTAATACAATGTAATCAGTCCTCACCTGAGCGAGCACCTAAGCCTAAAAACGGTCTGTTCTTAGTCCCCTGTGTCTACCAACCCAGTCAGATCACCGTTGTCCCTCCCCCAGGATTACTACAACAATTTGTCCCTTTGCCTTTTGGCAGGCAGCTTGATCTATAAAAACTCCCAAATCACGGTCATGTCACACTGACTATAACTCTTCAGATCAGTTGTAAATCTTTGAGGTTAATAGCCATCCTTAAATTCGTTTGTCTAGAGTCTAGACATATAGGTAGTTTTTAACCTTAAGAACAATTGATTAACTCCATCAATCTCAGTGCCAGCAGAGTGGCAGAAAACGATGGTAGGATAGGGAACAAGGCTAGTGAGAAAACCCTTTACTATTCATTTAGTATAATCTCGGTTGTTGTTCACTAAGTTGTGTTTGATTCTTTGTAACTGCATGGACTGCAGCCCACCAGGCTTCCCTGTCCCTCACCATCTCAAGTTTGCTCAAACTCATGTTCATCCAGTTGGTGAAGTGAAATAAAGTTGCTCAGTTGTGTCCGACTCTCTGGGACCCCATGGACTGTAGCCTACCAGACTCCTCCGTCCATGGGATTTTCCAGGCAAGAGCACTGGAGTGGGTTGCCATTTCCTTCTCCATCACCAGATGGTGATGCCGTCCAACCATCTCATTCTCTGGCCTTCCCTTCTCCTGCCTTCAATCTTTCCCAGCATCAGGGTATCCCAATCATTTAGAAACATCGTTTTCCCAATGAAATAATGCATAAGTCAGCAAAGTATGGCCCCAGGGCCAAATTACCCTGCCTTGTTTTTGTTTTAATGTTAATTTAAAAAAAATTTTAATTGAAATATAGTGGTTTATAATGTGTCAGTTTCAGGTGTATTGCAAAATGGTTCAATTACATACACATATAAATATATATTCCTTTTTTACAAACTCTTCCATTATAAGTTATTACAAGATAATGACTATACTTTCCTGCAATCTGCTTTGTTTTTGTATGGCCAGTGCAGTGAGTTAAGAACAATTATTCCATTAGCATTTAAAAAAAATTATTTTTAAGAAAAACATTTTGTGACATGTGAAAATTACATGAAATTCACATTTCTGTGATGATAAACCAAGTTTTACCGGAACACAGCAGAGCTTATTCATTTATGGCTGCTTTTGCTCTGTAAGGGCAAATTGAGTTTTACTACAGAGGCTGTGTGGCACACTAAGCTGGAGGATATATTTACTATGGGATCCCTTATAGAAAGAGTTTACTGAGACAGTGCCTGTAACACACCTACCACAGGCACCAGGTACTATGTGTTAACTGTGGTCCCTATGACTACAGCTCTCACTGTGGATACATAGTTCAGTTCAGTCGCTCAGTCGTGTCTGATCTTTGTGACCCCATGAATCGCAGCACGCCAGGCCTCCCTGTCCATCACCAACTCCTGGAGTTTACCCAAATTCATGTCCATCGAGTCGGTGATACCATCCAGCCATCTTATCGTCTGTCGTCCCCTTCTCCTCCTGCCCCCAATCCCTCCCAGCATCAGGGTCTTTTCCAATGAGTCAACTCTTCACATGAGGTGACCAAAGTATTGGAGTTTCAGCTTCAGCATCAGTCCTTCCAATGAATAGCCAGGACTGGTCTCCTTTAGGAGTGACTGGTTGGATCTTCCGGCAGTCCAAGGGACTCTCAAGAGTCTTCTCCAGCACCACAGTTCAAAAGCATCAATTCTTCGGCACTCAGCTTTCTTCACAGTCCAACTCTCACATCCATACATGACCACTTGAAAAACCATCGCCTTGACTAGACGGACCTTTGTTGGCAAAGTAATGTCTCTGCTTTTCAATATGCTATATAGGTTGGTCATAACTTTCCTTCCAAGGAGTAAGCGTCTTTTAATTTCATGGCTGCAATCACCATCTGCAGTGATTTTGGAGCCCCCCAAAATAAACTCTGACACTGTTTCCACTGTGTTTATAGTGCACAAAAATCCATTTTTTATCAATTTACCATTTAAATGAAGAGTAATTCATATAGCACAGTATCAATAGATTATACTGATACCTCAGTATTGTCTCTAACATTTCCCATGAAATTAAGATACCATCTGGGTTAAAAAAGACTGAAATATTTGTCCCACCAGTTAAGAGTCCATGAGAAAACAAAACAGTTTTTCAGGGTTACAAAGGACCATATCCCTAGCCTCCAGGTAGCCCTGAGATGCAGTTTCTGTCTCCTCCTACAGACAACACACTGGAGTGCTGGGGACTCTTCAATATGACAGCACAAACAGATTGCTTGAGAAAATACTGAAAAGTCACAATTAGATGTTTTTACTTAAAGTAAGGGTTCTGCTTCATTTGATAATTTGGAAAGTTATTGGAAAACAGACAAAAGCAGGGACCAGCCAACATTTTATGGTAAATTTAAGTGGACAATAATCTATAAAAAATTTTTGAATCACTGTGTTGAACATCTGAAGCTAACATAATATTGTAAATCAATTATACTTCATTTTAAAAGAACCAGATCATTTGTAATTTTAAGTCAGTGTATTCTCTTAATGTATCAGTGGAGACACATTGCTTTATAAAATACATGAATACACTTCCAATGAAATGAACTTCAGAATACATTTGATATGTCAAGACTAATCACATGTTAATGCAGACAAAAGGGCACACATAAGACTTTCATAAATTTTAATCAGCAAAAGATGTAATAGGACAACGAACGTATTGGTCCTCATGTATTGGAGGAAGGGACTGCTGAGAAGAAAACCTGTTCAGCATCTTAAGAGAGCTGTGCATTCTCAGGAGTCATGACTGTGTTTCCTTTAAGGCAAGATTTACTCCATGGCAGCTTATTTTCTTGCATTCTTCCATAATTAGGAAAAATAGTAAAATATACATTAAAAGAAAAATACTGACCCAGCAGAATCTACTTTATGAAATATAAAATATCTGAGGGTTTTTTTTACATTAATATTTCTCCTTGATAGCCTAGTATATTTTCTCTAAAGTCTTGGCTGAGCCTACATTATTGTCACTGATAGCTACTCAGATTAAACAACAACTCAAGGTTATTGTCTGTGTGTCATTTCTCAAGACCATAATATACCAAAAAACACTTGGTATTTCCCCACCTGAGCCAGCATGTTTTTTATGTCAATCTAAAAAGATGCTGAAGTAACACGTATGTAAACTTATCTACCCACAGTAGATGGTCAGTGGTTGACTCTGAATCCAGATCTATAAATATAAGTGCCCTTTCAGGAATCCTTTGTAATCTCCAAGCATCAAGAATCTCCTGTGTACTTGGTGCAACCCTCGGTTTTGCCTCACTGGGTCGCTGGTCTTCTATTATTGTAACGCTGCACCAGAAAGAATCTAATGCTGTATCCTAGCTCCTTTTCATCAGCTCTGTCAGAATTCAGATTAGAGCAGTCATTACAAAATGTTACTGCTCTTATCCTCTGCCTTAGCCTTTATCAAGTTTAGAGCTGAAAAGAAGAAATGTAACTGTTATGCATGCAAGTTAGGAAACAAGTTCAAGGGATTATCATCTATTAAGAATAACACAAAAACTTACGTACATTTTAGAATTATTTCATGCTGCAAAATACATGACATTAGCAATTATGAAAACAAACTTTCAGTGTAAACATTTTTATGTGGATATGTGTATGTATAAAGTCATCATAAGTACCCTCCTCTTTTTATGGAAATTCCAAAAATAAAACACTCATGCAAGCACTACTGAGATAAAAGAATAAATATCTGGAGTCTGGAATTTTTTTACCAACAGACATATCATCAGTCAGGTTCGTACATCTATTTGCCATTAGAATAGTTAAAGAGATATGCCAATCATTTCAAACAATATGACCGAGACAGAAAATGAAATTATATTTGATCATGGTTAGTACCTTTATAACTGCTAGTAGGTTTGTTATAGTATTAACAATGTGACCCTGAAAAGACAAAAAAGGAAAGCAGATGAAGTGCTGGATGCTCTCTGGATTTTACAAGTCTGTACTGTTTCATTATCATTCTAAAAATCTCTGTTCATTTGATACAGCTTTTGTGAGAAATCACAAGTAAACGATGTCAGCATTTAATCAACTGGTGACTATGCTGCCTTGGGTTGCTTTGCAGCAACTCTTGGGCTTCCCACTTATATAGGTCAATGCCAACACCATGTTATGGGACTGTTACACAGCCGAAGGAACTGAACAGAATCCAGGGTGTATGCTCTTCAGTTGCTTCACTAGAAAAATTGAAACCCTTTTGGAATCAGAAGCATTTCATCCATGTGATAATAATGACTACAAATTACTGATCTCCTAATAGATGCTATCATAAGAAATGTGCTCTACATATATATTTTCCATGTAATCTACACAACATCCCCATGAAGCTTTTACATAATCGGCCTAGAGATTCAGCAAGTTGCCCAATATGACACAGCTATTAAAAGAGTCAGGGCTTACCAGGCGGTGCAGTGGTAAGAATCCAAATGCCAGTGTAGGAGATGCAAGAAATGAAGATTCAATCCTTGGATCAGAATGATCCCCTGGAGTGGGAAATGGCAACTCACTGCAGTATTCCTGCCTGGAGAATCCCATGGACAGAGGAGCCTGGCAGGCTACAGTCCATGGGGTCACAAAGAGTTAGAGGTGACTGAGTATGCACATAGTAACAACAGTAATTGAAAGAGTCAGGATTTTAAACTACCAAGCACGCTGCTCCTACTTCCTAAGATACCTTTTCCTTTCTATTTCCGCTACACTTTCTGTATACTTTAAAAACAACAAAAGTGTTCATTTTTATTATATATATGTATATTTTTTTTTAATGAAAAGTTACAAAAAGAAACATCTCCCTCCTACCTGAGTCCCCAGCTGCCAAACCTCCTCTTCAGCGATGTTCTATGCTTCTATAAGTAATTATGTAGGTATACTCCCCCCTCTCCAATGTTTCTGATATAAATGGTAACTCACATTATGCCAGTGAGTTTTAACAAGCACTCTCCTTGGAAACTAAGATGTTTACTTTTGAACATTTTTATTTAAAAAAAAATTAGTGGATAATCTATACACATGGCTGCTGCTGCTGCTAAATTGCTTCAGTTGTGTCCGACTCTGTGCGACCTCATAGACTGCAGCCCACCAGGCTCCCCCATCCCTGGGATCTCTAGGCAAGAACACTGGAGTGGGTTGCTAGAAACTGAAACAATCCAGAGTGAAAAGCAAGTCTCTTCCTCCAGTCCTTGAAATTCTTCAATTTCTCCTGCCAGACTGAACCACTGTTACCAGTTTCTTTTGGAACCTTCCAGATATCTTCTTTTCAAGTAAAAGCATGTATTTGTATCCCTTCCTCCCACCATATTTTGTTTATTTACATAAGCAATAGCATACTGAACACACTGTTCTGCACCTGACTTCTTTCACTCAACCATATCTTGAAGATCATTCTATGTTAGTTTGTATAATTCTATCTTAATCATTTTCAACATCAGATAGAATTCTGTTACATGTATAGACCATAATTTATTTCACCAGTTCTCTGGTGAAATAAATGGACATGGACATTTATGGAATGTCCATTGGAATAAATGCATGGACATTTACATTATTTCTCGTTTCCTGCTAGTGTGAAGAATTCTTCAGTGACTATCCTCTTCTGTGTATATATGTGAGAAAGGTTTTGTGTGGGATAAATTCTCAGAAGTAGAATTGTTGAGTCATAGGGCATATGCGTTTATTTCAATGGTCGTTGACAAATTACAGAGGTTGTACAGTTTACATTTCCTCACTAACATGTTTGAAAGTACACATTTTCATCCAAACCTCACCAACAGACAACTTTATCAAACTTCTGTCAAGATGGAGTTTCATTCCTTTATTAGCTGTTTAGGTAGAGTTCCTGATTTTACAGATTAAATCTACTGTTTCACTGTGTACCAGACTCAGGAATACATTCATGAGACAAAATTCATTCACTCTGGATGACAAAAGCAAGGTGAACCTTTGATCAGCTAATTTACTTAGTACCTACTTCCCTGGTGGCTCAGATGGTAAAGCGTCTGTCTACAATGTGGGAGACCTGGGTTCGATCCCTGGGTCGGGAAGATTCCCTGGAGAAGGAAATGGCAACCCACTCCAGAACTCTTGCCTGGAAAATCCCATGGACAGAGGAGCTTGGTGCAGGCTACTGTTCATGGGGTTGCAAAGAGTCAGGCATGACTGAGCGACTTCACTTTCACTAGGCCAGGCAACGCGAATACAGGGATAAATGAGCCCTGGTTCCACTCAGGGACTGTAACTGTCCCCACGTTTTGGTGAAAATGGCTTCAAGCACATTTCAATTACTACTTGGAGAATGGATCCCAAATGCTCATTCAGTCACTCAGTCGTGTCTATGACTCTTTGTGACCCCATGGGTTGTAACCTGCTAGGCTCCTCTCTCCATGGGATTCTCCAGCCAAGAATACTGGAGTGGATTGCCATTCCCTTCTCCAAAGGATCTTCCTGACCCAGCGATGGAACCCGGGTCTCCTGCATTGCAGGCAGATTCTTTACCATTTAGGCTTAGACTTCCACCAAAGCTTGAGAAGATGGCGAGCAGCGGGGGGTGGTGGTGGTATACAACCCTTCCACTTGATGCCTTTTATCTTCACTCTGTCATATGAATAAGACAGTTACAAACAAAATAGAAAGCATTTTGGTATACCTAATAGGTGGTACTCACATTTTAATTGCAGTATGCTCTGTATCTCTAGCCTAGGAACAAGCTATAGGGTTTATGTTCTTGGTGAGTGGGGAGAAAGGGTTTTTTTTTGTTGTTGTTCTTTTTTGGGTGGCAAGAGAAGGATATCAAAGTTTTGTTTTGTTTTGTTTTAACATATGAGAAACAGAAGAAACTAATTGTGAAACCATCAGTATTTGAAGATGATTCTAACAACGGCCATCTTCCAGCTCTCCCTAAACTGACTACAGGAAAGCCTTCATTTTGTGGGAAATTATTTTCATACATTCCCTTGATAGTTTATATAGAATCACACTACACCACACTACTCTAAGATTACTCACTTTGGTTACCAACTGTCAGACTCTGATAATGTCAGTTCAGTTCAGTCGCTCAGTCGTGTCCGACTCTTTGTGACCCCGTGAACCACAGCACACCAGGCCTCCCTGTCCATCACCAACTCCAGGAATTTACCCAAACTCATGTCTATTGAGTCGGTGATGCCATTCAATCATCTAATTCTCTGTCGTCCCCTTCTCCTCCTGCCCTCAATCTTTCCCAACATCAGGATCTTTTCCAATGACCCTGGATCTTTTCAGCTCTTCACATCAGGTGGCCAAAATATTGGAGTTTCAGCTTCAACATCAGTGCATCCGATGAACACGCAGAACTGATCTCCTTTACCATGGACTGGTTGGATCTCCTTGCAGTCCAAGGGACTCTCAAGAGTCTTCTCCAACACCACAGTTCAAAACCATCAGTTCTTTGGTGCCCGCTTTTTTTATAGTCCAAATCTCACATCCATACATGACTACTGGAAAAACCATCACCTTGACTCGATGGACCTTTGTTGACAAAGTAATGTCTCTGCTTTTTAATATGCTGTCTAGGTTGGTCATAACTTTCCTTCCAAGGAGTAAGCGTCTTTTAATTTCATGGCTGCAATCACCATCTCCAGTGATTTTGGAGCCCCCCCCCAAATAAAGTCAGCCACTGTTTCCACTGTTTCCCCATCTATTTGCCATGAAGTGAGGGACCAGATGCCATGATCTTAGTTTTCAAATGTTGAGCTTTAAGCCAACTTTTCCACTCTCCTCTTTCACTTTCATCAAGAGGCTCTTTAGTTCTTCTTCATTTTCTGCCATAAGGGTGGTATCATCTGCATATCTGAGGTTATTGATATTTCTCCCCTCAATCTTGATTCCAGCTTGTGCTTCCTCCAGCCCAGCGTTTCTCATGATGTACTCTGCTGCTGCTGCTGTTGCTGCTGCTAAGTCGTTTCAGTCATGTCCAACTCTATGCGACCCCATAGATGGCATCCCACCAGGTTCCGCCGTCCCTGGGATTCTCCAGGCAAGAACACTGGAGTGGGTTGCCATTTCCTTCTCCAATACATGAAAGTGAAAAGTGAAAGTGAAGTCACTCAGTCGTGTCCACCTCTTAGCAACCCCATGGACTGCAGCGCACCAGGCTTCTCCGTCCATGAGATTTTCCAGGCAAGAGTACTGGAGTAGGGTGCCATTGCCTTCTCTGGATGTACTCTGCATATAAGTTAAATAAGCAGGGTGACAATATACAGCCTTGATGGACTCCTTTTCCTATTTGGAACCAGTCTGTTGTTCCGTGTCCAGTTCTAACTGTTGCTTCCTAACCTGCACACAGGTTTCTAAAGAGACAGGTTAGGTGGTCTGGTATTAGCACCTGTTTCAAAATTTTCCACAGTTTATTGTGATCCACACAGTCAAAGGCTTTGGCATAGTCAATAAAGCAGAAATAGATGTTTTTCTGGAACTCTCTTGCTTTTTCCATGATCCAGCGAATGTTGGCTATTTGATCTCTGGTTCCTCTGCCTTTTCTAAAACCAGCTTGAACATCTGGAAGTTCATGTTTCCCGTATTGCTGAAGCCTGACTTGGAGAATTTTGAGCATTACTTTACTAGCATGTGAGATGAGTGCAATTGTGTAGTAGTTTGAACATTCTTTGGCATTACCTTTCTTTGGGATTAGAATGAAAACTGACCTTTTCCAGTCCTGTGGCCACTGCTGAGTTTTCCAAATTTGCTGGCATATTGAGTGGAGCACTTTCACAGCATCATCTTTCAGGATTTGAAATAGCTCCACTGGAATTCCATCACCTCCACTAGCTTTGTTCGTAGTGATGTTTCCTAAGGCCCACTTGACTTCACATTCCAGGCTCTGGGTGAGTGATCACACCTTCATGATTATCTGGGTCATGAAGATCTTTTTTGTATAGTTGATAATGTCACTCGTGTCCGACTCTTTGCAACCCCATGGACTGTAGCCTACAAGGATCCTCCCTCCATGGAATTCTCCAGGCAAGAGTACTGGAGTGGGTTGACATTTCCTTCTCCAGGGGTTCTTACTGACTCAGGGATCGAACCCAGGTCTCCTGCATTCCAGGCAGACACTTTAACCTCTGAGTCACCAGGGAAGCCCCTGATAATGTCACACAGGGGTTAAAAAGCCTCTGATTTTACCCTTTATACCATCACAGCTGCACCAAATCCAGGAGAATGTTTAGGGGTTCTAGACTCTAGGTGACAAAAGCAAGCAGAATAATTTACAATCCGAAACTTTGATCCTTTTGTATTGTTCTGTCAGCTGTTAGAAGGATCCACACCATTCCCACTGTGCCAGCTGGGCTGCAGTAAGAAAGAGACAGCAATGCTCCCTTTCTGGTGACTGTCCCCTGGGACATGTGAACCAAGAGATTCTAAAGGACTCAATGCAATATCCTTTCTGAAAGGTTCCTAAGAAACACTTGACAATAATAGTTTTAATTACTAGTTTGAAGCCTTATTCTAAAAACTTTACCTAAAATTGCTTTACTTCACCAGAGTTATCACCATTATCATAATCAGAACAATTAACTAACATTTATTAAGCTGTGTTTATTGCAAACTGCTGCTTCTGAGTGTACAATAGGAATAAGGCAAAGAAAACCAGGAAACCTGACATACCTTGACAAACATATACAGCAGATAAATACTGAAAGGGAACACAGAGAAATGAAGAAGGTTGCACATGACTAGCAGAGTTATGTGTACGTTTTTAAAAGTTTTGTGTCCTAAATTTGTTTTAAACATTATTGCTTTTAAAAACACATTTAAAATTTTACCCTAGGAAAGTAATTTTACACTCCTAAATTTGGGTTTTAGTCTCCAGGGTAACATTTTGGCATGCATTATTTCAGGCTTTTTTCTTTTGCTTATATTGTCTATTTATCTCTAAAGAGATATAATTTATATAATTATTATTTTATATTATTATTATATATTATTATTATTTTATATAATTTTTATTACAAAATAGTATAAATATTATTTACATATTATAAATATACATAGTATAATATAAATATAAATATTATAAAATATAGTTATATATAGTTACACATAGTTCTATTTATATAACTTGACACATATAATATTTAATAAGGTAGCAATATATGATATAAATACATATTCTGTTCTGAAATGTGCATTTTTCACTTAATATATTTGGACAGGTTTCTACCATTTTATATATATGTGTGTGTGTTAGTTGCTCAGTCGTGTCCAACTTTTTGCGATCCCATGGACTGTATCCTGTCAGGCTCCTCTCTCCATGGAATTCTCCAGACAAGAATACTAGAGTGAGTTTCCATTCCTTTCTCCAGAGGATCTTCCTGACCCAGGTTTCAAATCTGGGTCTCCTGCATTGCAGGAAGATTCTTTATTGTCTGAGCTACCAGGATTTATATACTTTTAAAAAATGATTGTTTAAAATAAGGGTCAGGAAACTATGACCAATGGGTCATCCACATAGACTTGTAAATAAAATTTCATTGGATCACTCCATGCTTTTTTTTTTTAAACTGAATGGACTAAGTTCCTTGGTTGGGTTAATACATATAGACTGCCTGAGATAATAAAAACTTCACCATCACATTAGGTTAATGGGAAATGAAGGTCTTCTTAGTCCTGACAGGAGAAAAGTGTTGACTGTCATCCTCATTATGAACTGTTTTCCGTGTTTTTTGTTTCCATATTTTCTATAGACATTTTCATGCTATAACTGCAGATTGAGTATGGCAAAAGAGATTTTATAGCCCATAACCCCAAAATATTTATTACTTAGCATTTTAGCAGAAAAGCCTTCAAATTTCACTGTAGGGATAGTGCACCATTAAGCAATTGCCTATTGACTAACATTTCAATCATTTCTAATGTTCAGCTGTTATAAATATTCATATAGATTAAATGATAGTTTGATCTCAAATTACAGATATTTTGGATGTCTGTGTCTTTGCACACTTGTGAATATTGACTGATGTATACAAATTTAAAACTTTTTTGCATTGATATTAATACATCAGTCATTTCTTTTATAATTTTTGTCTTTAGTATCATGCATAGAAAGGTGAATAGCTACTGGGAACTGGGGTTTTTTTGTTCTTGTTTTGCTTGTTTTTCAGCAAATCTAACTTGCTGTTGAATTCTCCAATATGTAGTTGGATGGCCCTGCTCATTCTTTTCCCATTTATATCAGGGAAAGGGCTCAAAACAAGAGCAGGAAGGGGAGAGCAGCTGCCCATGATACAGCCACTCTGATTGTGCTCTGACTGATGGCTGAGTTAATCTTCCCAGGCTCTGGCTGAACTCTATCTCCAGGCTAAATCCAAATTCTGAGTGGCACACTGCCTCGGGTCCCACCTTCCCATGACTCTGCCATGCCTCTAGCTAGCCATGCACAGCTGAACTCACAGAGTGCCAACCTCTCTGGGCTTCCTGAACACTATACTTTTTCACGCTTTCCAAACTAGGCTCTCACCCTGGGCTGCAACTTTTTAATGTTTGGCCTGCCTTGTTTGTAGTGTGGTCACCAGCTCAGAAAGGCTAACGGAACCAATGCCAAATGAAATTCCCCTTCAAATAGTTCTCAGTGTACAGAACTTGGAACAATGTGTATTTGTTACTCAAGAAAAAAATCCATTATTAAGAAAAATCCAATTAGCTCCCTGAAGTTAATGCCTCGCATGTACTTTCAATATCTAAATTACATCGGAGTATACGTCTAATCCAAGTCTATGCCCCAACCAGTAATGCTGAAGAAACTGAACGGTTCTATGAAGATCTACAAGACCTTTAGAACTAACATCCCAAAAAGATGTCCTTATCATTGTAGGACACTATAGGGGACTGGAATGCAAAAGTAGGAAGTCAAGAAACACCTGCAGTAACAGGCAAACTTGGCCTTGGAATACAGAATGAGGCAGGGCAAAGGCCAATAGAGTTTTGCCAAGAAAATGCACTGGTCATAGCAAACACCCTTTTCCAACAACACAAGAGAAGACTCTACACATGGACATCATCAGATGGTCAACACCGAAATCAGATTGATACATTCTTTGCAGCTAAAGATGGAGAAGCTCTATTCAGTCAGCAAAAACAAGACTGGGAGCAGACTGTGGCTCAGATCATGAACTCCTTATTGCCAAATTAAGACTGAAATTGAAGAAAGTAGGGAAAACCACTAGACCATTCAGGTATGACCTATATCAAATCCCTTATGATTATACAGTGGAAGTGAGAAATAGATGTAAGGGCCTAGGTCTGATAGAGTGCCTGATGAACTATGGATGGAGGTTCGTGACATTGTACAGGAGGCAGGGATCAAGACCATCCCCATGGAAAAGAAATGCAAAAAAGGAAATGGCTGTCTGGGGAGGTCTTACAAATAGCTGTGAAAAGAAGAGAGGCAAAAAACAAAGGAGAAGGGAAAGATATAAGCATCTGAATAAGGAGTTCCAAAGAATAGCAAGAAGAGATAAGAAAGCTTTCTTCAGCAATCAATGCAAAGAAATAGAGGAAAACAACAGAACGGGAAAGACTAGAGATCTCTCCAAGAAAATTAGAGATACCAAGGGAACATTTCATACAATGATGGGCTCGATCAAGGACAGAAATGGTATGGACCTAACAGAAGCAGAAGATATTAAGAAGAGGTGGCAAGAATACACAGAAGAACTGTACAAAACAGATCTTCACGACCAAGATAATCATGATGGTGTGATCACTCACCTAGAGCCAAACATCCTGGAATGTGAAGTCAAGTGGGCCTTAGAAAGCATCACTACGAACAAAGCTAGTGGAGGTGATGGAATTCCAGTGGAGCTATTTCAAATCCTGAAAGATGATGCTGTGAAAGTGCTGCACTCAATATGCCAGCAAAGTTGGAAAACTCAGCAGTGGCCACAGGACTGGCAAAGGTCAGTTTTCTTTCCAACCCCAAAGAAAGGCAATGCCAAAGAATGCTCAAACTACTACACAATTGTACTCATCTCACATGCTAGTAAAGTAATGCTCAAAATTCTCCAAGCCAGGCTTCAGCAATACGTTAACTGTGAACTTCCAGATGTTCAAGCTGGTTTTAGAAAAGGCAGAGGAACCAGAGATCAAATTGCCAACATCTGCTGGATCATAGAAAAAGCAAGAGAATTCCGGAAAAACATCTATTTCTGCTTTATTGACTATGCCAAAGCCCTTGACTGTGTGGATCACAATAAACTGGAAAATTCTTCAAGAGATGGGAATACCAGACCACCTGACCTGCCTCTTGAGAAACCTGTATGCAGGTCAGGAAGCAACAGTTAGAACTGGACATGGAACAACAGACTGATTGCAAATAGGAAAAGGAGTACGTCAAGGCTGTATATTGTCACCCTGCTTATTTAACTTACATGCAGAGTACATCATGAGAAACCCTGGCCTGGAAGAAACACAAGCTGGAATCAAGATTGCCGGGAGAAATATCAATAACCTCAGATATGCAGATGACACCACCTTTATGGCAGAAAGTGAAGAGAACTAAAAAGCCTCTTGATGAAATTGAAAGAGGAGAGTGAACAAGTTGGCTTAAAGCTCAACATTCAGAAAACTAAGATCATGGCATCTGGTCCTGTCACTTCATGGGAAATAGATGGGGAAACAGTGGAAACAGTGTCAGACTTTATATTTTGGGGCTCCAAAATCACTGCAGATGGTGATTGCAGCCATGAAATTAAAAGACGCTTACTCCTTGGAAGGGAAGTTATGACCAACCTAGAAAGCATATTAAAGAGTAGAGACATTAATTTGCCAACAAAGGTCCTTCTGAAGGAAATGGCAATCCACTCCAACACTCTTGCCTGGAAAATCCCATGGATGGAGGAGCCTGATAGGCTACAGTCCATGGGGTCTCAGAGTCGGACACGACTGAGCGACTTCACTTTCAGTCAAGGCTATGGTTTTTCCAGTGGTCATGTATGGATGTGAGAGTTGGACGGTGAAGAAAGTTGAATGCCGGAGAATTGATGCTTTTGAACGGTGGTGTTGGAGAAGACTCTTGAGAGTCCCATGGACTGCAAGGAGATCCAACCAGTCCATTCTAAAGGAGATCAGTCCTGGGTATTCTTTGGAAGGACTGATGCTAAAGCTGAAACTCCGGTACTTTGGCCACCTCATGCAAAGAGTTGACTCATTGGAAAAGACTCTGATGCTGGGAGGGATTGAGGGCAGGAGGAAAAGGGGGCGACAGAGGATGAGATGGCTGGATGGAATCACGGACTCAATGGATGTGAGTTTGAGTGAGCTCTGGGAGTTGGTGATAGACAGGGAGGCCTGCGTGCTGCAATTCATGGGGTTGCAAAGAGTCGGACACAACTGAGTGACTGAACTGAACTGAAGTGATACGTCTAATACCATCCACAAAGAGGTCTGCAGAGGGCAAGAGAGAGAGGAGGACATTTCTATATTAATAAAGTTAACTTTTGCAAGTAGCTATTTTTTAATGAAAATAAACTGATTCAGAAGACCTAGAGGATGCCATTACAGCATAATAATTTACAGAACAGTGTGGAAGTTTCAATAAACTTTAAAAAATACTCTTTAATGAAGTTTATGAGAATTCATTGCCACAGGTTGTTTTCTTGATCTCCTAAGAATTCATTTTTTCAGAAACTGTACAGAATATCTTGTAAAAAGTAAACACATGGAATAATATTTCTAAAATGCAGTAATTGTTTTCTTTTATCCTCTCTCCTCTTTGTCATTTAGAACTCTTTCTTTGAATCTTTCAAAGAATTTCCAATTTTCTTTGTAGACTGACAAAAATAACTTCAAATCACCCTGGAATCTGTGTATAAACATAGGGTCATTGCATTTCTGTTTGAGAGAATTTGGCTATGACTGCTATTAAATTTTAAAGATAAGGAATAGCAAATGATAACCTCTCATGATTTTGCCACCTAACTCCAGCCCTTGTTTTCCTGCCTTTTGAGACATTGGGATGTCAGAGTCTGGATTTTCCCTTAATCGCGTCTTCAGATGGTGATTAGTGTTCTATTACTGCTGTAACAATGCCTCACAAAATTGATGGTTTGAAAACAACACAAACTTGTTCTCCTATACTACTAATGGTCAAAAGTCCAAAACTGAATCTTACGAGGAATAAATCAAGGTATTCACAGTGCCATGTTTCTTCTGGAGGCTCAAGGGAAGAACCCATGCTTTGTCCTTCTCAGCTTCAGAGGTTGCCTGCAACCCTTGGCTCGTGGTCCCACATCATTTTGATTTCTGCTTCTGTCAATACATCTCTTTCTCTGACTCTGACACGCCTACGTCTGTTTTATAAGGACTCTTGTGATTATGTTGTGCTGTCCTAGATAATCTAAAATAATCTCCCAGAATCAAGATCCTAACCTTAATCGCATCTGCAAAGTCTCTTCTGCCATGGAAAGGTCCAGGGATTAGATTGCAGACGTCTCTGGGGGGACCATTATTTTGTCCTAATCCAGGCGCTGGCGCTTGTGCATGCTAAGTCACTTCAGTCATGTCCAACTCTTTGCAGCCCTATGGGTGACCCCAACAGGCTTCTCCGTCCAGACAAGGATACTGGAGTGGGTTGCCATGCCCTCCTCCAGGGGATCTTCCCGATCCAGGGATCAAACCCATGTCTTACGTCTCCTACATTGGCAGGAGGGTTCTCTACCACTGAGCCACCTGTGAAGCCCAATCCAGTCACATACTTGAATCTATTTTATAATTTTGCCTGGATAACTCACTAATGGGAAAACACCATTAATATTTTTTGGTTTTAAAACTAGTATAAAGGCAATATCTATGTCCATGAAAAGAGGCAGAAAAGGATATTAGGGCAAATACAGTTCTGTAATGATTTATTTCTGTAATTACACAACCACATATTCGCTCTGCCAGATCCCCTCTTTCATACTTCAATTCCATCCATTCTCATATCTGTCTGCCTGGCCTTTAATTAAAACTAAGATCTACTTTTGGGCATTAGGAACTCCCCATTCTAGGATCAACAAGCTCCCCTACATCCTTGAACATGGTTTATCTTAAATATAGTTCATGACTCAGTATGACTAGAGTTTGGTTTTCCACCAATATCACTGTCATCTCTAATGTAGGCCACATCCCATTATGTTTCCTCATTGCTCACAGGGTAAGGAGGCATTACTATATTTTATTTCATTGTTACTTCCTATTTTTTCTCCACCACTGCTCTCAGTACCATATTTGTTTTGGAAGGAAGCCCAAGCGATTCATTTATACATTCCCTTCCCCCACCTCCTCTAATTATCTATGGAAATTCAGGATACTCTCCACTTTACTTGATCATTTCAGGATTTTAGTCTTTCTACCCTTTCTACCACCATCAACCTCAATAGCTGCATACAAACTTCCCAACATTCTAACCTCACAATTCTTCTGAAGACCAATATAATTCATTAATCTTCACATGCCTCCAGCTGGGTGCAGTAATGCTCACTCATTGATCTTGCCCTGACTTTCCATGGTCAAAGGCTTTGAGAAGGTCTGTATCATCATTTGGAAAGCTCAAAAGTAATGCTCAAAATTCTCCAAGCAAGGCTTCAGCAATACGTGAACTGTAAACTTCCAGATGGTGAAGCTGGTTTTAAAAAAGGCAGAGGAACCAGAGATCAAATTGCCAACATCTCCTGGATCATGGAAAAAGCAAGAGAGTTCCAGAAAAATATCTATTTCTGCTTTGCTGACTATGCCAAAGCCTTTGACTGTGTGGATCACAATAAACTGGAAAATTCTTCAAGAGATGGGAATACCAGACCACCTGACCTGCCTCCCGAGAAATTTGTATGCAGATCAAGAGGCAACAGTTAGAACTGGACATGGAACAACAGACTGGTTCCAAATAGGAAAAGGAGTATGTCAAGGCTGTATATTATCACCCTGCTTATTCAACTTATATGCATAGTACATCATGAGAAACACTAGGCTGGATGAAGCACAAGCTAGAATCAAGATTGCCAGGAGAAATATCAATAACCTCAGATATGGAGATGACACCACCCTGATAGCAGAAAATGAAGAAGAACTAAAGAGCCTCTTGATGAAAGTGAAAGAGGAGAGTGAAAAAGTTGGCTTAAAGCTCAACATTCAGAAAATGAAGATCATGGCATCCGGTCCCATCACTTTATGGCAAATAGATGGAGAAACAGTGGAAACAGTGGCTGACTTTACTTTTTTGGGCTCCAAAATCACTGCAGATGGTGATTGCAGCCATGAAATTGAAAGATGCTTACTCCTTGGAAGGAAAGTTATGACCAACCTAGATAGCATATTAAAGAGCAGAGACATTACTTTGCCAACAAAAAAGATCTGTCTAGTCAAGGCTATGGTTTTTCCAGTAGTCATGTATGGATGTGAGAGTTGGACTGTAAAGAAAGCTGAGCGCAGAAGAATTGATGCTTTTGAACTGTGGTGTTGAAGAAGACTCTTGAGAGTCCCTTGGACTGCAAGGAGATCCAACCAGTCCATTCTGAAGGATATCAGTCCTGGGTGTTCATTGGAAGGACTGATGTTGAAGCTGAAACTCTAATCCTTTGGCCACCTGATGTGAAGAGCTGACTCATTGGAAAAGACCCTGATGCTGGGAAAGATTGAAGGCAGGAGGAGAAGGGGATGACAGACGATGAGATGGTTGGATGGCATCACCAATGCAATAGACATGAGTTTGGGTAAACTCCGGGAGTTGGTGATGGACAGGGAGGCCTGATGTGCTGCGGTCCATGGTGTCGCAAAGAGTCGGACAGGACTGAGCGAGTGAACTGAACTGAAAGTAAATAGACCTTCCTACGGTTGAACTCTGATCTTTTTTCTCAGTTCTAGGAACTGAGGTTTGACTTGATGTCAAGAAGTCACCAAGTGACAAAAGTGGTTTTCATCTTGCTCCCTTGTGTTTAAGACCTCTGACAGTCTTCTGTCCCCACAAGCCTCCCGGGGTCCTGACCTTGTTCCTCCCCCAGCTCAGGGCTGGGGTTTTATCTGTAGCAAGTTTTTCTGGCACTTAAAACCTGCCTTTCTGTGTTGTCTTAAATCTGAACATTACTTCTGTCTAGAAGCCAGCAGCCACATCCATGCTGAGGCTAACCATTCGCTTGGACCCTGAATTTTAAAGGTTCATGTATCTCCTGCCCACTATGTTCTGCCTGCCTAGCTAGATGTTCTCCCAGTGCCAACAGCTGGATCTTTATCCTTGATATCCGCTCACCCAAGGAGACTGGTCCAGCTTCAATTCAATCTACCCTACCAAGTTTCAGTGAACTTTTCTGTGACAAGCTATGAAATGAGATATGATAAGGGCCCCCAAGCTTTCTGCCACTCTCTTACTGTTATCAAATGGGATTTTCCTTCTTCCTTTGTTCTCTAGTCACTTACCCCACAGGCTTTTTTCTTGCACTATTTCCTTCCCTCGAAGCTCCAGGACATTCCAAACATTTTAGATTCTCTCTTATCTTGGTTTCTCTGCCGTCTTCTCTTGGCCAATATTTCAAACTTGGTAGTTCCTGGAGTCATCATTAGGGCCATCTGCAAAACTTCCAGTTCTCTTAGGTCTAGGTAACTGGTAGAGTCTTACTTCTCTACCCTCACTGCTGTGGCCAACAAAATGTATTTATGAAAAGTCTCGTTTCTAGGAAGAAGCTTTAAGAGATAATGCTTCCTCAACCTAAATGTCAATTGATAAATGAATAGATAAAGAAGATGTGTACATATATAATGGAATACTGCTGCTGCTGCTGCTAAGTCGCTTCAGTAGTGTCCGACTCTTTGTGACCCCATGGATTGCAGCCTACCAGGCTCCTCCATCCATGGGATTTTCTAGGCAAGAGTACTGGAGTGGGTTGCCATTGCCTTCTCTGAATGGAATACTACTCAGCCATAAAAAAGAACAAAATAATGTCATTTCAGCAACATGGATGGACATAGAGATTGTCATACTAAGTGAAATAAGTCAGACAGAGACAGACAAATATCACATGATATCACATATGTGGGGTCTAAAAAAATGATACGAATTAACTTATTTATAAAACAAACCCACAGACTTAGAGAATGAACTTATGGTTACTAGCAGGAAGGCTGGGGATAGGGATAGATTGGGAATTTGGGATGGACTTGTACACATTACTGTATTTAAAACAAATAACCAAAAAGGACCTACAGTATAGCACAGGGAACTCTGTTCAATGTTATCTGGCAGCCTGGATGGGAGAGGAGTTTGGGGGGAAATGGATACATGTGTATGTATGGCTGAGTCCCTTTGCTGTCCACCTGAAACTATCACAACATTGTTAATCAGCTATACTGCAATATAAAATAAAAAGGTAAAAAAATTTAAAATAAAATAATATAACCAAAAAGAACCTACTGTATAGCACACGGAACTGTTCAATATTATGTATTAACCTAAGTGCTGTGGTTCATAGTGTCACAAAGAGTTGGACACAACTGAGCGACTGAACTGAACTGACACGAACTGAAGTGGGAAAAGAATTTGCAAAAGAAAAAATACATGTATGTGTATAACTGAATCACTTTGCTATAAACCTGAAACTAACATGACATTGTTAACCAATTGTACTCCAATATACAATAAAAAAATTTTAAAAAGAGATAATGCTTCCTTTGCCATATTTTCTTTCCTTTTGCCTCCATGACCAACAACACACTGAGTGAGAAGAGTAGCCCCAGCCAACCTACAATGGACATGGAGCAATAGAAGAAATAAATCTTTGTTGCTTGAAGCATTTGAGATTAGGGAGTTATTTTTGTGCAGATACTAATCTACCATCTGTTTTCTCCACTCATATTTCAGTCTGTAGCGGACCTGGTATTTTACCTAACCAGTATTCCTTTGAAAACCACCCCTTTCCCACTTTGGGTTTATGTAATTCGTGGCTTCAGGGATGAGTATATGACTCAGACCCAGGCAATCAAACTATCCCATCACTTTGGCCCCAGCGATTAGTCCAGTGTTGGTCACACTACCCAAGTTGGACCAACTGTAGTTTATATCAGGGTTTGGCTGGAAAATTGGGAGAGAATTTTTATTTTTTTGTATGGACTTGCTTAAGTAGGTAAACTGTATTCTTGGGGCTGTCAGTGGATACTCAGGAAAGTGGAGGCAAACAATATAGAAAAATAGTTTTCATTGCTGTTCTTTTTTTTTTTTTCTTTTTGGCGGTGCTATATGGCACGAGGGAATCTTAGTTCCTTGACCAGGGATCAAACCTAGGCCCCATGCATTGGCAGCATAGAGTATTAACCACTGGACCTCCAGGGAAGTCCAAAGAGTAAAATATAGTTTTGATGACATTGTTTGAGGGATTGGATTTAGCCATGCCATAAACCCGTATACTCTTCAGACTTTCCTGTGATGTAAGCCAATGCTGCTGCTGCTGCTAAGTCGCTTCAGTCGTGTCCAACTCCGTGCAACCCTATAGATGGCCTCCCACCAGGGTCCCCCATCCCTGGGATTCTCCAGGCAAGAACACTGGAGTGGGTTGCCATTTCCTTCTCCAATGCATGAAGGTGAAAGTGAAAGTGAAGTCGCCCAGTCGAGCCCGACTCTTGGCGCCCCCATGGACTATAGCCTACCAGGCTCCTCCATCCATGGGATTTTATAGGCAAGAGTACTGGAGTGGGGTGCCATTGCCTTATCTGGATGTAAGCCAATACATTTCCTTTATTCTTTCATTTATTTTAATTGAGATTTCTGTCACTTGCAACTGAAAAAAAATGCTGATTAAAACAGCTGCAAAGCATTAACGGAAACACCAGGAAACCACACAATTTTCCCTTATACTTTTACCCTAGAGAATATCAACTGAATTCTCACTGGGATCAGTACTCCTCTTGCTCATCTTTATTTACTTCCTATTGTATTCCTCATGGTACCTTTTTCCAGACATTCTCTATTCTTCTAAATTCCCTTCCTGTTCCCTAAGATGAGCTAGCCTTTCACTTCTCTGAAACCAAATTCATCTGTCTTGAACATCCTCCACTTAAACCTTATTCCTATGTAGTTTCATCTATCCATCTCTTTTCAAACTTAACCATATCACTTGTTCCTTTCCTGGTGGTTTACGTCCTGGTTTTCCTCTAATATCTCCAACCACTCTTGTGTCTCTATTTCCTTCCACTGCAACCAGGGAACAGCTGTTCACAGCGTCTACCTGTCCTTTCTTCCATTGTGCAGATTCCTGATTATCTGTTCCTTTGGCTTTATCTGTCACCCACAGGCAAATGGCTCTCAAATCCAGTTTTGGCCTCCTAGGCTTTTGCATTCACATGCCCCAGTTGGAAAAACACCTCACACTCACCGTGGCCAAAAGTGAAATTATTCTGCTCTTTCAAAATTCAAGCTCTGAGTTATTCTGAGAAATCTGTTTCTCTCCTCTGTATCCAATTAGTTACTATGGCATATTAATATCACCCTACAGTGCTTCTCCAAACTATACTTTCCTTACAACAAACATAGATACTAATTTGGGCTTTTCTTACCTATTTTGCAGACTCATGCAATCATTGCTTTAGTATCCATAGAAACTGGGTTTCTGATCAAACTCCAGAAGGCCAAAAACAAAATGAAATAAAAAGATACAAACTAAAATAAGTTTTTGTTTGCTACCTCTTGTCCAGGCACGTACATCAGCTCAGAACTCTCAGATGAATGACTGCTAGACCCCTGTTATTTGTCTTCACAAGTTAGATCTCAGTACTTCATATCTGTAATGATATCCTCAGGAAATATGCTCAGGGGCAACTGCTGCAAAATTCTTTCAGAGTCCTCATGGCCCCACAGAAAAGTTTCAAACAAGCTACTGCAAAAGGTTTTCTAGAACTCAGGCAGTATCATTTTTTTGTTAGAGAATGTTTGCCCAGTCTTGTCCCAGACTCTCTGACTTTCTTATTACACTACTATCCTGAAAAGGTTTTTGTAGCAGAGCCCAACAATAAACCATTATATAAAATTCTCATCTATAGATGTATAAACCGGTAAGAATTTCTCTAACAGTGATCATCTACCCAGCTTCCCACAGGCAAATGACTCTCAAATCTATTCATTCCAGTCTTTGCCTTCCTTTTTAGCTCATTCTCTTCAGAAAATGGTTCCAGTTTCTTTCTTGAAGGACAACAGAGATCACTCTTTAAAAAATTCAGTCATCCCTACTAACTACAGAATCCAACCCAAAGTCCTTTGCCTGGTGTTTCAGTCCATTTGGGCTGCTATAACAAAATACTATCAGATGAGCAGCTTAATACACTTGACCCTTGAGCAAGGCAGGAATTAGGGGCACCTACCCTCTGTGCATTCAAAAATCAAGGCATAATTTATAGGTAGTCCTCTTTACACAAGATTCATCTGTATATGTGGTTCTGCACCTGGAATTCAACCAACTGGGAATTGTGTAGTATTGCAGTATTTACTATTGAAAAAAATACACATGTAAATGGACCCATGCAGTTTAAACCCTTATTGTTCAAGGGTCAACTGTAAACAACAGAAATGTATTTTTCATATTTCTAGAGGCAGAGAAATTCAGGATCAAGGTGTTAGCCTCTCTCCTTGGCTGGACGACCACTTTCTATCTCTGCCTTCACATGGTCCTTCCTCTGTGTGTATCCATGTCTGTGTCCCACTTTTCTCTTCTTATAAAGACATCAATCATATTGGATTAGGACAAATGAATCTTAAAGACGTCATTTAACTTAATTACCTCTTTAATGAGCACTTGTCAGTAGTCTTGTCTTTGAAAAGTAGATCTGACTTAGACATGCAGAAATAGGGGATGCTGTAAGGTTGCAATATGATGAACAAAGTCCCAAAACCTGGCAAGGAAACCTCAGAGAGTAATGAGTGGCCAGTTTGGAAACGTGGCTAGAGAAACAGGTATGGGAGATGAGGATGGATAGGTAGTGTCACAAGCTGAACTGGGTCCCCCAAAATCTATATGTTGAAGTCCTAATCCCCAGGATCTCAGAATGTACCTGTATTTGGTGATACATTATTTAATGAGGCAATTAAGGCAAAAAGCACAGATGTACCTGGTGGGCTACAGTCCATGGGGTCGCAAAGAGTTGGACACAACTGAAGAGACTTAGCGTGCAAGCACACAAGGTAAAATGAGGTCTTTAAGGTACACCCTACTCCTAACCCTAACTATCTTTTATAAAGTCTCTGCAAGCACTGAATTAGCTACTATTCTGAACCATTTCTCCTAAATACAGAATTAGGTTCCTGTGAGCCTCCGATCACAACAATTTCATCAACCAATGAACATATATTTATGTGTGTTCTGTTTGTGCCTGCACATGCGCACCAACTGTCCCTTCAGTCATGTCCGACTCTCTGCAACCCTACAAATTGTAGCCCATCAGGCTCCTCTGTCCATGGCATTCTCCAAGCAAGAGTACTGGAGTGGGCTGGCCCTCCTGCAGGAAATCTTCCCAACCCAGGGATCAAACCCGCGTCTCTCATGTCTCCTGCGTTGGAGACATGTACCACTAGTACCACCTGGAAAGCTCCCTGTTCTGTTTAAAGATGCCTTATTTAATATACATTGTTGATTCATTAACACTGAACTAACAACCAGCCGTACCATAACTCATGCCTGAATAAAGCTTATCTAACACTGTATTTTTTCTGTAAGGCACCTCACAGCCTTTTTGTACCAAGAATACCAGACAGCACTTCAACACTATGCTTGGAAGTCATTTTAAATAGCAAAATCACAAAAAAGCACAAAAAATTTTTTAAATGGCACTAAATAGACCATAAAAACATTACTTGTTTACACTCTGAACTGAGCTGGGAACACACATGTTGAGCAACTCCAATTTTTCATTGCACTGCACATGCTTGTGAATAACTACACAAGTGCCTCAAGTATTGATCTTGGAGTCAGAGATAAATTCTAGCAAGTAGATAAATTCAAAAATATGAAATCTTGGACTTCCCTGGTGGTCCAGTGGTTAAGAATTCACCTGCCAGTGCAGGGGACAAGGGTTGATCCCTAGTCCAAGAAGATTCCACATGCCACAGGGCAGCTAAGCCCATGCGCCAGAACTACTAAAGCCTGCATGCCTTAGAGCCCATTTTTATAGCAAGAGAAGCCTGCATACTGCAACTAGAGTAACCTCTGCTTGCTGCAACTAGAGAAAGCCCACAAGCAGTTACAAAGACCCAGCACAGCCAAAAATAAATGAATAAAAAATAAAATAAAATGTGAACTCTGTAAGTAATGAGGATTGACAGTACTATTAATCCCATTTTATAGATAAGGAAACTAAGACTTGCAGCAGTTAAGATCTTTCACAAGGTCACTGCTTGTGAAGTTAACACAGTCAGGATTCGAATTTTACTTTGTAGAAGATTTTTTTTCACCTGTACTGAGTCAGGATAGGATAAACAGAGTTGAGGAAATCAGTCAACCACACTAATACAGAGGCTGCAAATAGCGAATAGCCTTTGCAAAAACTTGCCAATTACACGAAGCATGCTTTCTGGGAATAACACCAAAATATTAGTGAAGAGCAGTTTCACACTTTAAACAAAGAGGATTGTTCTTAGAAGTACATTAGTAATAGATTTATCTGATGGCTCTAGAGCCCAAGTGACCAAAATCCATAGCCTTTGTTTCTGCAGAGTTTATGTTGTCATCTTCTCAATACAATTCTGTTTGGGAAAAAAAATAAGTATGTTCACACCCAGGCATTACATAGTATACAAAAGCATAATTAGGGACATATTATAATAGGGCAATTCAAGGAATTAGTGGTCAAGTCTGTAAAGGGGCCTTCATGCACCAAAAAGCATAGTGTATAAGCCATTAGAAAAAAAAAGCATTTATTCATCCAGAAAACCACTAAGCTGCCACTGCGATATTAGGTCCTCAACATTAGGGTGAATATAAAATACTTCCTGCCCTGGCCATAATCACAGAATAGCTCCTGAGGCAGGTGAAATTGTGTGTGCCTGTGTGTGTTCTGTGGTGTTTTTGCTCTGTTTCTCTCCCTCCCATACCAGGGATCCAAGACATGTCTCCTGCATTGGCAGGCAGATTCTTTACCACTGACCCACCTGTGAGAGAGCCCTTTCTTGCACATTATCTTCCCAGAGCTGCTATCCAGACATCACCACAAGTTCCTGGTTTTCTTCCTGTCCCTCTGACCTCCCTTTGGGAAATACACCTCCTCTTTCCAGCCTCTAAATAAGATAGTCCTAGGAGTCAGTCCACAAATTTTTCTTCTATCTCTTCTCACTACTAAGTGATCTTATCCAATCTCAGGAGTTTTTTAACTAATTGTTTTTTTCTGGCCGTGCCACTCAGCATATGAGATCTCAGTTCCCTGACCAAGGATTGAAACTGCACCTCCCACAGTGGAAGCCCAGAGTCTTAACCACTGGACTACCAGGGAAGTACCCAGTCTCAGGGTTTTAAATTCAGTCAAGGACTCAACGAGAAACAGATGGCTCGTTGAAATTGCAGTTATTCAAGTAGGGCTCACTACAGGGACTATTTGTAAAGGCATAAGGACAGCAAGAGGGCTTCCCTAGTGGCTCAGATGATAAAGCATCTGCCTACAATGCAGGAGACCCAGGTTCAATCCCTGGGTCGGGAAGATCCCCTGGAGGAGGAAATGGCAACCCACTCTGGTATTCTTGCCTGGAAAATCCCGTGGACAGAGAAGCGTGGCAGGCTACAGTCCATGGGGGCAAAAAAGAGTCAGACATAACTGAACAACTAACACTTCACTTCACAGACAGCAGTACTCTGAGGTCAGCAGGGGGAGGGAGGGGCTGCTTCCACCCCAGGACTAAAAGGGGTAAAGGGAGGGGGCAGTGACCGCGTCTGGAGAGACAGCTGTGTGGGGGCCTGCCTGACAGGAGCTGTAAATTTCCATGGAGGGGCTCAGGCAGCTAAGGGGAACTGAAGGGAGGGAGCTGGGGAATAAGTCACCCCACCTTGCTCTCCCTTCTTATGTGCTGTCGGCGGCTGAATCCAGCTGGACACCAGAAGGTTGGAGTCCGCTGACTTAATCGCTATGGATTAGTCTGTATGGAGGCAGGGAGCAGGGTGGAGCGGCATGGGGAAAGAATCTGGAAGGCCTGCAAAGATGTCCAGCATGCTCTTCTCTGTGGAAGAGTCACACATTTGATTAGTCCCAACCTTAATTTTTTGAGTTGAATCACAGTGGCCCGTTGGCCACCGGAATTTTCACTTGAGGGTCCCATGCCCTGGCCTGGGCCCTACCTATTCTGTTCCTTCCCTACTCCCCTCCCAGTTTTACCTCCATTCACTTGATAGCTTAGGCCCAAACCTAGCTTTCATCCCTGAATCAGTGATTTCTCTCACACGCAACCCATGAGCAAGTATGTCAGCTCCACTTGTTGTGTGTGTGACAGAGAGAGACATCAGTCGTTTAATGGATAGGATTCAGCCCCACTTTCAACTAATGTCCACGAAGTTCCCTAGCAGTCCAGTGGTTAGGACTTCGTGCTTTCACTGCTAAGGGCCCAGGTTCAATCCCCGGTTGGGGAACTAAGATCCCACATCCCACAAGACACATGATGTGGCCAGACAACAACAAACAAACCTAGTGTCTAGAATATGGATACTCCTCATCACCTGCACAGCATCCAGCCTCGTCCATACCCACATATATCTTGCCTGTATGAATGCAACAGACGGCTACCTGGCTTCCCCGCCTGTTCCGGCTCCCACTACAGTTGAATCTACTCTGGGCTCTGCTAGGTGCACATGGTGAGGACTTCCCTGGTGACTCAGAGGGAGGTCCACATAGTAGCTAGAGTGATTTTTCTCTAGTCGCTCTCTAACTCCTTACCCTGTTTAAATTTTCTCCCCAGGAACTATCTCCACATAAATGCCTGCCATGTGTCTATTCAATTATTTATTTATTGTCATTTTCTCCATTAAAATGTAGGTTTTATGAAGGCAAGGATGTTCTTGTCATCCCCTCAGTTGAAATGATTCTTTTTTAAAAAAATTTTTTTATTTATTTGTTTACTGTTGGCTAGGGCACACAAGCTTCAGTAGTTACGGCTACTATGTGGACCTTCCTCTGAGTCACCAGGGAAGTCCTCACCATGTGCACCTAGCAGAGCCCAAAGTGGATTCAACTGTAGTGGGAGCCGGAACAGGCGGGGAAGCCAGGTAGCTGTCTGTTCAGTAGTAGTGGGCTGAGTAGCTGCGGGTCCTGGATTCTAGAGCACAGGCTCAATAACTGTGGCACATGGGCTTTGCTGCTTTGAGGCATGTGGGAGCCTCCCAGGCCAAGGATTAAAACAGTGTCTTCTGCATTGGTAGGCAGCTTTCTCACCACTGAGCCACAAGGGAAGCCCTGAACTATCTCTTGAGTGGGGAAAAAAAAAAGAATAATACCTCTGCAAAAGACTCTACTAAGAGAATGAGAAGACAAGCCACAGACAGGAAGAACATGTCTGCAAAAGACATATTTGATAAAGGACTATTATCCAAAACAGGCAAATAACCTTTAAAATTCAGCAGTTGAAAGACAACTTGATTAAAAAATGGGCCAACATCCTGCCACCTCAACAAAGAAGATACACAGATACTCTTCCTGTTTTCCATCACAGCTCAGAATCAGAGTGAAAAGGAGAGCCCCATGTGAGGATTTCCCGTCTGGAAGCTCTGCCTCAACATCTCTGGCAGGGAGAGCAGACACGGACTGACCTGGGCAGCCTCAGGGCGGGAGCAGCCCACGGGCCAGACCCCTGTGTTCTCCAAAGCTAGATACGCCATCAGGTCCTTAGGTATCGGGAGAAATGAAAAGACTGCCATCCATTGTGTGGCCAAGGCAGAAGAAATCCCGGAGAGAGGCCTAACGGCACAGAAGTGTAAGTTAGGGAAAAAAGAATTGCTCAGATTCTGGAAACGGTTTTGGCATCCCGGAACACATCCATCTGGCAATCACATGTGACACAAGCACCGGCAACTACGGTCTGGGCTTATGTGTGGTGTTGGCTTGACCAGGTTTCAGCATCACAGAAGGGCAGAACCGGGCGCACTGGGGACAAACACAGACTTAGAACATAGGCCACGTGCTGCTTTCAGCAGAAGTATGATGGGATCATCATTCCTGGCAAATAAATTCCTGCTTCTTTCTGAAAGGCCAAGAAAGTACACCTGAAACTAATATAATATGTCAGATATATATTAATTAAAAGATTTAATTATGAAGAAGCCAATAGGACTTCCATGGTGGTACACTAAATAGGAATCTGCCTGCCATTGTAGGGGACACAGATTTGAATCCTGAACTGGGAGGATTCCATGTGCCACAAATCCTGAAGCCCATTCACCTAGAGCCTGTGCTCTGCAATGAGCGAAACCACCACAATAAGGTCATGCACCACAGTGAAGAGTGGTCCTGCTCACAGAAGCTGGAGAGGGCCTGCTCATAGCAATCAAGACCCAGCACAACACAAATAAAAAATTAAAACAAAGCCAACAAAAATTTTTCAGTAAAAAAGAAAAAAAAGATATGCAGATGGAAAATAAGAATAGGAAAAGATGGATGCTCAACATTATAGATCATTCAGTTCAGTTCAGTCGCTCAGTCGTGCCCGAATCTTTGCGACCCCATGAATCGCAGCACGCCAGGCCTCCCTGTCCATCACCATCTCCCGGAGTTCACTCAAACTCATGTCCATCGAGTCAGTGATGCCATCCAGCCATCTCATCCTCTGTCGTCCCCTTCTCCTCCTGCTCCCAATCCCTCCCAGCATCAGAATCTTTTCCAATGAGTCAGCTCTTCGCATGAGGTGGCCAAAATATTGGAGTTTCAGCTTTAGCACCAGTCCTTCCAAAGAAATCCCAGGACTGGTCTCCTTTAGAATGGACTGGTTGGATCTCCTTGCAGTCCAAGGGACTCTCAAGAGTCTTCTCCAACACCACAGTTCAGAAGCATCAATTCTGTGGTGCTCAGCTTTCTTCACAGTCCAACTCTCACATCCATACGTGACCACAGGAAAAACCATAGCCTTGACTAGATGGACCTTTGTTGGCAAAGTAATGTCTCTGCTAGGAAATTGCAAACTAAATTTAAAATTACAAATAAAAATTAAAATCACTACACATGCATTAGAATGGACAAAATCCAAAACACTGACAATATCAAATACTAGCAGGATGTAGAGCAACAGGCACTTTCATTCATTACTGGTGGGAATGCAAAATGGTACAGCCAAATTTGGGAGATGGTTTGACAGTTTCTTATAAAATTAAACATAATCTTAGCATATGATCCACCAATTATGGCTTCTTAGTGTTTACCCAGATGAGTTGAAACTTATGTCCACACAATACTTGCACACAGGTGTTTTCTGAACCTTTATTTATAATAGCCAAAACTTGGAAGCAACAAAGATGTCGTTAAGTAAATGGTTAAATACAGCAAGGCACTTCTAGACAATGAAATATTCTTCAGCACTTAAAAACAATGAGCTACAAGCCATGAAAAGATGTGGAAGAACCTTAAATACACTGTGGAAAATTCTGAAAGAGATGGGAATACCAGACCACCTGACCTGCCTCTTGAGAAATCTGTATGCAGGTCAGGAAACAGCAGTTAGAACTGGACATGGAACAACAGACTGGTTCCAAACAGGAAAAGGAGTACGTCAAGGCTGTATATTGTCACCCTGCTTATTTAACTTATATGCAGAGTACATCATGAGAAACACTGGACTGGAAGAAACACAAGCTGGAATCAAGATTGCCGGGAGAAATATCAATAACCTCAGATATGCAGATGACACCACCCTTATGCCAGAAAGTGAAGAGGAACTAAAAAGCCTCTTGATGAAAGTGAAAGTGGAGAGCAAAAAAGTTGGCTTAAAGCTCAACATTCAGAAAATGAAGATCATGGCATCCGGTCCCATCACTTCATGGGAAATAGATGGAGAGACAGTGGAAACAGTGTCAGACTTTATTTTGGGGGGCTCCAAAATCACTGCAGATGGTGACTGCAGCCATGAAATTAAAAGACACTTACTCCTTGGAAGAAAAGTGATGACCAACCTAGATAGCATATTCAAAAGCAGAGACATTACTTTGCCAACTAAGGTCCATCTAGTGAAGGCTATGGCTTTTCCTGTGGTCATGTATGGATGTGAGAGTTGGACTGTGAAGAAGGCTGAGTGCCGAAGAATTGATGCTTTTGAACTGTGGTGTTGGAGAAGACTCTTGCGAGTCCCTTGGACCGCAAGGAGATCCAGCCAGTCCATTCTGAAGGAGATCAGCCCTGGGATTTCTTTGGAAGGACTGATGCTAAAGCTGAAACTCCAGTACTTTGGCCACCTCATGCAAAGAGTTAACTCATTGGAAAAGACTCTGATGCTGAGAGGGATTGGGAGCAGGAGGAGAAGGGGACGACAGAGGATGAGATGGCTGGATGGCATCACGGACTCGATGGACGCAAGTCTGAGTGAACTCCGGGAGATGGTGATGGACAGGGAGGCCTGGCGAGCTGCAGTTCATGGGGTTGCAAAGAGTCGGACACAACTGAGTGACTGAACTGAACTGAACTGAACTGAGTGAAAGAATCCAATCTACAATGACAATATCCTATATGATTTCAACTATGTTACATTTTGGAAATGTCTAAACTATGGAGATAATGAAAGGATCAGTGGTTGCCAAGGAAGAGGGGAGAGGAAGAGAAGAACAGGTAGAACATGGAGGATTTTTGTTCTGTATTCTACTCTAATGTTCGATATTCACCATCACACATTTGTCATGGAATACAAAATACCAAGAGTGATCTCTAATGTAATCTATGGACTTTGGGTGATAAGTAGGCTCATTGATGACAAAAAATTTACCCCTCTAATTCACAACGTTGATAGTGGGGGAGACTATGCATCTGTGGGGACAGGAGGTATATGGGAACTCTCTGTACTTTCTGCTCAATTTTGCTATGAAACAAAAAACTGCTCTAAAAATAAAATTTATTTTTAAAAATAGTATGTGTACAGACCCTGGAGCAAAATGGACCATAAATTTAGATAACCTGTCCTACTTAATTCTGAAATTAATCAAAACCCTGAAAAATCTTACTTTGGTTCTCTTATAAGATTGCAGTATAGGACTTCCCTCGTGGTTCCAGGGGTTAAGACACTATGCTTCCTCTGCAAGGAGCATGGGTTCCATCCTGGTTCAGAGTGGCACAGTGTGGAAAAAAAAGTAAGGAAGAGGCTGGGTAATGCCTTTGCAGCTCCAAGCACAAAAACCATAGGGAAAATCTCCAGTTAGTCTAGCTTGGGTTACAAGACTCAGGGAGAGTAGGTTACTAAGAAAGACTAAGAGATTCACTTGCCTGGGATGTCTTCAGCCAGAGGGCAGCAGAAGGGCCATCCCCAAGGCTGAAACCCTGATACATCCATATATATTGTTATATACATAACTGCTGCTAGAATCCCCCCAAACACTTCTCTGCTGCAGATTACTCTGACCCTTTGCCAGGTTCCGGGATCTCTGCTCACCATTCAGCTTCTAAATGAGTAGCTCCACTACCCAGCTAGGTTGCTTTGGCTGCACAACATTTTGATCAATTGGCCGCACTGTAACAATTGTTCAATCTTTGACCAGGGCCAGCTTCACAAGTGTGTAACCTGGGCAGTCGAAAAGGACCTGCGTTTAGAAGGGCCCTGTGTTTAATTTAATGCTTGGCTGTCACTATGTTGACATTCCTAATTAATTTTGAACATGGGCCTTGCATTTTCATTTTGCACTGAGTCTAAAAAATTACACAGCCTGTTCTGATCTTGCCTTTCATCACTAGAGCAGAGGTTTTGTGATTACATGGTAGCAGTCAGGGGAAAGCTACAAAAGAGGAAAAGTAAATGCTGGCTATGCAAGTATTATATGTCACTGAACATGTATACTTGCAATCTGAAGGATGGATGAAGTCCTTGGGACAGTTCAGGAGAAAAGGCTCTTAGAGGTTATAAGACCTAATAAAAGGCTCTTTTTAAAAATTATTTTTGTTTGTTTATTTTATTGGAGTTTAATTGCCTTACAATGTCATGTCAGTTTCTACCATACAGCAAAGTGAATCAGTCACATGGATACATATATCCCTTATTCCTTGGATTTCCTTCCCAGTTAGGTCAAGTATGTAAGTGTGCTCAGTCATGTCTGACTCTTTGCAACCCCTTGGACTATAGCCCACCAGGCTCCTCTGTCCATGGATTTCTCCAGGCAAGCATACTGGAGTGGGTTGCTGTTTCCTCCTCCAAGGGATCTTCCCCACCCAGGAATCGAACCTACATCTATTGCAGCTGCTGCATTAGCAGGCAGATTCTTTAACACTGGGGAAGCCCTCATTTAAGCTAAAGCTCTAATTCAGAAATTAGAAGAAAGGTTGCCTGTGGAGGGTGGCTGGGGGTTGGAACTAAATGAGAAGAGTCACATGGGTACTGTGATTACAATACTGTTGTACATCTTGATGGGACTTTGTATAAATTGTTCAAACCTCTGGCAAATGTACATTTAAGATTTGTGCATGTCACTGTAAATGTTGTATCAAAAGAAAACCTATAGGAACTTCCCTGGTTTTCCAGTGGTTAAAACTCCTGGCTAGAACTACACTCATGTCTGTAATTTCGATGCTGGAAATGCATCAAAAATTAGATGGATTACAGTATATATAAGGGGATGGATGAATGTACAGGTGGATAGACAGACAGACAGACAGGTATGTAATAGGCCAGTAAAGTTAAATGGTAATGGAGGACTCTGGGTGATGAGTATACAGGTGTTCACTGTAAAATTCTTTCAACTTCTGATGCTCTGAACTTTTCATAATGAAAATTGGGGGAGGAAAAAACTCTTAAAAGAAAAGAGCAGCTTCCATTTGTTTTTAAGATTTACTAGTGACAAACACTTTAATGGGCTTGGCAGTTACCATAAGTCAGAACACCTAAGCTAACAGCTGAATTGTATTTTGCTTAAATTAAAAACTCGAAGATGCTCTTTTCAGATCTCTAAGTCCTTAAAAAGTTTATGAAGAATGTTTGTAAAATGAGAGATTGCTTGTGCTCATCTCAAAGCCATTTAGCGCCTGCAAGGGCCTGAGTCCTCAGGATGATCTATAATGCATGCAGTGTATGCTCTCAGCGGTGTTTTTCCTCTTTTCTTGACGTCAGTTGCCATTTGTAAGGGTTGCCAAGGTAATGACCAGATGCATCTAAAGACAGGGCCACAAGAAAGGACAGCATATTTATTTTTTCTCTTTTAGCATCCAATATATTTAAAATTCATAACACATTCAGTTTGATGAAATTCTACTTCACAGAGAACCAAACTTCACTGTACAGAAAAAGACTCTCCTAACCCCCCACACCCCCACCCCTGCCCAGCCCTGTGTTTGCAGCTCTGCTTTTAATGACTGGAGTTATTTGAAAACTGCATACAGGCTTTTACATATGCCGTATATTTTTTCCTGGGGAAAAAAAAATCATTTTTTATAAAATCATTTTTGGTAAAGTCAACAGAAAGACCTAGTTTACCTCAAAAGCAGGCATGGGAAAAATTGAGATCTGTTTCAAAAAGGAAGATTTCAGGTTCCTTGGAAAGTATGTGATTTTTAAAAATTAAGAAACAATACTTGGGGTTATCAATCAGCATGATTAATTGACATGTTTCTAATGGGACAAATTTGCCACGTCACACTAATTCTAAGTTTTCCATCAGTAAAAAGCATATAAGTGTTACAACTTTCCACGTTGGCAAGTATATTTTTATTTTGTGGCAGCAATAAATAAACCACTGTGGGTTGAGGAGGAACTCATTTCAGTTCAGTTGAACTTCATTATGTTTTGAAATGAAGTCACCCTAATATTAGAAAATTACATGCTGGCATGAACTTCAATATTCTGTTTCTGTTAATGGCTCATTCATTTCAAAATAAGTTCTTACTATTGTATACTTTTAAGTCTGTATATTTGGCATTATTTAAATTCATTTATTTACCTTTAAAATGCAGTCCAAACATGAAACAAAAGTCATTTTCTAAGGAGATCTTTGCAAGATGCAGAAATAGTTTTATGTGTGAACAAACATTTTTCAATGTTTTATATGAGATACAGGATTTCTTTTTTATGAGCATGCTTGTCCTCTAGGATCCAATTATAGAGGGTGCGAAACAAATCTGTCTTCAAACACCTTTTGAGGTTTTTACCTTTCTTTGAGACAATTTTTATTTTCAGCCTGAACCACTTCTTGGGCAAAAGGTTTCATAAACTTAGCACCAAGTTTGTAAGACTGTAGTATATCTCTTTTTTGTACATCTTAGAATTATAAGATTCAAGCCTCAAATCATGTGCCCTTTTGCTATGGAGTTTGATGGAAAATTCTGTGTACACTCCTCTCCTCATTTCATGGGATGGGATCATACCACTTTCCTGAGTGTCCACGAGAGGCCCAGGACTCAAAGTCCAAACCCCTGGAGGTCATTCTGTCTCCTTGGGTTATTTTGGAACTTTGCCAGGTCCACAATGTCTTCCTTGAGAGTGATCAGCATTTCATGAGAGTGTGCAAATGGATACTTAAAACAAATGGATGGGTTAGTAGATGCTGAATGCTAACATCTTCATGGGGTGGAGAAATTGCTGGTGTGGGATTGGGCGGGGAGGAGAAAGTTACAACTTGAAATACCACTGGGTTGTATTGGCTTTCTCAAATTTTCTGAACCTCTGCTTTGCTTGAATTTTAAGGGTAAGAAACATCCATTAGTGCATCCCTTACAAGCAAACTTATGACAGTTAATCAAGCACTGAGCATGATTGAGCCCCTATTTTAGGGTCTGGCACTGCTCTGGAATATTAGAGTTTGTGCCTTCCTGTGACTTTCCCAAATATCAAGCTTCAGAGACCATGTAGAGAAAACGTAACGGACTCTTTGGTGCAGATACAATATGTGCTTCCCTAAGCTCCTATTATTCACAGATTTTCTAGCTGGGTTCCTTTTTCTAGTTCTCCTTCTTACAGTGACATTCTTAGACCTCCTACCAGTCTTCACCAACATCAGCTCTGCACTGCCTGGTTTGCTTAATACTGGCAGACTGAACCCACTGAGAGAGTCTCATCCCACTAACCCCAGCCCCAGGGACCTCCCCTGGCTCACCTTCCTCCTCCACTCACTGCCTTTCTACCAAAGGAAAGGGATTAGATGTATTAACTTTACCAGGTAGATTTAAAATGCACTGAGAGTCACTGAGCAGAGCTCACGGAGTGTTAATACTGGGAAGCAACAGAGATGAGAGCTATGTGACCTTGGGCAAATTACCTAACAATTCTGAATCTGTTTTCTCTTCTGTAATATAGAGATGACAATGTTTACTTCACTGGCTTATTGGAGGGAATTAAGATAATGTACAGGAAGAACCTTAAGCATAGCAAACTTTAAAAAAAACTTAAAAAAATTTAAGATAATGTACAGGAAGAACTTTAAGCATAGCTTAAAAAACTTTTTAATAAGAATAAAATAAAAAGATAGTAGCCATTACTGCTTTGAGATCATTTCTGAATTATTGTGTGGAAGTCTGAGTCTAGGCTTACAAACAATAACAACAACAACATCACAACAGAGAAATAAATCAGTTTAGCCCACAGAAATTTAAAGTGAAAATGCAGGCAATAGAGAACAGACTTATGCACATGGAGGGGTAGAAGAGGGAAGGAAGGAGAGGGTGAGATGTATGGAGAGAGTAATATGGAAACTTACATTACCATATGTAAAATAGATAGCCAATGGGAATTTCCTGTAGGACTCTGGGAACTCAAACAGGGTAACAACCTAGAAGGGCGGGATGGGGAGGAAGATGGGAGGGAGGTTCAAGAGGGACAGGACCTATGTATACATATGGCTGATTCATGTTGATATATGGCAGAAACAATCAAAATTCTATAAAGCAATTATTCTTCAATTAAAAATAAATAAATTAAAAAAAAGAAATTTAAAATGAAAATGGGGCTTCCCTGGTGGCTCAGAGATAAAGAATCCACCTTCCGATGCAGGAGGCATGGGTTCAATCCCTGATCTGAGAAGATCCCACATGCCAGGCAAAGTAACTAAGCCTGTGTACCACAACCACTGAGCCTGTGCTCTAGAACCTGAGAGCCCCAACTACGGAAGCTTGCCCACCCTAGAGCCAGTACTCCACAAGAGATGCCGCCACAATGAGAAGCCCACACAATGCAGCTGTAAAGTAGCCCCTACTCCCTGCAACTGCCACGAAGATCCAGCACAGTCAAAAATACATAAATAAAATTAATTTTTAAAGTGAAAATGAAGAAATGGCCCATAAATGCTGTATTTATTTAAGCTTCTAATTTTTTTACATATTCATTCAAGCAACATGTGTTAAATGTTTTCTATTTGCAGGGTTATATAGGCAACAGATAGCTGAGTAGATGTTTCTCCCCTCCAGGGACTTGCAATCTAGCTGAGAAGACAAACATGTTAATAACCATCTAGAGAAGGAAATGGCAACCCACTCCAGTGTTCTTGCCTGGAGACTCCCAGGGACGGGGGAGCCTGGTGGACTGCCGTCTATGGGGTCGTGCAGAGTCGGACACGACTGAAGCGACTTAGCAGCAGTAGCAGCAGAGATATGTGACAAATATTAAAAGGGTCATTGCTGTGAGAAGCCCTTGACTCAGCCTGAAAAGGACTGGAAAGGCCAAACCCAGGTTCTCAGTTAACTGTAGACGCAGCCGTGCAAAGAGGAAAGCTCTCCCACTGTTGCACTCTCATTAGAATTGAAAACTGGTGGCCTGTGGGCAGTATCAGGACTGAAAGTTTGTTTTAGTTGGTCCATACAGGGGCTTAAAATCAGAAATATCATATACAAGAGTCTGGAATTATGGATTTTCCTGAACAATTACAGGATGTGATTTGGCAATTCTGAAACTGTAATCAACCAGATCCAGACTAGTTGCGTTACTCTGTTTTATAGCAAAAGCTCCTGACCCATCTGTCTGCCCTACTTGGCCTCTGTAAGCATTTGAGGTTGCAAACTTTCAACCAGACACACCTGGGTCCAAATCCCACTTTACTACTAATCATTTTGTCTTCAACAGCTGACCCTCAGTTACCAGTCTGTTAAAAGGGATCAATAATACCACTTTTGCCATTTTTAGAAAGTGCACTCTAGGCGAGAATGGATTGGAGCAGTGTTTTTCAAAGCATAAAACAACAAGCACAGCTTTACACCTGAAACTAACACAAAATTGTAAATCAACTATACTCTAATTTTAAAAAATAGACAATTTCTGTCAGTATCTAAAAAAATGCCTCTCAATATTTACTGTTTATCTGAATCGTGTGCAGATTCTGCAGACGGTGCTCTTTCAAGTCAAAGAGTCATGTCAAAAAAGGGGAGGAGGGCAGTGTCACCTAACATAATCTGATAGAGGTCACTAGTCAGGTGTGACCATTCAAATTTAAATTAATAAAGATTCAGTTCCTCAATTATACTAATCACACTTCAAGTGCTCTCTAGCTATATGTGCTGCTGCTGCTGCTGCTGCTGCTGCTGCTGCTGCTGCTAAGTCGCTTCAGTCGTGTCCGACTCTGTGAGACCCCATAGACGGCAGCCCACCAGGCTCCCCCTTCCCTGGGATTCTCTAGGCAAGAACACTGGAGTGGGTTGCCATTTCCTTCTCCAATGCATGAAAGTGAAAAGTCAAAGTGAGTCGCTCAGTCGTGTCCGACTCTTAGCGACCCCATGTTCTGTAGCCTACCTGGCTCCTCCATCCATGGGATTTTCCAGGTAAGAGTACTGGAGTGGGGTGCCATTGCCTTCTCCAAGCTATATGGGACCACTGGTTATTTACTGGATACTGCAATTATAGAGCAGTTCCATCACCATGGCAAGTTCCATTGGATAGTGCTAGAGAAAACATCGTCCAATAAGTCCACCTGAGGTCACCCAATTGTCTGGGGGAATGCAATTTTGACTCTGATGCTGGGAAGGATTGGGGACAGGAGGAGAAGGGGACAACCGAGGATGAGATGGCTGGATGGCATCACCGACTCGATGGACATGAGTCTGAGTGAACTCCAGGAGTTGGTGATGGACAGGGAGGCCTGGCGTGCTGCGATTCATGCGGTCGCAAAGAGTCAGACACGACTAGGCGACTGAACTGAACTGAACTGATGTTTTACTGATTAGGGTCCCAAGTCTTTAAGAGTAGATGTTAATATCTAGAAGATTGTTAAGTTGCAAGTGCACACTACAATCTCCTGTCCTCCCCTCTAAACCAGATGGTTCCGTCATAAATTAGGTCAGCAAATCTTGGACATTATACATTTTATGACTATCATATTTCTAAGATTTAAAAATTTGTACCTTTTTTTGGGGGGGAGGTGCTAAGGGGCAAGTGGGATCTTAGCATTGGGAGCAATGAATCTTAACCACTGGATGGCCAGGGAAGTCTCAATACTATTTAAATTTATACTTTGGCCAAACTATTTAACTTGGAAAGCCTCGCTGAGGAATACTTTCTAAAACAGAGATTTTACTCATAGAGTTCTTAAGAATTAAACAGGATAATAAATATAAAGCATTTAATACAGCTCTTGGCATATAAAAATTGCTAAATAAATGTTAGGTGTTGCTATTATTACTTAAGAATGCTTTATCAGATATTTAAGCATCTCAATTCCTATTTCTATGTAGGTCCATTCAAATGTTGGAAGTCCCAAATGTATTCTGGGCACAAGGCCTGAATCTACCAACTTTGGCATTACTCAATCTGCACTCAGCGTCTTTTCATCCTTTCTGCAGCAACGGGAGAAGTTTTCTGGCCAATATTTGGCTTCAAATTGTGAAAGTCTTCCAGGCTGTGAACAACTAAAAATCCTCCCTCCCCTCCAGGCTTTCCTCCCCTCCTCTCTCCTCTACCTCTTCCTGCCAGCAGAAGTCCTGGACTCCACACTTCCTGCCTTGCTCTATAAACACTCCCTCCAGCTGCTGCCTGCCTCACTTCAGGCTTAACTCTTTAATTGCTAAAGACCCTTTTCACAGAACAATGTACAAATTTACAGCATTCTTAGCTTCTGGGATGCAAAACTCTTCACAGATTTCCCTTCCCCATTCCCATAAACCTTCTTATGCATTTTACAATATCCATTTGTACCATTCATAAATAAAATTAAATTTTTGTTGCAGCTGTGAATACTGGGAATGGTGTCAGAGATAATTTCTTTTTAGCTCAGAACTGTTTACTGAGGATCTTCTATATATGTACAACACTGTAATTTCTTTATCATCTAAGGAACTACTTGACATAGAAAAGAGAGATTTTGTTCTCTGTTTTTCAAATTTTATATAACCAGACTAAGAAAACTCAGTCTAGAGTGTAAGTTGACAGAATCTTGGCACAGAAGCACAGTTCAGACTTTTGCAATAAAGATAGCAGAGACAGTGTTGAGTTGGAGTGAATGAAATAGAGATGTCTGGAGAGAGGTCAGCAAATCACTCAGAGCTTTAGGGAAAGGCCTTCCAGGGTCCAAAGGTAGCCCTCAGCATTGTGGGCCCAGAAACTACATTTTTTGTTTAGACATTAGAATTGTGAGGCATGTTTGGTCACATATCTGCAAATTGAACTATAATATGTTTTCAGTGATACTGGGGAGGATTTTTAGTTGTTCTCAGCCAAGACTTTCACAATTTGAAGCCAAATATTGGCCAGAAAACTTCTCCCATTGTTTCAGGAAGGATGAAAAAATATTGAGTGCAGACTGAGTGACGCCAAAGTTGGTATCAGAAAGTGGCAAAGAAAGTTTAGATTCAGTTTGAAGCTAAATACTCATATCTTGCCTTAGACTCACAACATCACACATAGCTCATTGTTTCATCACAGAACTTATACTCAGTTTAAATTTTGAGTTGCATCTGAAAATAAGCAAGTCATCCTCAACACATTGTCAAGTGGTAATACCTCCTATCAGGATGCTAACTACATGGACAAATGTCTAGGTAAACTAGGTCAGTTCTAGTTGTATCCGTCTCAGTTTGCATTTCCCAGCTGTAAAACCTGGGATGAGTTATTAATAGTTAACTCCCCATGCCTGGTTTCCCCATCTGTGAAATGGGGATAATAATAGTAACTACCTGACAGTTTCGCTGTGAGGATTAAATGAGTCAGTACACAGAGAACACTTAAAATAGCATCTGCTGCACTATAAGTGGTGGTATTAACCGCTATGTTAATTTTATTGCTATTATTTTTATTATCAAGCCATTTTACCTAAAATTATAAAAGTACTCAGTGTGCTAAGATTGTGACCTTTGATTATTTGTATAGAACTCAGCATGCTGAAAATATGAATGAGTATTCAATATCTAGCTGTCATACTAAATAACACACAGCAGTGGTGTTAGTCTTGTTTAAATGGAGAAGCAAAGCATGAAACAATAAGGACAACTTCATCATATTAAGATGGGACCATTCTAGAGTCTATTCTTCAGTAAAAACCAAGAAATATTGTAAACCAAATATGCTTAACTATTAGTCTGTTAGGGCTTCCTCCACAAAATACCACAGACTGAGTGGCTTAAACAGATTTGTTTTGTTTTGTTTTGCAGTTCTGGAGGCTGGAATTCTAAATCAAAGTGCCAGCAGGTTGGTTTCTGGTGAGGCCTGTTTTCTTGGCTTCCCGGTGGCCACCTCCTTGCTCTGTCTTCACCTGGCCTTTCCCCCTGTGCACGCACATTCCTGGTATCTCTTCTTCTAAGGACACCAGCCTTACTGGATTACTGTTCATTAATGTGACCTCATTTGACCTTAATTACTTTCTTAAAGGTCCCACTGGAGGTTGCGACTTCAACACATGAATTTGGTGAGGTGGGGAGGGACAGGGACACAATTCAATCCATAACATACTACCTTGTTCCCTTGTCTTAAAATTTTTATTTTCCTCCATGGCTTGAAAGTAGGTCCAGTCTAAGTCATGATGACTAAGAGGGTTCCTTCCCACCACATTTCTAGGCTTCTTCCATGTCTTTTAAAAAAAATTTTATTCAGCTGCACCGGGTCTTAATTATGGCATGCAAACTCTTAGTTGGCGATGTATGAGATCTAGTTCCTTGACCACTGATCGAACCTGGGCCCCCTGCATTGGGAACATGGAATCTTCGCCACAGGACACCCAGAAGTCCTGCTTCTTCTAAGATTTAAGTAAAATTCATCATAAGTTGCTTTGCTGGAGGTACGTTCTTCTTTGTCTATAGTCTTCCTGGTTCCTACTCTTAGAATGCCCTTCCCTACTTCTACGTGTCCATATCACATCTATATCTCAGAAGCCAGCCTAGATGCAGCTTCCTCCAGGAAGCCTGTCCCAATCAACCCTGATGGAAAGCCTCTCTTCTCAGCTGAGCTCCCAAAGTATGGAGTCTCCCTTTCAGAACTTTTCATTTTCTCCATTTATGTTAATCTGTGTTTTGGCCCCTCTATGAGTTCTCTGGGTGCCAACTAGTTCTGATTGCTCTGCCATAATCCTTCCCCGGTATAAAGCCTTATTTAACATGTTGCTGCTGCTGATTTTGTTTAGTCACTTCAGTCATGTCCAACTCTTTGTGAGACTCCATGGACTCATGGAGCCCGCCAGACTCCTCTGTCCATGGGATTTCCGAGGCAAGAAGATTGGAGTGGGCTGCCATTTCCTCCTTCAAGGGATCTTCCTGACCCAGGGATTGAAACTCTCCTTCATTGTAGGCAGATCCTTTACCACTGAGCCACCAGGGAAGCCCCTTATTCTACATAGATGTTCTCCAAAAATGAATTGAATGAAATATCGATTGCATGCCAGTGAAAATCAGGGAAGAGCAGACAGAGTAGGAAGGATCTGGAAGTAGAAACATCGAAGTGTAACTATGGTTATTCTTAGAGGAGTGAGATTTCAGAGATCTTTCATTTTATATTTTTGAATCATTTGAATTTTTTATTTACATGCCTTACTTTTATACAATTCTATTTATTTATTTTTGGCTGTGCTGAGTCTTCAGTGCTGCTCAGACCTTTCTCTAGTTGCCATGAGTGGGGCTACTCCTAGTTGTAGTGCTCGGACTTCTCATTGTGGTGGCTTCTCTTGCTGCAGAGCACAGGCTCTCGGTCTTCTGGGCTTTGATAGTTGTGGTTCCCAGGCTCTAGAGCACAGGCTCAACAGTTGTGATGCACTGGCTTAGTAGCTTCGCAGCACGTAGGATCTTCCCAGATCAGGGATTGAACCCGTGTCTCCTGCATTGGCTGGAAGATCTTCCAGGTTAGATAGATCTAGCACTGAGCCACCAAGGGAGCCATGCCCTTTTTAATAAGAAAAAGTGCTGGAAATTTCAAACATCTTTAAAAAGAGGTAGGTGGGAGGAAGAAGACTGATGTCAGGAAACATGGCTATTATTTCTAAAACCCATGGTCTGTGTGGCCAAGACAGTGAAGGAGGAGGACTTTGGAGGCAACTGAGGTATGTACATATGCAGAGAGGCTCATCCCCAAAAATAATTTACAAGGTTTTTAGAATTCCTTGATTATTTAAAACATCTTCATGAATAACTGACAAAAATGAAAACTTGAAAAAAATTCTATGCATGATAAATGCCTTATACTGACTTTCTGTGGTACTGAAAAAATTTTAAGTGTATGTAATGCAATTCATTTTGAAATAAAATTTTTGCCACATATTGAGTCTCCAACTTATTTGTCTTTTCTAGTCTTCACTGCTACATGGAAAGCTATCCCAAAATTCCAGAGACAAAACAAAGATTGTTCTTGAAATTAAAGAGAACAGAGTCTTTCAGTGATAATTAGAAGATAAATTTTATACAATAAATGATAACACAGCTCGGGGGAATAAAAGGTAAAACCTACTTCAGAATTTTCCTTCTGAAGGTTTTAGGCATACCTTTAGAATTATCAATACAAAGCTGAATTCACACACACATACACACCTCTTACTACATTATAGATATTTATGTTCATTATACATAACAACGTGTAGCATAGAACTTAAAACTATGGTCGGTTACTTTCACTCTGCTTTGTGCCCAAAGCAGAAATGAATCCAGGGAAAACATGAAGTGTGCTTTCCCAAAGTTCAGTCCCGCCACAGAACACAGTGAATGCTGTCCTCTGGGAGTGAGGAAGCCATTTAAATTCAGAGAACAGATTCTCAACACTGGCAAGCTATTTTTAGCTCAAGCTGTAGCTTAATTTGGAATCCAACCAGTTGAGGTCTTGCTTTTTCTTGATTTTTTTTTTTTTTTAATGGCAATAGATATCTATATGTACGGGAAAGGAGTTCTCCAAAAGAAGCATTTTAAATGTTCTTGAAGAATATATATTCCCAAACCAGTTGAAAAAAAGATTTATATTAGAGCTTTGAAAGTTTTTGTGTATCCGTAAACTGGTACTTTAAAATTTGCAGTGTATGGCCCTAAAAAAGGAAAGATGTGTTTATTTAACCAAGGTCTGGGGGGAAGCCAACCTGCACAGCTACCTGACAGGGTAGGAACTCTGCCTCGATGCCAGGTGCCTGGTGGGGGAGGCCTGACCAAAATAGAGATGTGGGAAACTTCTTGGCTTCCAAGACACTGAGCTTCTCATGCTCAGAAGGATCTCCCAGGGTAGCCAGACACTAATTCCATCAGCCATGATGACTTGGCTGCTGCAAGCAACCAGCTCCTGACTGTCCCTCATTGAGTCTAAATTCAAATTCTAATTAATTAAAATAAAATTAATTTTCTCTATCATGCTAGCCATATTTCAAGTGCTCAGGAGCCACATGTGGCTAGCAGGCTACCATACTGGGCAGTGTAGAGCCTTTCCATCATGGCAGAAAATTCAACTGGACAGCACTGGTCTATCCCAATAACAAATAATCTCAGGCAGTTTTGTCAAAAGCATTTAGGGAATCAAGAGACCCAGACTTTGGTCCTATCCCAGCTTCTGGTTTTTTGACAAGCCCTTATATAGTGCTTACTATGTACCAAGTATAATTTTAAGCACTCTATAAAAACCACTTTGGGGCTTCTCAGGTGGCTCAGTGGTAAAGAATCCACCCCCCAGTGCAGGAGATGCAAGGGATGTGGGTTTGATCGTTGGGTCAGGAGGATCCCCTGGAGGAGGAAATGGCAATCTACTCCAGTATTTTGCCTGGGAAATTCCATTGACAGAGAGGAACCTGGTGGGCTACAGTCTATGGGGTCACAAAGAGTCAGACATGACTGAGCAACTGAGCAAACACACACACACATAAAATCATTTAATCCTCACAGCTACCCCCATTTTCCAGATGAGGCTATTGAGGCACAAAGACATTAACTTAGTGAGCCAGTAAAGGTAGAACCTGGCTAGGAATCCAGGCATTGTACCTTCAGAGTCCGTGGCCTTAACTACTACTTAACGCTGTCTTTCTGAAAATCCATGTGACCTGGGGAAATTGCTTCACTTCACTCATCAAGTGAGGAAAGCAGACCAAATGCCGCCAGAAGTCCCTTCCAGTGCCGATGGCCTAGAACTTATTCACGTACGCAGCAGCTGTCAAGTGTCTACTCTGAGAGGAAGTGTATGCTGGACATACATCAACAAACAAAGCAGACATGGTCCCCGGTAGAGAGAGAAGCAGACGTTAATCAAACATAAATACAGGGGACAATTGCCTGGAGAAGTGTGACTAAGGACCGGCCTTCAGAACTGAGTGTTTGATGGGATGAGATTTGACCCAGTCAGAGAGGCTAGGTGTGGCTCTTTTGAGCTGATGAAACATAAAGAGTGAAATCAACACACAGATGAGGGGCGATCAGGGGGTCTCCACTGTCCTGGCACTGCCACCCGTGAGGATCAGCTCTGCTCCCCTTCAGTGGTGTGTTCACTATGGGTCTCTGTGGGAGGGGGAGGGAAGGAGAGGGAGAGGTTGGAGGCCTGAGTGAGCAGGATCACAGAGAAACAAAATTTGCCCTTACTCAGGGCACTCTTCCAAGGTTGCCCAGATTCCTGTCTCCTGGGCAACCAGTATACGTGTCTCCATCAGAGTTAAAAATGGAACATAGGCTAATATCTGTAATGGGGACCAAAAATAATTTGGGGTTCAGCCTGTGCACTGTTTAAACACAGAGGTATCAGAGCGCAGGCCTGTGTCAGTCATGTGTGTGTGACACAGTGTGTGTGTGCAAAACTCAACGAAGAAACTTCACATTACAGATTTGCTTCAGGGCTTCTGACTTCAGACACTTTGCTCCAGCGCTGATTCTTAACTATGTAAGCAGGAAATTTTGTTAAAGAAAAAAAAAAAATTAAAAAGAACAAAAAGAACAAATGGGAATCGTTCTAAAGAGGCTTCTTCTCTCTCACTTTTCTGCTGTGGGTTTCCCCCAGGCTCAGGCCTCAGTTTTTTTTCTCTTCGCCTAAAGCTCAACATTCAGAAAACGAAGATCATGGCATCCGGTCCCATCACTTCATGGGAAATAGATGGAGAAACAGTGGAAACGGTGTCAGACTTTATTTTTTTGGGTTCCAGAATCACTGCAGATGGTGACTGCAGCCATGAAATTAAAAGACGCTTACTCCTTGGAAGAAAAGTTATGACCAACCTAGATAGCATATTCAAAAGCAGAGACATTACTTTGCCGACTAAGGTCTGTCTAGTCAAGGCTATGGTTTTTCCAGTGGTCATGTATGGATGTGAGAATTGGACTGTGAAGATGGCTGAGCGCCGAAGAATTGATGCTTTTGAACTGTGGTGTTGGAGAAGACTCTTGAGAGTCCCTTGGACTGCAAGGAGATCCCACCAGTCCATTCTGAAGGAGATCAGCCCTGGGATTTCTTTGGAAGGAATGATGCTAAAGCTGAAACTCCAGTACTTTGGCCACCTCATGGGAAGAGTTGACTCATTGGAAAAAACTCTGATCCTGGGAGGGATTGGGGGCAGGAGGAGAAGGGGACGACCGAGGATGAGATGGCTGGATGGCATCACCGACTTGATGGACGTGAGTCTGAGTGAACTCCGGGAAATGATGATGAACAGGGAGGCCTGGCATGCTGCGATTCATGGGGTCGCAAAGAGTCGGACACGAGTGAGCGACTGAACTGAACTGAACTGAACTGAAAGTCACTCTATTTCATGGCTTTAACCAGCTCATCAGTAGTGGTACAAATGCAGACAGTAGACCAACAGGGAGATAGCCTACTCTGGCCTTGAAGCTGGACTCTAGGAAGAAAGATTACTTTCTGAGACTTAGCTACTGAACAAGGGCAGTGGCTCAAAAGAGTGACTGATTCTACAGAGGCCCCTGCAAATGAGAGCTGCAAGCTCAGTGCCTACAGCAGCGAGACAGGGGGCAGAAACGAGTGATGTGGGTTGGGCGGAGGGCGTGGTGAACTGGGGATTTCATGCTGTTCCTATTACTCCCGCTCATTGTTGCCCAATTCCTTTTTTCCATGAGACAAGTCAGAAATCTGTATTTTCTTGTGAAATGTGGGCAACTATGTTGTGCGTTAACATCTGTGGGACAACCCACAGATGTGGTCTTTTGCTCCCGACTTGATAATCTCACCACATCAATAGAGCTTGCTTGTGGGAGAGGAGTGACGAGAAGAAAATAATGAAGGGAGAGTGAGTAGAGAGTGAATGGAGGCCACGGGTCTGTAACACTGCAATACCAGGTAATCAGAGCACAAGAGCCCGCTCCACGCCACAGGGGTGTAAGAGTCACCTGGTGGAGATGTCTGCCTCGGGTGAGTAGGGCTTGGTAACATCATCTGCTATGACTATCCAACTAACTCTACTCATTCGGGCTTGGTACTCCTCAGGCTACTTCTGCTTATAATTGGGTTTCCCAAGATCTGTCCACAGATAGAGAATGCAAATGTGAATACCCAGTTTATTTGGTAGTTTCACATCACCTCCCAAAATAATAAAGAGGCATTCAAACTTTACAAATTCATTTGGTTAAACTCAGGACCTCATCATCTAGGACATACTTGATAATCATATTTCTTTGCAATAATCACACATATATGATACACACACACGCACACACACACACATACACATATATCTCAGATCTTAGATCTGGAATCACTCATTCCTCCAAGAAGCCTTGTCTTTTTGAGTGGGAAATGATATTTAAAGGTCACAATCTGTGCTGTCATTACATCTAGGCCTTTTCAGTGGTCAGAGCTACGAAACACATATTTCTTTAAACTTAAAAAAAAATCACAGGCACATACTGATATTTCCAATTCAAATTTAACATTACAGGGATATATAAATACATAGTACTGTGGAAAATCTTGACTCCTAACAACATTAACATAGCTATTTACTTTATCTTGCAATATAAAAGACAGCTGCAAAATAATAGTACTGTTAACAATAAAACTACTTAATGCATGAAGTCTGTGATTTCTCTGAAGCTCTATCTGCTCCTAGAATATATTCCATTGATGACATACAGTCAAAATGCTGGATTAATAACTTGAAGTAATTATTTTCTCAATGTAGTTATATCACCAACTTGATATATAGTTTAAAGCAATTAAACATTCACTTTAATTCTTTTTGAACTTTTAGAGATTGCTTTTTCTTTTTATCTATTTTTGGAAATTTAAAATATTAACAAGATGCTAAAACTATATAATAAAGTATACTCTGGGGAGAATTACTTTCATCTGCATTTTTATTAGTTTTAAGTTTGTAGCATTTTGTTTTGCTCATAAATGCAGATAGATATCTATTTTAACCCTATCCCCTTCATACTCAGTTCTGAGAAGAGTAATCATGGGAGACTTGCACTGCCCTGGATGCTGTCTGCCACTCCAATGAGGGATCAGCTGTGCCCACGTGTCCCCCATGCGGTATGTTTGCCATGGGTCTATGTGGGTAAGAGCATGGTGGTTATGTAGGAAAATGTCCATATTTGTCTTTTTCATTTGGCTACTGTCAGATGGAATTCATCATGTATAAAGTCAGAGCATCAGCCGCCTTCTCAAACTAACTTCCTCCAAACTCCCCTGTATGTTCTCAGCACCTCAGTTCTACTAGTCACCAAGTGTAAAAACTTTGGTCAAATTGGACCTCTCCATTCTGCTTAGTCTTCATACTCTATCAATCACTACATTTGACATCAATGTTTTTCTGAGCATCAACTATATGCCAAGCACATGATAAATAAGACATGATTGGTGACTCCAAGGGGAAGCTTACATTGCAGTGCGGAAGTCACAGGGGGGAAAAAAAAAGATCCCAGTATGGTGTAAGGTGCTGTACTTGAAGTAGGCAGGGATGGTTTGGAAGAATAAAGTGAGTACAGAAAATTCTAATTAAGGAGAACTTCACAAAGAAGATGATGCCTAAGTTGAGTTTTGGCAGGAAGTGCGAGTAGGTTTTGCTCATGAGAAGAAGAGGATGAAGATGAGAGAAAGAACATTCCAGGCAGAGAGAGATAAGAGATAAATGAAGTTGTGTTTCAAGAACTGCAGATTTTTCAGTGTGTGTGGAGTATCACAGTTTGGCAGAAGAAGAAAGATAATTAAAAGCCTGATGGTGAAGAATTTTGTTCACTTACCATGTTACATATTTTGTGTTTTTTTTTTTTATATCAGAACTCTCAGGGAAGCCCTTGATAGATTTTAAAGTGTGTAGTGTTATATCAGAATTGCTCTTTTAATAAATCACCCTAAGGTTGGTCAGGGAATAAGAACGAAATGAGTGAGGAAAAATCTGGAGGCAAAGCTAATGCCATAATTCAGGGAAGAAATGCTGAGTCCCTGAACCAAGGGCAGTGGCAGAAAAGATGTGGGAAGAAAATTGGCTTGGCAGACTTGAAGGAGACAGAACTGATAGGACTGGCAAATGGATGGTGACTCAAGGACACTCTCAGACTTCAGGCTTTGACAGCTAAGTGGGTGGTGGCACCATTCACTTGGAATAGGAGCACAAGATGAGAAGCAATGGGCTGGAGGATGGGGAGCAAAGATGAAGGTATCCAGTGAAATAACACTATGAAAAAAGTATTCATTCAACACACACATATCTATTGATCTTCTACTCTGTGAAAGGCACACTGTTTTCTCGAGAGTTTGCAACAGATTATGATGTGCAGGAGTTTATTTACAACAGAGAGAGGATTAGAGAGGAAAAACGAGAGAGAAAAGAGCAGCTGGATGAGTATTAATGGGGATGAGAATATGGAGCCTGCATTTGAGAAACATGACGGAAGTAACAGATCTCAAGGGTCTCAGTATGTTGACCTAAAACTGCTTCAGCATGAATGGATGCTGAAGCCCTGGAGAGTTTCAGAGGCTGGTGAACCAAGTTCCTATCAATTCTTTTTATACAGCTTCTTGAGGCTTCCTTTATTGTCATTTCTATCACCAGAGCTCAGACACTCTTCCTCTTTAATTTGTGTATTTCTCATTCTTACTGTATTTTTTTATTTTAAAATATTGTCCTTCTCTATATCATATAAGCAAAGAGAAGAAAGTTACAATATAGCTTATAATTCCATCACTCAAAGATAAATACTGGTAATGTTTTAGGATAATTTTCTACTTTTTCTTAATGAAATGGGAGAAAAGAGAAAACATTTTTTATTTACAAAAAGAGGTTCATATTGTATATTTGGGGTTTTAACATACTTTTTTTAAAAAAAACCTAAACACTGTAACATAGATCTCTTCCTCTGCCCTTAAAGACTCCTCTAAAGCTGCGATTCATGGGGTCGCAAAGAGTCGGACATGACTGAGCGACTGAACTGAACTGATAGCATAATATTTAATGGCCTATTGGCACTATGTTGTATTTGACTGTCATTTCCAGTTTTCAGGATTAAGAACAACTCTGACCATTTCAATATTTGGCCATCTTTCCTTTCTCAAAATTCATAATGTTGGTCAGTGCCACTTATATCACAATCTACTTTATGGTATCTTTATATTTTTATTTACCTTTTTTATAAGCTTGTGTTTTGGTTTTACCAATTATTTTAAGTATCAGTCGGCTTAGGTTAATTATGCTGCAGTAGAAAACAAGCCCCTAACCTCAGTGGTTACAACAAAATATTCATTTCTCACTCATATTTCATGTTGACTGCAGGTTAGCTGTGGATCGGCTTCACATGCTCTTTACTTTGGGCTGAAGCAGCCTCTATCTGGGACATGCCATTCTTGTGGCAGGGGGAGAAGAATGCTGGGGGAGTCATGTAATGACCCTTAAGGCTTTTGCTTAAAAGTTTTGTACATAACTCCCACTCCTATTTTATTGGCCAAAGCAAGTAACATGGTCAAGCTTGACGTCAGTGAGTGGGGAAGTATAGTCCTTGCACGTGGCGAGACAGTGAGTCATTGAGGTAATAATAAAATCCACCTCAGTTTTAAATTCCTATGGATACATGTGTTCGGCTTATTCTTTATGTATCATCTTTATGAACCAGCTGGATTTCGTGGGCAAAATTATTGAATAGCTTTATTTTTCTTACTTTCAAATATGACTGAGACCCTCTTCCCCAACTATGGACATTATCATGGGCAGATCTGAATAATTTTCTTACGGCTTTGAGGTTTTATCACATGGTCTTGTCACTATGACTTAAAAAGTTTTATTTGATCAGAACAAAAACTTTAATCCTTCATTTAGTTAAAGCGTTTCTCCTCCACAGTTCTTAACCAGATTGAGGTTTGAAGACACTTGTGGGCTTCTCTTGTGGCTCAGCTGGTCAAGAATCCACCTGCAGTGCAGGAGATCTGTTCAATCCCTGGGTGGGGAAGATCCCTGTTTGATCTTTCCCACTGGAGTGGGAAGGGCTACCCACTCCAGTATTATGGCCTGGAGAATTCCATGGACTGTATAGTCCATGGGGTTGCAAAGAGTCAGACACAACAGAGTGACTTTCACTTGGACACTTGTAGTGGGTCTGTTTTTTCTACATGTTCTACCATTTCCCTAATCGTTTTGCCACATGGCTTTAGGCCCTCTGCCTAAGAGAGGCAGAGTTTCTGGCTCTTTCTCTTCAGGGATGTTTTGTGGGCTGTTTGAAGACTCCCGGCTAGAGGTCCCCAGTGCACTGTTCCCAGACGTGGGCAAGCGTCTTTCAGTTGACCCCCCGCACTGTTCCTATAAGCTCTTGCTTCTCAATTTACACCCCAAGACCACTCTTCCTCTCAGGGCCATCTTGTCAGGGAGACAGGCTTCTAGAATGAAGACACTTTAAGACAACTCATGCTGAACAGCATGTGTGGTGTGATGTCCAGTCTGCTTCACTAGAAATACTCATTTTTGTTCCACCAAATCCTGAAAGTACTAGCCATTCCCACTAGAGCCTTCAGTCCTCACTCTCTCACCAAGGGCAGCTCTAGCGAGCCTTTATCTTTAGACTTTTCCAGGTACAAGTCAGTTTCCAGGTCCTCCAGACACCTGAAGACCCATGGCAAGTTCTATGAGCCATCCTCTTACAGCTGTTATCTAAGATGGGAGTCAGATGGGAAGATTTTAAAACACAGGGCTCTAATAACTATTTCCAAAAGTAACTCTCACCTCCAAGAGTCTTCATCTTACCTATAAACTGGAGGTAGGAGTTGGGCTTAGAGTCACAAAGTAAGTTTTATAATCTCTTATCAGCTCCTTTTGTTCGGACAAAAGGATATCATGCCATATATATTCAGAATTTATATTTCTACCTGTGATGTATTTTATACCTAAACTGGTTAACCTCAAGCATGAGTGAGAAATGGAAGAGGGTGGTATCTGGTTATTTTTATAAAAAGTTATGTTATCTCTTTGCTACATCTAAGATAACTGCATAAAGACTTTCACTACTATTTTTTTTTTTAAGCACAGACTTGTAAAACAGCAAACAAGACTAGAAAATTCAGAATTATGGTCAATATAAATGAAAAGGATTATAATACCAAAAAAAAGCAGTTATGAAAACTTACCTGTCCCACCCATTCCTGGAAACTCTGATGAACTGGGAAAAGGGTTAGGAGGCTCTGTCACACCCTGTTTAGTTCAACTTAGTTTATTCTGTTATTAATCTTACAAGGAAAAGAAAGCAATGTTGAAAGCCAGGAGTAATATTTCAAATCTTGGTTGCTAACAAATGAAAAACAGATTGAACAAGCTTGGCTTGTGATTCATTCTACAATTTAAAGCCACTGCCCTCTAATTTAGTCTTCTGAATGCAACTACAGTATGTTTGCATCCTTGTATTTGGATAATGAGCCAACCCACCATGAAGGCTGAAGGCTGTGTCTTGGCTGCTTGCTGGCACTAGATAGCACTGGGTGCAATGACATTATGCTCCCAACAGTGTTAATTATAAGTGTCTTAGAATAGAAACACAGGACAGAAAATCAAAGATGTTTTTAGTTCACCACTAGTAAACAAATGGCAAGCCACAAATGGCAGAGGTTCTCTTTGTTGGAGGTAAAACCACTGAGATATCAACCACTACTGAAGCTCAAGATACTTTAACAAAATGTGTAGTTGATATAAGGAATTTTTTTCCTTAAATTTTATTATGAAAAATTTCAAATATATCAGAATTGATAAAACTGTAGTAACCTCTCATGTATTCACCACCTAGATTTTATAATTGTTGTATTGCAATATTTGTTTTCTTATAGACATTTACCTATCAATTTGTCTATCTACCCACCAATCCATCTCCTTTTTTTTTTAAAATGCACTTCAAAGTAAACTGCAGACATCAGCACACTTTACCTCTAAACACTTCAGCCTGCCTATTTTTTAGGGATTTTGTGTGTGTGTGTGTGTGTGTGTGTGTGTGTGTGTGGTAAAATTCACACACAGTGAAAGGCACAAATCTTAAATGTACCATTTGACAAGTTTTAATAAATGCATACATCTGGAACATAGATTTTTAATCTCCAGTCTAAATGACTATATTTTACTTTTAGGGTTGTATATTCCATGTCATTGGGTTTTACTTAAGTTCAATTTTTTCTTAAAAGCTTGGATTTCAAATACCACCCAAAAAATAATCTACAGGCTACCACCACCTATTCAATTATTCCCTCCAGTCATTTGACAAATAAGCAATAGTAGACTAGAAAACATTATGATAAGAATGAGGTCACCCACAATGGCATCTAAAACATGAAATGCCTCAAGACAAATTTACAAGAGAAATGTGTGACATAAATAAAGGAAACTATAAATCAACTGAAAGATAAAATAAGGCTTTAATAATATGGGGGGAAAAAGCCATATTCCTGAGTAAGATTTTAATTCTCCCCAACTTTATAGGCTTAAGACTTTTGAAACTGAAATATCAGTGGGACTTTCTGCCTATAATATTTTTTAAATGATTATGAAATTTATGCAGAGAAGTCTAAAACAGAATAATAAGAGGGGATATAACCCTATTAAATAAATACATGTGTAATGATCACAGCAGAAGATGGTGCTTGGAATAAAGAGGTAACAGTGGTGAGAAGTGGTCAGATTCTGGGCACTCAAAGGAAGAGAAAGCCAGGTGTGACAGTGAACAGGACACGTGGCATGAGAAGAAAGAACTCAAGGGCAATGCCCGGTTTTTACCTGAGTTACTCACTGAGATGTGGAAGGTGGGATAAAATTTTAGGAGGGTGAAGAAGGGGCTCAGGAGCTCAGTTATAAGTTTCCAATGTTAAGTTTTAGATGGTCATTACACATGCGGATGAGTCCCTTGGACTGCAAGGAGATCCAACCAGTCCATTCTGAAGGAGATCAGTCCTGGGTGTTCATTGGAAGGACTGATGCTAAAGCTGAAACTCCAGTACTTTGGCCACCTCATGTGAAGAGTTGACTCATTGGAGAAGACTCTGATGCTGGGAGGGATTGGGGGCAGGAGGAGAAGGGGACGACAGAGGATGAGATGGCTGGATGGCATCACTGACTGACTCGATGGACGTGAGTCTGAGTGAACTCCGGGAGTTGGTGATGGACAGGGAGGCCTGGAGTGCTGGGATTCATGGGGTCGCAAAGAGTCGGACACGACTGAGCAACTGAACTGAACTGACACATACAGAAGAAACAAAGTAGGCAATTGTACATTAGGGTCTGGAATGCAGAAGAGAAGTTCATGTCCAGGCTGGAGTTATAAATACCAGAAAAAGTCATCTAGGGAGTAGCTATAAAGAAAGAAGAGACAATGTCTGGAAACTGAGAGCTTGGTAGACAAAGAGAGGTGCTGCCCAGACTCCCATTCAAGGGAGACATGCGCCCTACCTTCCAGCAGAAGCTTCCTCACCGACCTTGCCCCAAACCCCGCCCATTCCCAGGCTGCCTACGTGTGTCACCTGGCAGGGCTGGACCGCCGAAGCCCGGAGTTTTTGACCGCTTGCAGGTTAGTGATGACCAGTAACATGTGCTCCAGGCGCCCTACTGTGCTGACTTCTGCTTTGTTGGACCTCTGTTGCGACAGACCTCTGTCTCTGCTTCTGGCTAACTCCTTCCTTTCTTAGGTGTTGATCGCTAAGATGCATCTCATATACCAAAGTGTTTCAGCATCTGCTCCCACAGAGCTAAATTACTATAACCTAAAATCAAGGTGATCAGTCTTGGGTGTTCATTGGAAGGACTGATGCTAAAGCTGAAATTCCAATACTTTGGCCACCTCATGCAAAGAGTTGACTCATTGGAAAAGACCCTGATGCTGGGACTGATTGGGGGCAGGAGGAGAAGGGGACGACAGAAGATGAGATGGCTGGATGGCATCACTGACTCGATGCACATGAGTTTGAGTGAACTCCAGGAGTTGGTGATGGACAGGGAGGCCTGGCGTGCTGCAATTCATGGGGTCGCAACAGGACTGAGCGACTGAACTGAACTGAACTGAAAATCAAGGAGAAACCAGTTAGGAGAGATAGAGAGGCCTTTGAAGCAGGAGAGTAACCAAGAAAAGGGATGGGTTAGAAACTCAGAGAAGTTCAAATGGTTACAACCCGAAACTTGGTGTATCAAACATCCTGGGGTGTCTCCCAATAGCTGTTCTTGTCTTCTTCCTGAGTTTTATAACTCCCAGATTTTAGATGTAAACCTGGTTGTCCAAAATTAAGATAAAATTTCACAATTTCCATCAAAGCTAGATGTGACTAAGTTCCGGCCAATAATATATCAGTGGCTGTTTCAGGAAATCTTCCTTCAAAACAAAAATAGCGGGTAAAATCTTTGCCCTTTCTTGTCTCTTCCTTCCTGCTACTTAGAACGTGTCTAGGATGGCTAAAGGGGCCTCCCAGGTGGCACTAGTGGTAAAGAACCGGCTTCCCAATGCAGGAGATGTAAGAGATGCAGGTTCAATCCCTGGATCAGGAAGGTTCCCTGGAGGAAGGCAAGGCAACACAGTTCAGTATTCTTGCCTGGAGAATCCCATGGACAGAGGAGCCTGGCAGACTATAGTCCATAGGGTCACAAAGAGTCCAACAGGACTAAAGCGACTTAGTACACACACACACAGACACACACAGGTTGGCTATAACTCCATCCTGACCAAGGTTCCCACCATAACTTAGGGATGGTGAAGTAGAAAGTTGTAGTCAGTTTTGGATCCAGTCAGTTTGAAATGGCAGACTCTCTATACCAGCTCTGCAGTGCTTTCATCCTGACTTGTATAAGTGCAAAAAGTAGTGATTTGTGGAGTCTCTCACATTCTTGATCTAATCTCATCCTAAATAGGACATCTATGATAATCTTTTTCTATCCCCTCCCGCCAAGGACTGACCACTCCCTCCATCTGGCCCTTCTGCTCTTTCAGCATGCTGTCTCAGCACTTTCCATAAGGTATTGTCATGATTTAAGTGTCTTAGTAAGTGCCCTGAGTTTGTTGAAATCTATGAATGGATTTCAATCTGTTCATTTGGATCTCTGTAACTTAAACTTTTCTTATCTTTCCAGTTAGATCATAAGCACTTTGAGCACAAGGAACATTTCTTGTTCTCTCTGTAAAATTTCCATTTGGTCCTTTATATTTTCTATTTCTTTATTGAGAATTGTAATCTTTCTATATATTTCAAGACTGCTCACTCTTACTTTTTAAAGCATTTTTATAATAGCTACCTCAAATACTTTGTCATATAACTCTAATGTATTTGTCATTTTGGTGTTGGCAGCTATTGATTGTCTTTTCCAATGTGAGTTGAGACTTTACTGGTTCTTTCAGTGCTGAGTAATTTTGGATTGTGCTCTGGATATTTTGAATATTATAGGGCTCTGGGTCTTATTGAAATCTTATGGAGAATTTTGATTTTTTGTTTTAGTGGGTAATTGACCTGGTTGGGTTCAAATTTTGATCATACTTCTGGATTTGGGGCTGCCTTCAGTTCAGGCTAGGAAATATTAGAGGGATAAAAATTGGAAAGTCACCATCAGTTCAGTGATACTTCAATTCTTATCTTCTTCTCCAATCTATCTACTATGATTTACTTTTCAAGAGCCTTAAAATAGCTGTTCCATGTGTTCTATCTAGATTTCATAGTGGTATTCAGTGGATGAAATAGACTGAATAGTGCTATCTTGCCCAGAACAGAACCTTAAAAATGTATGTCCTTGGGACTTCCCTGGAGGTCCAGTGATTAAGAAATCCACCTTCCAATGCAACGGACGTGGGTTCGATCCCTGGTCAGAAAACTGAGATCCCACGTGCTACTGGGCAACTGAGTCTGCTCACTGAAGCTAGAGAAGCTCATGTGCCACAACAAAGATTCAGAGCTGCCAAACGACAACAAAAAAGTATGTCCTTAATTTCTACAGAAGTTAAATAGAAGAAATGACAATATGAAGAATGCTTGAGTTCCTAGGACAGTTCTTAAGATGTATCCTGATCCATGGCAGGATTTAAAGTGCCCCATGCAAAGAACTTGGGAAATATGGAAAAAGCATAAACCTTGAAATTAAGCAGTCCTAGATTTGAACCTCCATTTCATAGAGTGGAAAAAATAGATTATTATGATGTCCACTGAGAGGATAAAATCATAACATGTATGTAAATTCCCCAGCATACATAAGATAGAAAATAAACGTTAATTCCATTTAGAATTTAGTATTAGGAAAGGATTGCCTGAAGGAATAGTGTGCTTCTTTTGGTCATATGGTAAGAATTATATAACTTGTATTTTTCTTCATGCTTTGGCTGACAGGAGACTCAGAGCTAAGTGTGATGAGCAATCAATATGTTCATTTGAGGAACTGGTATATTTGTCTCTGTAGAATAACATGGCATTTTATTTTGCATTTTTTGAAACTGCAATAGCCAAATAGTATAATGTGACTTTTATGGTAAAATATTTTAAGCTTTTTGGATTTGGATAGAACATAGCCTTAAAAAAGCTACTATATACTATACGCCTTTTAACTTATACAGTACTACTAAACATTTTATGTTCCTTAACTGAAAGTTTGCAGTTATTTCCTTATAAAACAAACCACTTCAAGTTGAAATAGAGATAGTTATTTAGGAGTCATGAACCCTTGGTCATAGAGTAGTCACAGCTTAAAAGTGAAATTCACATTTAACGATTAGAGCTTACATTTTAGATCTCAAACTGGCATTGCTCCTATATATGACCCATTTTTAAAACATTTAAGATACTGATAACATGTGAAGAATATTTTCCTAACAAAATCAGATGATGTGGGAAGATGTGATTGTCTAATCTTCCTTCCTTCAAAATTTGTTAGCATATTCATCACAGTTAACAATATGTCTTTCTTTGTTAAACACTGTAGGAATTGGTTTATAGTCTAAAGACATTCACAGTAAGCACAAGTTGCTTTAAATGACTCCTATTTAAAATAGGTTTGGTTAGATTTGGGAATAATGAAGTGTCTCATGGTTCTGATGAAAGCTTTCTTTTTTCTTTCAGATTTCCCTTAGAAGGAGCCATTTTTTAATAGAAGTGTTCTCTAACTACAGGCCCAATTTCTCCAGCTTGATTTATGCCAATCTGTTTTTAGAAGACTTGTATGATTATGTTGTGAGGCCAGATGTTTAAACAGTTTTGTTTTGTTTTTAATTTGCAGGCACAAGCTCACCTTTCACAGGGTAACACAACTTCCTAATGATTGATTGGAAGCTGTTTCTGAACCCTTAGGTTTTCCCATGCAATTCAGTTCATGGCAGTGCAGCAGTATATTTCTGCATTCAGCTGACTGAATTTGAAGTAAAACATTGCTTTCTAAAATGGATTGGCCAGTTTCTGCCTGCTAAGATCTCCATTGAGTGTAAGTGTGCTTGTCATTTGCCACACCAAGTAAAATAGTGTCAAAACTTGTACTATGTCACTAGGAATTCCTCCTAAAATTTTGTTGGGATCTTATAATATCTCATTGAGTTATTGCAGGAGATGTCAGTGGTATTCCTGCTTACTTTTCACATGTTCTTACTCTTGTGTAACGAAAGATATTCAAATATTCTTCAACTTTTGGCAAAAAATTGATGACTGCTACTAGGAATTGGAAAAGCTAGATTAGGTGCCCTTAGATTACTATCCCAATTTTAAGATGGACCAAAATAAGCAGGGAAATGTTCATCTAAGAGGGGATTTGTTAATTTGATTGTTTTTAATTGTTTAACAAAGGAATGATTTGAAGAATACTCAAGGCAGTTACCAAGCTCATGTCTCAGTCCAGCCTCACCATTGGCCCCCTCAGCCCTCCAGTGACTGGATTTGCAGTCTGAGGGTTTGCCTCACACTCTGTCTTCCAGATGAGACTTTTCACAAGCTGCCCTTTCTTTCTCCTTATTTTCTTCAAGTTTCAGCTTAAATGTCACTGCCTGATCCCAGGAACTAGGTTAGACTTAGTCTGCCTTATGCACGTGTAGCTGGTCACTAAAATAATATTGGGAGGTAAGCAAGTTAGGTAGCTCTCAACCCCATTTTAGAGATGTGAGATAGAGACAAAGAAACGGAGACACAGAGCAGTGACATGACTTACCCGCAACACACAGCTAGTGAGTGGCAGAACTTGAGGGATCGTCCCCTGATGCCATATAGCAGGTCTTTTGAGTTAGCCAGATGGCTCTTATTGTAAACAAAACTTCCTAAATAAGGTCCTTTAAACATCCAAAAGGAAATCCATCTAAGACTGCAAAAGTTTGATTTGCCATCTTATATTTGAGTTGAGAGCAAAATATGATTATCATATCATATATAACTGTATAACTGAAATGTAAGTTTTCTAAACACTAGGAATAGCAGAAAGGAATTTAAGTCAGTGAATAAAAGATTAAATATGAATTAAAGCAATGATGTTTAAAGCACAGGAGACTGGATTTTATGTTAGAAGACAGTGCATCTCTGGAGTTAGAAGTGAGAAAAGGCAGTCCACATAGTGCTGATCAAAATGCTTTGTGTTTCACAACTTTAGAAAACAGCAGAGAACTCAAGTGGGGTCAAGGCATTTTACAAGCTAATTAAATATTGCTAGAAATATTATCTGAAATATGGAAATAAGGGAAAAAGTTATCAGGTGTTCTTGCAGTCCAGTGCTGGGCTTGACTTCCTAGTTCCAGGCGAATTTTATAACTCTACAGAGATTAACTTGTAGAGTTAAATAAACAGTTGAGTCTCACTATTCCTGGTAACGTTCTATAACACTACTGTGAACACTGAATTAGCAAATACTGACTATTGCATCCCAGGTGCGTTAGTGGTAAAGAACCCATCTGCCAATACAGGAGATAAAAGAGACACACGTTCAGTCCCTGGGATGACAAGATCTCCTGGAGGAGGGCATGGTAACCCACTCCAATATTCTTGCCTGGAGAATCCCATGATCAGAGGAGCCTGGCAGGCTACAGTCCATAGGGTTGCACAGAGTTGGACACACCTGATGCGAAGAGCTGACTCATTTGAAAAGACCCTGAGGCTGGGAAAGATTGAGGGCAGGAGAAGGGGGACGACAGAGGATGAGATGGTTGGATAGCATCACGGACTCAATGGACATGGGTTTGGGTGAACTCTGGGAGTTGGTGATGGTCAGGGAGGCCTGGCATGCTGCAATTCATGGGGCCGCAAAGAGTCGGACACGACTGAGCGACTGAACTGAACTGAACTGAAGTGATTTAGCACACACACAGAACTATTGCTTCTATGGGAAATACAGTGTTAAATTCCTGAGAGCTCCTGGTTACAACATTTTCATTAACTGATCAATATATAATCTCCTTTCATATTTGAAACACCTTATTTAATATATACATACATAATGTTGATTAATTAGCACTGAACTCATGGCTGATAGCACTATAACTCAGGCCTGAACAAAACTTATCTAATATACACCACACATAAGGTACACCAACGCCTGCTTGCTCTATAATACTAGACAGCACTTCAGCACTATAGCATTTCAACAGTGAAATCACCAACAAAAAAACCACAGAAATGTAAAAAACATGGCACTCAATAAAGCACAAAACAGACATTTGTTTACAGTGTGAGAGCTTCACCAAGAAGGCAGAATGTCATTTGGTTTACCCTCGGCTGGGAACGTGCACACAAGGCAAGTCAGATTCTTCACTGCCCTGTGCATGTTCTTGAATGGCCACAAAAGTGTGGTAAGTATATTAACTTGAAAGTTACAAATAAGTTTTAATGAGCAGAATTTCACAGATATGGAATCTGCAAATAACGAAGATCGACTTTATTCATCCTGCAGAGACGCATATAATTTCTAACCAGTGAAAAGAATCCTATAGTTCATGGTGTGTTGCTCTGCTAAAGGATGAACCAATTTTATACCTGAGACAGAAATCAATTCATCTGCCTTTGTCAATTTAGTTTCTCATTTGCCCTTTGTATTGATTTTAATATCCTTCTGGTTCCTTTTATTTTTTTTGCCTCACCATGTGGCTTGTAGAATCTTAGTTCCCTGACCAGGCATTGGACCCAGGTCACAGTGTGAAAGCACAGACTCGATGGACATGGGTTTGGGTGGACTCTGGGAGTTGGTGATGGTCAGGGAGGCCTGGCGTGCTGCAATTCATGGAGCCGCAAAGAGTCGGACACGACTGAGCGACCGGATTACCAGAGAATTCCCTGGTTCCTTTATTAACTAACAAGTTGAATAAAATCTTTAACGTGTGTTAATTTTTTTGTTTATCTGAGAGTCACTTTTTCTTAAACTTGAAAATTGTACTTTATGCATTTTCGGAGACGAATTCACTAAGAAAATATGACCAGCACTGCTAAATGAGGAGATAGAACTAGAAAAGTTCTAAAGTCCTTTCTTTCAGGTCTAAATTCTGCAGTTTTGAGAGACTAAACAGCCTTAGGAAGGAAGGGGTAAGAGATAATTCAAAATTATTTAAACTACATTAATTGTAATAAAACTTGTTAAATATTTTTACTTTAGTTAACATTTTCTAAACCCTAATCTTTACTAGGACACTGTCAGAAAAGAAAAAAATTCTCCTAAAGTCAAAATGGAAATAAACCATCTAAATAATCTACATAAAGGAGAATCCATGGAATTCTCCAGGCAAGAATACTGGACTGGGTTGCCATTTCCTCCTCCGGGGGATCTTCCTGACCCCGGGATTGAACCTTTGTCTTCCTGTGTCTCCTGCAGTGCAGGTGGATTATTTATGGCTGAGCCATTAGGGAAGACTGGTAAATAATCTACAGAGAAAAATCTAAAGATTATTTAAACCATTATCTGGTTAAAAGGTAACAATTTTTTAGTCTTAATAATAGAAGTTATATTTAGTTTCTTGAGAAACAATTGCCTGTCACAGGTTTTCTGCCATTTTCAAATTTCAATAATTGCTTCATCATGTGGAAAGTTTTGAAAGAGATGGGAATACCAGACCACCTGACCTGCCTCTTGAGAAACCTATATGCAGGTCAGGGAGCAACAGTTAGAACTGGACATGGAACAACAGACTGCTTCCAAACAGGAAAAAGAGTACGTCAAGGCTGTTTATTGTCACCCTGCTTATTTAACTTCTATGCAGAGTACATCATGAGAAACGCTGGACTGGAAGAAACACAAGCTGGAATCAAGATTGCCGGGAGAAATATCAATAACCTCAGATATGCAGATGACACCACCCCTTATGGCAGAAAGTGAAGAGGAACTAAAAAGCCTCTTGATGAAAGTGAAAGAGGAGAGTGAAACAGTTGCCTCAAAGCTCAACATTCAGAAAACGAAGATCATGGCATCTGGTCCCATCACTTCATGGCAAATAGATGGGGAAACAGTGGAAACAGTGTCAGACTTTATTTTGGGCGGCTCCAAAATCACTGCAGACGGTGATTGCAGCCATGAAATTAAAAGACACTTACTCCTTGGAAGAAAAGTTATGACCAACCTAGATAGCATATCCAAAAGCAGAGACATTACTTTGTCAACAAAGGTCCGTCTAGTCAAGGCTATGGTTTTTCCAGTGGTCATGTATGGACGTGAGAGTTGGACTGTGAAGAAAACTGAGCGCCGAAGAATTGATGCTTCTGAACTGCAGTGTTGGAGAAGACTCTTGAGTGTCCCTTGGACTGCAAGGAGATCCAACCAGTCCATTCTAAAGGAGATCAATCCTGGGATTTCTTTGGAAGGACTGATGCTAAAGCTGAAACTCCAATACTTTGGCCACCTCATGCAAAGAGTTGACTCATTGGAAAAAACTCTGATGCTGGGAGGGATTGGGAGCAGGAGGAGAAGGGGACAACAGAGGATGAGATGGCTGGATGGCATGACCAACTCAATGAACATGAGTTTGGGTGAACTCCAGGAGTTGGTGATGGACAGGGAGGCCTGGCTTGCTGCAATTCATGGGCTCGCAAATAGTCAGACGCGACTGAATGATTGAACTGAACTGAACTGAACTAATAGTAGATTCTAATCTACTATAGAATCCCCCACTGAATTAATGAAGTAAAATGAAATTATACTGATTCTTTCTTTTAGCTTTAATTGCAGGCAGTTTAGAGTGAAACTAAGCTCAACTGGAACAACCATATAGTTTTTCAAGACCTGTGCCTTTATAAGCTGTTTCCTCTTCCTAGCCCTATTTGTAACTTATACTACTTACCTATAAGTTGACTAAATATGTGTTTATAATATGTGCTGTGCTAAAGATGCTTCAGTCATGTCCAACTCTGTGGGACCCTATGGACTGTAGCCCACCAGGCTCCTCTGTCCATGGGATTCTCCAGGCAAGAACACTGGAGTGGGTTGCCATGCCCTCCTCCAGGGCATCTTCCTGATCCAGGGATCGAACCCGTGTCTTTTATGACTCCTGTGTTGGTATATGTTAATTAATTACAAACTTATTACTATTTATTTGTAACTTCCTCAGTCCTTGACTTTTTAACTCCTATTTTTATTTTACTCTTTCATTTTACATGTCTTTTGTTGTCAGCCATACAATTCTGACATTAGAAGGGAAAAAGTATTCTTCCTCATGAAAAGAGTATGCACAGGAAAATAGACAAATGAAATAAATAAAGGAAAAGATTAAATTGTCTTTGGGACAGAAAGAAGATGAGCCATTGTTTTTCTGCCGGCAGAACTATGTCTGTGACTTCTTGTAATGCCATTTCGGCATCATGGTTTTATGATCATGAATCAGAGGCGGCCTTAAGAGACAACTCACCCACTAATTATTGCTAGAAGAAGGGCTTCAGCATGAGGACTTCCTACACTTGACCTGATAAAGCATAGAACTCATAAAAGGCTTACTATCTTTTAGGGGGAAGAAGATAAGATGCTTTATTTCTCAGAAATAACTTTTACATCCTGAGGCCTGAAAAGTCCGACAAAAATATTGAGTTTTCCACCTGTCAGATGTTACCTACACCATCTCCCTTGCTTGAACAAGGGGGTCATGAAAAGCTTTAGAATAACTGCAAACTTACTCAGAAATATGTAGTAAATTATTTTAATGTTGAGTTGCAAAATTAAAGATTAAGTGCATTGATGACAGACATTAAAAGTGTTTCTGCCCTTGAAAACAGGAATAGTGTCTGAGAAGAAAGAGGAGTTTCAACATCAGGGCTTCAGGTTCTTGGTGGAAGTGGGGAATTATGAGGAGATGGAGTAGAAGGAGAATTCTATTTTTTTAAAAGTATTTTCATATTTCAAAAGGATGATGTATTTATTTTTAGAAAATTTTGGAAAATTTAGAAAAAGTCATAGAAGAACATAAAAATGGCCTGCCATACTACCACTCAAGAGATGAGACCTATACTAAGATTTTACTGTCTTTCTAGTCTTCTAATCTTTGTTGATGTATGCATATATTCCCTCTCTGAGGAGCTATGGTGTTGCAAAAAGACCACTTAAAGAGGGGGCCATAGTATTACAGTAGATGATTAAATAAATGTTTGTTTGAAATTCGACCTTTAAAAGGAGCAAATTATGAAAATAAATTCAATTTATCTTGTATTGAACAAAATTTAGGTTGGAGTTATTATGCATAAAGTCTTAGAATGAATCAAGTCTTGACTTTGTTTTGAAACAACTGATTGAACAAAGTATATTTGGTACCTGTGGCAAAATTTAAAAGATGGTTCATCAATTTATTAATTAAATCAATCTTTTAAAATGCCTATTGTGTTATGATCCTTATTTACTTTCTTTTGTTTAAGTAACAAGTTTAATCTTAAACTGTGTCAGATTATCATTATCAGTGACATTGGCTGTCTTTGAAAGACTAGAGGGAGAGAGGTAAGAATCTTTGTTTCTTAGGACTAATTTTATAGTTACAGATTTCATGGAATTCTGGCAACCTTAACAAGATTTACAACTTCTGTTTGCAATCAGTTTGCAATGCATTCTCAGTCTTACAGCAGATGTTTACCATATTTAAATATCAGAAAGAGATGACAGCCCAAGTTGTGGGTGCCATGGACAAGGAAAGACCAGTGTAAAATATGTGGGAATTTGAGCAGTGATTTCATTAGTGAATATTTTCATGGAACAGTAAATTCTGTTTCTTTAGACAATATCTTATCTGTATGGACTTGGATAATAAACACAAACCGCTCTGTACTTGATGATAGTATCAAGTAGTGGGTGTGGATGTGCATGGTATGAGGTAAGGGCTGTGAAGGAGACAAACTGTTTCCTGGGCTTCTCCTAGAGGATACCAGGACCTTGGGAATGACAGGCTGGTTTATGATGGAAAGAAGGAAAAATAAAAGTGAGAGTTAAAGGGAGACAGCATAAGAAAAAAAAGTGTTCAGAGGTATGTACCAAGAAATTGTTATTGCTGCCATTACATGGGGTCAGAATATCTGGGTTCAGCTACCAGATATAGCCAATACTCTTAAGTGAGTCAGTTCCACCAGGGTACTTGTTACCATTTGTATAATAAAGGGTTTTGCTGCACCATCCTTAGGATTTCTTATGTTTCTGAAATTCTCTAATTCCGTGACCTGAGAATGTATAATACTTATAAAGGATGCTGGAACACTTAAAATTTGAAAATTATAATAATGAAAAAGCTGGCTTAAAACTCAACATTCAAAAAACTAAGATCATGGCATCTGGTCCAATCATTTCACGGCAAATAGATGGGGAAAAAGTGGAAACAATGACGTTTTATTTTCTTGGGCTCCAAAATCACTGCAGATGGTGATTGCAGCCATGAAGTTAAAGGATGTTTGCTTCTTGAAAGCAAAGCTATGACAAGCCTAGACAGCATATTAAAAAGCAGAGACATTACTTTGCCAACAAAGTTCTGGGTAGCCAAAACTATGTTTTTTTCCAGTAGTCATGTACGGATGTGAGAGCTGGACCATAAAGATGGCTGAGCGCCAAAGAATTGATGCTTTTGAATTGTGGTACTGGAGAAGACTCTTGAGAGTCCCTTGGACTGCAAGGAGATCCAACCAGTCCATCCTAAAGGAAATCAGTCCTGAATATTCATTGGAAGGACTGATGCTGATGCTGAAGCTCCCCTACTTTGACCACCTGATGTGAAGAGCCAACTCATTGGAAAAGACCTTGAGGCAGGGAAAGACTGAGGGCAGGAGGAAAAGTGGGTGACAGAGGCTAAGATGGTTGGATGGCATCACCGACTCAATGGACATGAGTTTGAGCAAACTCGGAGATAGTGAAGTACAGGAAAGCCTGGCCTGCTGCAGTCCATGAGACTGCAAAGAGTCAGACATGATGTAGTGATTGAACAACAATAATCTGATACGTGCTATTTAAAACAAATGTTTGCTCATTCAGTTGTGTCCAGAGTTTGTAGCTACTTGAGTATTTTTTCCAATACCTGCTCTTACACATGGTGCATGTAAATGTTTCTCTTACTTTTAATGGAACAAATTAATTAGCTCATAGGATGGCTTTATGTGGATGGGGAAATGTTCCTCCATTAGTTTGGCAAAGTGACAGGATTTGTTTGTTTTTCAATTTAGGTACTCCTTCCATTGGACAGAAAAAAACAGATTATCTCTGTTCTGGGCTCTTGGCTTGAAAAGTGGTGGCCCTCTGGTTAATAATCTCATTTGAGTTTCTCTAAAATAATTTTTCAATTTGTACATAAAGTGAACATAAAAATGTTAGGATATCTGAATGGTTATGGGAGACAAACACAAGTGTAAATAGAAAATTTAGTCAATTTGGCATCTGAAGATGAGTGTTGAGAGAATTCCAACCATTTAAACACAAGTGAACATGTGAGATCGTACAGAATCACTTGTTCAAGACTAAAATTGAAGTGTATCCTGCAGCTGCTAAGTCACTTCAGTCGTGTCCGACTCTGTGCGATCCCACAGACCACAGCCCAGCAGGCTCCCCCGTCCCTGGGATTCTCCAGGCAAGAACACTGGAGTGGGTTGCCATTTCCTTCTCCAATGCATGAAAGTGAAAAGTGAAAGTCAAGTCGCTCAGTCATATCAGACTCTTAGTGACCCCATGGACTGCAGCCTACCAGGCTCCTGCACCCATGGGATTTTCCAGGCAAGAGTAATGGAGTGGGGTGCCATTGCCTTCTCCATGAAGTGTATCCTAGAGGGTTGCAAATCAATGTTATCATGGTACATATGCAAATTTATACTAGTTTTAAAGATTTCTTGATTCCTAGGAACATACAACCTACCAAGACTGAATCATGAAGAAATGGAATATCTGAACAGACTGATTCCTAGTAAGAAGATTGAGTCAGAAAATCAGAAACCTCCCAACAAGCAAAAGTCCAAGACCAGATGGTTTCACTGGTGAAACTTATCAAACTTGTAAAGAAGAATTAATACCAATCCTACTCCAACTCTAAAATAAATAAATAAATAAAATTAAATTAAAAAAAAGATTTCTTGAAGAATGTAAAATGGTTGTGAATCCCAAAGAATGTTCAGTTCAGTTCAGTCGCTCAGTCGTGTCCAACTCTTTGCGACCCCATGAATCACAGCACGCCAGGCCTCCCTGTCCATCACCAACTCCCAGAGTTTACTCAGACTCGCGTCCATCGAGTCCGTAATGCCATCCAGCCACCTCATCCTTGGTCATCCCCTTCTCCCCCTGCCCCCAATCCCTCCCAGCATCAAAGTCTTTTCCAATGAGTCAACTCTTTGTATGAGGTGGCCAAAGTATTGGAGTTTCAGCTTCAGCATCATTCCTTCCAAAGAAATCCCAGGGTTGATCTCCTTCAGAATGGACTAGTTGGATCTCCTTGCAGTCCAAGGGACTGTCAAGAGTCTTCTCCAACACCACAGTTCAAAAGCATCAATTCTTTGGTGCTCAGCCTTCTTCACAGTCCAACTCTCACATCCATACATGATTACTGGAAAAACCATAGCCTTGACTAGACGGACCTTAGTCGGCAAAGTAATGTCTCTGCTTTTGAATATACTATCTAGGTTGGTCATAACTTTTCTTCCAAGGAGTAAGTGTCTTTTAATTTCATGGCTGCAGTCACCATCTGCAGTGATTTTGGAGCCACCCAAAATAATGTCTGACACTGTTTCCACTGTTTCCCCATCTATTTCCCATGAAGTGATGGGACCGGATGCCATGATCTTCGTTTTCTGAATGTTGAACTTTAAGCCAACTTTTTCACTCTCCTCTTTTACTTTCAGCAAGAGGCTTTTTAGTTCCTCTTCACTTTCTGCCATAAGGGTGGTGTCATCTGCATATCTGAGGTTATTGATATTTCTCCCGGCAATCTTGATTCCAGCTTGTGTTTCTTCCAGTCCAGCATTTCTCATGATGTACTCTGCATAGAAGTTAAATAAGCAGGGTGACAATATACAGCCTTGATGGACTCCTTTTCCTATTTGGAACCAGTCTGTTGTTCCATGTCCAGTTCTAACTGTTGCTTCCTGGCCTGCATACAGAATGTTAATCAACTACTTATAATTTATACAACAGGAGTGATAGCTAATACTTCTTGAGTGCCTACTCTTGGGCCAGAACATAAAGAACTTGAAGAATAGGAAACTGCCCAGGGCCACACAGCTCAAAAGTGGCAAGTGACTGTAGAGTGCCCACCATTGACTCCTGCCACTTCTGAGCCGCTGTGCTTTTACCATTAACAATGGTTGAGAAAAGCAGTCAGGTCTGGCAAGAGTAGTCCTTTTGCTTTGTTTCAATGGTATCACCAAGCAGGTGTCTTTTAATAGAGTATTATTTTTTCAGCCCTCAATGTTTTAAGTTTGTCATGTTGAAGCCTCAACACATTAAAAACAAAAGAGAAGTTTGTATCAGTCAAGACTATCTTTTCCACCCTGTTTTTCCGATTAGGTTACATCAACCTAGCTGAGCAAAATACCAGCAGTACTTGGTAATTCCCTATAAAGAGAGAAGCATGCACTCTTCAACTGAAACTACAACTAAGAGGTTACATTTACACATGGATATGCCAGAAGAAATGATACAACAGGCTGAGATTTCTTTGTAAACCTCTATGACTCAGGGTCAATCATGGGAACTTAAGAAAAAAGATATTTCCCCCTTTTCAAAATAGAGAAACCGAAAGGACTGGACTTGGGTTTAGAGCTGACGACATAGCCACTTAGCACTAGTTTCCTGCTGTAAGGATAAAGAAATGAAATTCAGCAAATAATTCATGTTTAAATGTTGCTCCAAGACAGAATTAGAGGAAGGGCACAGCACACTTCTCTGTAGTATCTTTACTACTTCCTGTGCAACTGTATTTATTTCAAAATGGAAATTTCTTTAAAGTTTTTTCATTATGGGGAATGGACATTTAACCTTGGATAGAATTATTGTTATATTCTTGAATTTAGCAGAAGAATAAAGAAGGGATATCTGTAATCAGAACTTTGTCATTTTTGAAGCGTATATTTAGTGTCTGTGGAGGGTCATTCTCCAAACAAGGGGCAGCAAGTAGAAAAACAGTGATAGAATATTCCATCAAAAATATACTCTCTTTTCCAAGTCAAGACTTGAAATCAGAAGCAGTAATCAAGGAGTACAACTATACATTTTGTTGTTATTTAATTTTTTTCCCTAATGATAAAAATAATATACTGTAAAAAACTTGGTAAATATTGAAAATAAAAAATAAATAATAATTTGTCACAATTTAAAACTGAGCAATAACTACTATTGATATTTTGGTGTATTTCTTTTCCATGTGTAAGTACTTTGTATAAAATTTGAATCATACTCCACTTTTACTTGGTGAGCTTACCTTTACACTTAGCATATTGGGAGCTTTTCCCAAATCAAAAATAAAATTTTATTAGCTGCATATTAATTCATCATGTGGCTACATCATAATCTGATTAATCATTCCATTATTGTGTTGAATATTTAAGTGATGTATAATTTTCACTAAACAAATAACAACACGTACAAATTTTCAATCACTAATCTCTATATGCATCTTGGATTATATATTTTAGATAAATTCTTAGGAATGGTCAAAGATACTTGGTTTTCTTAATCCATATTGTCAAGTTGTCTGACAGAAAGGGTATACTAACAAATATCCACCTGAATCTGAAATTCTGCTAGCAGTGGTCTCTCCATTTGATTTCCTTGTAGTCTATTTTCACCTGATTAACCCATAGCTCTTCTATGTGAGACTAAAACTAATTCACCTGAAAAGGTCAGGTATAGATGACTAGAAAAGAATTTCTAATTATTGGCTGCATTTCCCTGGCCTCAAAATAGTCAAGGTGGAAAAGATGCCATCACTTTCAGAATCTTCTTGCAACACATTAACATTTATACGTGTTTGCATTTTTCAAGCCCATATTAGTCCAAATCATTATTGGACACTAAAGAACCCCAAATGACTAAGACTGGGGTAGAAAAAGAGGAAAAAAACCATCTCTTAATGTTAAGGATCAGTGCTTCTCAAACTTTATTGTACTTATGAGTTACATGGGTTTTTTTAAAAAGTATAATTGACATTCATTTCAGATCTTCAACATGATTCAATATTTGTATAAATTATAAAATGATTGCCACAATATGTCTAGTTAATAACCATCACCATTCTTAGCTACAGAAATCTTTTCTTGTAATAAGAACTTTAAAGATCTACTCTTTCAGCAACTTCAAATTTCTAAGTATTATTACTAACTCTAGTTGTCATGCTGTACATACATCTTCATGACTTGTTTATCTTATAACTGTATTTTATGTCTTTTGACTCCCTTTGTCCATTTCAACCCCCATTCCACCCTACCTCACACCTCTGGCAACCATCAGTTTGTGTTTTTGTACCTATGAGCTTGGATTTTGTTTTTTGTTCTTTAAGATTCCACATATAAGTGAAATCATATAGTATTTGTCTTTCTTTTTATGTCTTATTTCACTTAGCATAATACCCTCCAGTATTAGCAAATAGCAAGATTTCATTCTTTTTAATGGCTTAATAATATTTCATTATGTATACATACCACAGCTATATGTATGTGTATATATAATTGTATATGCTACAACTTCTTTATCCGTTCATCCAGTAATGCACACTTAGGTTGTTTCCATATCTTGGCTATTAGAGATAGTGCAGCAATAAACATGGGGGTGCATATATTTTTCCTAATTACTTTTTCATTTGCTTTGAGAAAATACCCAGAAGTGGAATTGTTGGATCATACTGTGGCTCTACTTTTAATTTTTAGAGGAACCTCCATATGGTGGAGGCACCAATTTACATCCCCACTAACAGTGCACAAGAGTTCCCTTTTCTCTGCATCCTCGCCAACACTTGTTAATTCTTGTCTTTTTGATGATGGCCATTCTGACAGATGTGAGGTAATATCTCATCGTGATTCATGATGTTTAAGCAGCATCTCTTTATATGCCTGTTGGCCATCTGTAGTCTTCTTTGGAAAAATGCATGTTTTTAAATTAGATTTTATTTTTTGCTATTCAGTTGCATGAGTTCTTTATATACTTTGGCTATTAACCACTTATTAATTATATGATTTGCAAATATTTTCTCCCATTCAGCAGGCTGTCTTTTCATTTTGTTGGTGTTTTCCTGGGAATCTTTTAAAAATGTAGATTCTGTTCTATAGGTTGAGGAGCAGGACTTGTAATTCTGTTACACTCTTTGAGGAATAAAACTATTGGACTATTAAGCAAGACCACGGTTTTGGATACCAGTTACATAATGGGCTCATAATAAACACTTGACAAATGTTTATGGTTGTTATTTTTACTATTAGTACTAATAAGTGCTAATTAATTCTTTTCCTCTCCTGCAGAAGCAATGGCAAATTTATTTCAGGAAACTGTCCTTAAAAATATGATTAAAAAAATATGATAAATTTCTTCTGATTTAGGAGACAAAATATATAAAGACATAGTAGAGGAAGGACAGATTTAGAGAGAAGTGAGTTTGATTTCTCTTTTATTTCCAGGGGCTTCGTTGCTTTGGGCAACAGCAGATAGTGCTCCCTGACTCGGTGAATGTAAAGACCACTAATAAAACTTCTTCAAGAAATTTTTTAAAAATCTATTCTTTTGTTTGTTTTATTTGTTTATGGCCTCGCCATGCAGCATGTGGGATCTTAGTTCCCCAACCAGAGATTGAACCTGTACTCCCTGAATTGGAAGTGACCATCAGAGAATCCCCCACCCCCTCAAAAAAAATCTATTCTTATGCTATTTCTTTTCTCATCTAAACACCCTCAGTTATCTTTTTTCAAATCTCTTTAGACATTGTGCACAAACTTTCTGTCTCTTTTTATTCATGAGCCTATTTATTCTCTTTTATCTTTATCACTTTTTTTTTTTTGGTGCTTACAAATGCAGTTGCATTAGGTGGAAAGAATCTTCTTTTTACTTAAAATGATTTTGTGATAACTCAAAGCATGAGAGGGCAAGTGAATCAATGACTTTTCTGTAAGTGGGGGAGAAAAAGCTCAAAAGTGATAGAGGTACTATATGAACTTAGATTTTTCCAACCTCATAGCTCTTGTTCTCTCCACCATACCATGCCTCCTCTTAAATCTGGGAGATAAGACAAGCACACAGATGACAATAATTTAAGCTGAAGTGGGGCAGTAGTGACAGAAGTACACAGGAGCAGTATAAATCAAGGGCTGCAAAGATCAGAAACAAGGAGAGATTCGATTGGGAGGATCAGTTGCGGCTTTGTGGATAGGTTCTGCTATGAGGCACTCTAGTTCAAGAGAATAGCATGGGGAAAATGGGAACTCCCAGGACCTCTTCTCAGAATTAGGAAGAGGCAAGTTTCAGTGGAAAATACCACAGAGAAAAAGCTGGAACAGACAGGTTATGGCTAAGTAATGTCAGGCTATGAGTGCCAGGTGTGACAGGAATGTTTACTTCAGTAAACAACCAGAAAATGTTGTCGGTTCTTATCCAAAAAGTTACTTAAGCAAAGTTGAACTTCAAAAAAAATTAATTTAACAGTAGTATATTGGATGGATTGAAGTATGGAAATTCAGAAAACTCTGGTGCCCTGAGGGATACAAAGATGGTTCAGACTTGATCTATATCTTTAAGAGTCTTACTTTTTACACAATTGTACAAATAACTTCAATAAAAAGCAGATTTTAATAAACATCACTAAAATGTATAAAATATACATAGTTGTAGATTGAAGAAGAAAAAGATCTGAAAATTGTCATGTTTTAGTTGGTCTAATTAAACTTATTAGGCAATTATTGTCAATGTGGAAAAAGACACTAGGTCTAATTTCATGGAAAATAATTAAATTGGGGATATTTAAACTTCACTGAAATCTGTATTTCAGCTCATATGTGGACCGAAACAATTAGCACACCATCCCCAAGCCAAGAAATTACTTCCAACTACTAATACTTGAAATCATTTTGTTAAATTACATATTCATTAGGTATGCCAAAAGACAAAGTTAAGAGTTTGGTTTTTAAAATAAAGAAAAAAAGAACAAATGTACAGTAACTTTTATTTTTAGAGCTGCTGCTTTATCAACTAAACCAAGATGAAACAGTTACTCATAAGAAGACAAAAAAATTTTTTTTTTCCTCCTTAAATTCATTTCTGAGTTAATACAAATCTGACTCATTGTCACCAAAGAGGAACCTTCTTGCAGAGGCTGTGCAGCTGCCCTGGGGTTGATCTCTACAGAAAATACATTTAAGTTTGGACATTGCTAATAATGTAAATACTAGTTAATTAAATGCTGGGTTTGGCTGTAAGTAAATCAGATTTTGAAAAAAATTGGTAAGTTGGAGTAGAATTTTCTTTAAGAGATGAGCCTTAAAAAATGAAACAGCCTACTTGTTACTTAGAAAGATGCAAATTCTAAATCACTGACTCATTTCCAATGAGAAAGTGCATGAAATTCTCAGAAAGTAAGATGGAGCAGTACAAATATCTGTAATGAGCAATAATGCCACATTGCAGAAAAATTAGGATTAATGTCATTCTGATTCAAAGCTTTTAAGCCAGGAAATCCAAACAACAGAAGGGATAAAAGCTCAAATTCATTTCAGTTTAAAGCAAAACAGGAAGAGCAATACGTAGCTATCCTGATAGAGAGAGCAGGGATAAAAAGAGCAAAGAAATTGATGTTCTCAGATTGAAAGAATTTGCGACCTCTCTGGGATTTGGGTAAGTGTTGGGGCAAGTCAAGTTGGATGAGGGTGGAGCAGTTAAATTCTCTACCTGCCTGGTTTTTATTTATGTAGTACAACTAAAGAGATAGAAAAACCTCTGAGGCATTCATTAACCAGAAGTTTTGTTCCTAATTTATTTAGAAATAAATACAATGTCCAAAATGAAACCTAAGTGAAAGCAGTTATGTTACTGTTGGAGAGTCAGCTTCAAAGAGCAGGGATGGGAATACATCCAAGCATCAAGTCAGAAAGTTCTGGCTCCATTTGAAAACTTTACCATGTTTTAGGCATTTGATTTGATACAGGAGAGTCTCCAGGCCCAGGAAATATTGCTGAGGGAAGAGCATGTTTTGAAGCTATATTTATTTGCATAAAATTTGCATAGCCCTTTCCTTCGGTAGTATAGTTACTGGGGAGGCTGTTGTTGTTCAGTTGCTAAGTTATGTCTGACTCTTTGTGACCCCATGGACTGCAGCACACCGGGCTTCCCTGTCCTTCTCTATCTCCCAGAATTTGCTTAAACTCATGTCCATTGAGTTGTTGATGTCATTCAACTATCTCATCCTCACTCGCCCCCTTCTCCTCCTGCCCTCAGTCTTTCCCAGCATCAGGGTCTTTCTCAATCAGTTGGCTCTTCACATCAGGTGGCCAAAGTATGGGAGCTTCAGCTTCAGCATCAGTCCTTCCAATTAATATTCAGTGTTGATTTCCTTTGGGATTGACTAGTTTGATCTCTTTGCTGTCCAAGAGATTCTCAAGAGTTTTCTCCAACACCACAATTCAAAAGCATCAATTTTTTGGCACTCAGCCTTCCTTATGGTCCAACTTTCACATCTGTTCATGACTACTGGAAAAACCATAGCTTGGAATATATGGACCTTTATTGGCAAAGTAATGTCTCTGCTTTCTAATATGCTGTTTAGTTTTGATAAGAAGGATAAGAAGAAGATAAAAAGGATGGGAGCCTGAATCTTTTATGCTCATCCCCTGGCACTACCTTAGGACCTTGAGCAATATTCTGCTCTCTCTGAACCTAAATCTCCTCCTTTTCACAATAGGAATAATAGTATCTTCTTATAAGTTGTAGGTAGTAAATGAGGTAAATGATGTAAAGTGCTGACTCCGAAATATTCAATAAATATTCAATGAATGTATATAAACCTAAAAGGTACTGAAAGGGAAATACTACTATATTAGGATTTCTGTTGTAAAGCAGATTGCTTCTATTAGGAAAAAATCTTAACTCTGCTGCATTTCTAGAGCATTTTCAGTTCAGTTCAGTTGCTCAGTCGTGTCTGACTCTGCGACCCTATGGACTGCAGCACTCCAGGGTTCCCTGACCATCACCAACTTCTGAAGCTTGCTCAAACACATATCCATCAAGTCGGTGATGCCATCCAACCATCTCATCCTCTGTTATCCCCTTCTCCCCCTGCCTTCAATCTAGAACATTAAATCTAGAGCATTTTAGATATTTATTTTCAGTCCTATGTGTTGGTTTTCCCCCTAGAGGTACTGTAAAGAAGAGAAAAGCAGCTCTGTTTTTTAACAATGCTGGTTATGTTTAAATCAGCATTACCTCACTATTATTCTTGCATCAGCACAAAGGGCTGGGCTTTCCCACAGAACACTTAAAAACAAGTGATGATACCATACTCATTAGTGCGCTCAGCACAAACTATGAGAACAGAAGCTGGCTTCTGCCAAGTGGCCTTCTCCCATTCTTGTCCCCTGAAGAGAGTGAATTGCTCCAGAAACCCTTATTCACTGCTGCTATTTGGATAACAAAATGTGGGAGCAGCCCCCTCCATCCCCATATCACATTAAGAACTAAAATGATGGGACTTCCCTGTCAGTCCAAGAGTTAGGACTCTGGGCTTCCACTGCAAAGTGAGTGGGTTCCATCCCTGGTCTGTGGAACCAAGATCCCACATGATGAGCAGCCAAGAAAAAAAAACAAAACACTAAAATGACAACAAAAGGAGATGGTAGCTACCTTCACAGCTACCACTGTGAAGATAGCTCAGAGCTCACAGGTTGTGAAGGAAAAGTGTAAAACTGTCCCAAGCCTTAGAACTTATGCTCTTTTTCCACACCAGTTTGATCACCTTACTTGCCAGAAGACTCTGCTCCTAGAATCATTAATATTGAATCAAGCATTTTGCTAGCCTGATTCTATTTATTCCTAAATAGCTTTGAAGTTATCTTTTTTTCTGAGAACTTATCAAATACTCACAGATAAATGAACGAAAATCCCAGCAACCTCTCCTTAGAGCTCTACATTCTTTCATTCATTAAACAAACACTAGGGATCCTTACTACCTGTTGGTGCTGTCCTAAGATTAAAGATATAGTGATAAGACAGGAGCCCTAGACGTAAGAATTTGGTATGGAATAGTCATGTAATTGTAAACCTCTAGACCATACAAAATAATATATTCTGCTCTATATACTGTAATTATGGACATAATTATAGAAGAAGGAAGTTATGTAGAATGTAACTTGAGTACATTATACTCTTGACCTAAACTGAATTTGCTATCATTAATGATTTCATTTAACTTTCTTAGAATTTATATGGGCTTTCAAAAACATTATTTCAATATTCTGGTCCACTTAGAAAATATAACTGAGACAGAACAAATAAACCTTTTTCTCTTAATCCTTGGAGCAAGCAGAGGCTTTTAAAATCATTCCCTTAACCTTAGAGGTTTGTTCTAAACAGCAGGTTTGTTAATGTTGTTGTTACAGAGAATGCTGTCTCTTCAACAGTTAAATAAAAATATTTAGAGTAATAGCTGATTTATATATGTCCTTTCTTTTTTTTTTTTAACTTCATAAATAGAATTTGAAGTCCAGGGTAGATGACTTGGTATCAGAAAAAAGCAACTGTTTTTTTTTCAGGAACTGTTAATGTTATTAAATTATTCTTTCTCAGCTTTCATTTACTGAAGGGAAGTGACATATTGTTGACAGCTATCAGAGCTCTTCATGCTTTATTGAAAAGTCTTTGAAAAATTACCATAGCATTAATCTCAAATCTCAAAAATGTTTCAAAAACCTCTCAGAGAACTGGTAAGATAGACACGAGATGATATCATTATTTCCAAGTAGAATCACTGGGAACGTAGTTGGTCTATATCAGCAAAGGAGACATTTCTCAGCTGGATACCGGCTGGTCCTGGATTTGCTGAGCTGCCCGGGAGGGTGATCGAAGAGCCTGGGGAGAGTGTCTGGGATAGATTGCATGGTATTTCACGGTGGTATTCCAGGCACAGAGAATCAAGGACAGACCCCTCAAGTTCTTGTTTCTTGAGAAATACAGAAGGAAGGACAGAGGAGACAGTTTTGGGAACAGCACTGACAAAGATGAGAAGGCAAAGAACCTCCACTCAGAAGAACAAAAGGACTAGACAGAGAAAAATAAAGAAGTAAAAGATGAACCTGGGAAAGTAGGCTGGAGTCAGATTATGTAAGGCCTTGCAAGGCAGATATATTCAATTCAGTAAGTAAGCGGAAAGCGCTGCAGGTTCTCTGAGCCAAGAACGAATCTAATCAGTATTGTGTTATAGGAAAACTCATTTGGCAGAAATGCATGGACTGGATCAAGGTAGAGAAAGGCAGGAGATAACATGTATGCATGACACTGAAGAATTTACAATAATAAACTGCTATGATGAGGTACTACAACACACCTATGAAAGGCTGAAATTGAAAAAACAAACACTGTCAATATCAAGTGCTGACAAGGACTCAGAGCAACTCGAAATCCCCATACATTGCTGGTGAGAATTAAAAATGGACCAGCCACTCCAGAAAATGATTTGGCAGTTTCTCATACACTAACCATGTAATACAATAATCCCACTCATGGTTATCTGCTCTAGAAAGATGAAAACATAAGTTAACATAAACACTGCCATTTGGATAGTACATAAGTATTTATAGAAATTCTGTTCATAATTGCCCCAAATTGGAAAACATTCCAAATGTCATTGACCGGGTGAATAGGTAAACAAACTGTGGTACTTCCATACCATGGACTACTACACAGTAATAAGATGGAACAAGGCATTAGGCTGAGTGAAAGAAGCTAGTCTCAAAAGGTTTCATACAGTATGATTCCATTTATATATTAATAACATTCTTGAAAAGACAACACTGTAGGGATGGAAGACAGACCAGTGGTTTTTAGAAGTTAGGGAGGGAGGTAAGGTAATAGTAATAATAAAAGGATGGCATGAGAAAATTGGGGAGGATGATAGAACTGTTCTGTATCCTGATTGTAGTTATGGTTACAGGAATCTGTACATGTTTTTAAAGTCATAGAACCACATACCAAAAGAAAAAGATCAATTTCACAACATGATAATTAAAAAAAAATTTTTTTTAACCACAAAACCAAACTAGCATAGAAAACAAGACATTTTCCATTTTTTAAAATATCTATTTGACATTAGCATAAATAAATAAAAGCAATGTTAAACAGGAAAAAGGAATGGAAAAGTAGAATTTTAGATTCACACATTAATCCAGGGTCAGAAAATATTCAAGAATGGCTGCAACAATAGGTGTCAACCTACATACTCTTCTAGAACCTTGCTATTCCTCCATCAAGAAGTTTATGTCGCTATATACAATGGATATTACTCAGCCATAAAAAGAACAAAATTACATTTGCAACAACATGGATGCAAGCATAGATTATCATATTAAATGAAATAAGTCAGAAAGAGAAAGACAAATGCCATATGATTTCACTTATAAGTAGAATCTAAAATATGGCAGAAATGAATCTATCTACAAAACAGAAACTGACTCATAGACATAGAGAACAGACTTGTGTTTGCCAAGGGGAGGTGGGGAAGAGGGATGGACTAGGAGCTTGGGGTTGGTAGATGCAAGTTATTACATTTATACTGGATAAACAACAAAGTCCTAATGTATAGCCCAGGGAATTAAATTCAATATCTTGTGATAAACCAGAATGAAAAAGGATCTAAAAAAGAATGTGTTAATGTAAATAATTGAGTCACTTTGCCGTAAAACAGAGATTGGCACAAAATTGTAAATCAACTATACTTCAATCAAAAATTTTTTTTCTTAAAAAGAGATCTATGTTCCTATGACTTGGATTTGTGACTATTTAGACCAAGAGAGAATGCTGAATGCTACAGTATGTGCTTCCCAAAGTTAAGTCATAAAAATGCTATGTATTTCCTCATTCTCTTAGAAGACTTGCTCTTGGAACCAAGCCACTGCAGCGTAAGGAATTCCAAGTAGCCCACAGAAAGGCCTAACTTTAGAGGAACAAAGACCCTGGCTGATCTTCTAACCAACAGCTAGCCCAATAGTGCCAGCCATATCACCCAGACACCTCGAACGTAGAGTCAAACTAACTGACACTGTCCAGAAAAGAGCAGACAGTGTCAGCAGAGCCCTGCCTAAGCAGGCTTTTGTGAGCAATATAAACTATTGCTGTTGTGGTAACCCACTAAGTTTGGAGAAGGCTGGTCACACAGCATGCATGCATAAGTGCTAAGTCGCTTCAGTTGTGTCCAACTTTTTCCGACCCCATAGACTGTAGCCCACCAGGCTCCTCTGTCCACAGGATTCTCCAGGCAAGAACAGTGGAGTGTGTTGCCATGCCCATCTCCAGGGGATCTTTTGGACCCAGGGAATCTTTTGGACCCAGGGATCAAATTCACATCTCTAAATCTCCTGCATTGGCAGGCGGGTTCTTTAACAACTAGCACTACCTAGGATGTCCCCCACTAGTGCTACCTGGGAAGCTCCCTAATTCAATGCTTTTTCTCACTTATAAGCCAGTAGATCAGAGTGCCTTCCTGGTGTGTGGTACAGGTTTCCCCTACTATTCAAAAGCAGAACCTTCTTAGGAAACCATTTGTAAGCCAAAATGGTCTAAAGTGAAGAAGTAATTATGTTAGGACCAGTCTTGCTAATGGAAGCACAAAATAAACTAAGATAAAGCCCAGATGTTCACAGACACAGTTCAAAGCTACGGAGGCTGGATGCTGAGATGCTGAGCGTGTTTCTCAGGAAAGGAGCTGGGTGGTGCCGCGCTCCCTGCTGCTCTGGGTGTGCACTCCCTCTGCCAGGGCTGTTGGAAAACAAATGCTGAATGCTATTTTCGCCTTTTTTCCCCCATAAAAGCAAAAATCATTCTTGGATTTCTTTCAGTTAGTAAAAAAACAGATTCTAATATATGTCTTTCATAAATGTGAAGTGGTATTAACTGTTGAAAAGGTTGGGGGATACCTGTATTCAGAAGAATTTGGGGGATGGTAATGAGGCTTAGAGGGAAAGAGTTCTTTTCTGATTAGTGAAGTTATATGTAGGGCACAGTACTGAGTGATGGCATCACTGCTATTTGCCAATCCTGTTAAGATCCAGCACTCTCATTTTGTATACTGAAGAAGTCAGAATGCAGGCAGGTTATGACCTGCTCACACAGATATTTAGTACAAGAGCCAAAGTTCTAAATCAGGTCTTCTGATGTGCAGTTTAGTATTCTTTCCACTTTACCTATCCATTTTCAATAACAGATTCCAGAGACATGAACCATAGGACCTAGTGCAGCAAGTATATGCTTGTTTCCCCTCCTATGCCTGAGACAGACATCACTAATCAAGTACAGTGACTAAGGTCACTGATGTGCATATAGACAATAGAGCCAAATTGCCATTAGAGAACCTGAGAAGAAAGATACAAGAGCTTTAACTTATTTGTTTTAGGAGAACAGATCAGAAGAACACAGTAAAGGCAGCTCAAAATATAAACTGTAAAAAGAGCTGATATCAAAATGCAATGTGTGTGAGCAAGAGGAAAGGATTTGGACATGACTGCCCAGGATTAAGGATGTCTGAGACAACACATAAACTCACTTCTTAGAGTCTACTAAGGATTTGCTTCTTACATCCTTAAGGAACTCTGTTGCAAATCCTGTTAAACAATTTCCATTAACATTTGTGAATTATTTAGTTGTAGTTAGAAGAAAACCTGTTACTTTAGTTCTATAAAGTATATGCCATTTATAGAACTTGGTGTCATCCTGAATACAATATTGGAATGTATACAACACATAACAACAGTCCTGTACTGGGATATTGTATACTTTGACTATTGAGTTCTTCATAATGTACTTGGCATTGTCTGACAGAAAGTAGGCTCAGGAAAAAAAAGAACAAAACTAGACTATTTCTAAAAGGCAGAGGAACCAGGGATCAAATTGCCAACATCTGTTGGATCATCAAAGAAGCAAGAGAGTTCCAGAAAAACATCTATTTCTGCTTTACTGACTATGCCAAAGCCTTTGACTGTGTGGATCACAATAAACTGTGGAAAATTCTGAGAGAGATGGGAATACCAGACCACCTGACCTGCCTCTTGTGAAACCTGTATGCAGGTCAGGAAGCAACAGTTAGAACTGGACATGGAACAACAGACTGGTTCCAAATAGGAAAAGGAGTATGTCAAGGCTGTATATTGTCACCCTGCTTATTTAACTTCTATGCAGAGTACATCATGAGAAACGCTGGGCTGGAAGAAGCACAAGCTGGAATCAAGATTGCTGGGAGAAATAACAATAACCTCAGATATGCAGATGATACCACCCATATGGCAGAAAGTGAAGAAGAACTAATGAGACTCTTGATGAAAGTGAAAGAGGAGAGTGAAAAAGTTGGCTCAAAGCTCAACATTCAGATAACGAAGATCGTGGCATCCAGTCCCATCACTTCATGAGAAATAGATCGGGAAACAGTGGAAACAGTGGCTGACTTTATTTTTGGGGGCTCCAAAATCACTGCAGATGGTGACTGCAGCCATGAAATTAAAAGACACTTATTCGTTGGAAGGAAAGTTATGACCAACCTAGACAGTATATTAAAAAAAGCAGAAACATTGCTTTGTCAACAAAGGTCCGTCTAGTCAAGGCTATGGTTTTTCAAGTGGTCATGTATGGATGTGAGAGTTGGACTATAAAGAAAGCTGAGCACCAAAGAATTGATGCTTTTGAACTGTGGTGTTGGAGAAGACTCTTGAGAGTCCCTTGGACTGAGATCCAAGAAGTCCATCCTAAAGGAAATCAGTCCTGGGTGTTCACTGGAAGGACTGATGTTAAAGCTGAAACTCCAGTACTTTGGCCACCTGAAGCTAAGAGCTGACTCATTTGAAAAGACCCTGATGCTGGAAAAGATTGAAGGCACGAGGAGAAGGGGATGACAGAGGATGAGATGGTTGGATGGCATCACCGACTCAATGGACACGAGTTTGAGTAAGCTCCGGGAGCTGGTGATAGACAGGGAGGCCTGGCCTGCTTCAGTTCATGGGGTTGCAAAGAGTTGGACACGATTGAGTGACTGAACTGAACTGAACTGAGGGTATGATTTAAAAGCCGGGGTTATGAACCTATGCACTGCGGATTCTACCATAGCTCGCTGACAATGGGTTTCAGATTCATCCAATATAGAACCAACAGCAGAGCTTCTCTGAACTTGGTTATAAGTGAGCAAAACACCCTGCAGAGGCAACGACAACTGAACTCCCAGAAAAATAGTGATCATTCTTCTCCTTTCTATGATTCTGAGTAGGGGCCTGAGGGAGGCAGGTATGAAGGTTGAGTAAAAGAAGTAGCCAGATGCCTTTATTTATTCATTTGTTCACTGTGTACTTAGAATCTACAAGGTATTCTGTTAAACATCACAAAGAACACAAGGATGAAACAGACAGGAATTTTGTCTTCCAAGGTTCTCTAGGGGAGACCCCCTTTCCATCCTCTTTTAATAGAATAGGATTTGCCAACATGGGCTTAATGAGTTAGAAATCTAAATACCAGCCAGTGGCATCCAAACACAAGAACATTGGATTTAATTATTAAAAGCAGGCAGGATACATCATTACACAATTGTCTACACAAATCCACAGGTTTGAAGAATATTAATAATACCTACCTTTCTTTCTCTCTTCCTTCTCTCTCTTCCTTCTTTCTCTCTTTCTTTCCTTCTCTCTCTGTCTTTCTACATGGATTATATTATCATGGGAAAGATTACTAATTGCTGGATCAGTTAGATGTATTGCTGTGTTTATAGAAAATTATTCCTCCTAAAGAAATTCTTTTCATCATTTCCACGTTCAGATTTGTAATACAGGCTTGTCCTTTAACAAGTAAGTGTTCTTTTCAGGGAAATGTGCAGCAGATGTGGCAAAACAGAAATATAATATTCTTGGACGTGGACTCGTTTGGATAATAATTAAACTTTTCTTTTTTGTACTTGGACTTTATTCTTTCAGTAATTTCTCCGTCCACATCAAATTTTCAGGAAGGTTGAAGCGATCATTTTGTGTAACTTATTCATAAATCTCCAAATAATGGGTGATAAAATTCTTGTAACATTTTTTTTTCAAGTTTTTGTGTTTAGGAGCTGTTGATTTATATTTCCTCTAATCTTTCCTGGGAGAGAATAACTCAATATTTTCCATTGGGTTTTCCTAAATACCAGTAACTTGCTTTTCAACTGATAGTCTTAACCCAACCACCTCTCAAAGAACTATAGTATCTGTTAAGTGCCAGTGCACAAGCAGGGGACAGAAAAGAATCTGAAAGAAGGTGGGCTTTGGAGTCGATCCAATCTGAATTCCATATAAAGTCTGTGACACTGTGTAATTCTATATAAATTACTTAATTTCACTGAGCCTTATTTTTTTTGATCTGTAAAACAGAGATAGACTGCACACTGAAAAATTAGTATAAGTACAATTCTCTAAGTACAAAAGAAAGCAGGGAGCCTGTTCCTTAAATAATAATTTCCCTTTGCTTCCTCTTAAACATGACAATGATAATGCTCAGGATTTGATTAATAAAACATAAATAGTTATGGCTGCAAAAGATTCAGGTCCCAATCAACTTTTCAGACACATATATGTAGAAGATTTGGCATGTCTCCTCCTTTTTCTTAATGGAAACAAGCACCCCACATTGAGGAAAATAAAAATCTGGTGGGGGGGGTGGGGAACCACCTATAATTTCATCGTCCTAGCACCACAGCTGTTTCCATTTTTGTCATGGTCTGGCTTTTCTACAAAGCGGTCACATCTTCTCCACTGCTGCAGTCAGGGTGCGCTCATCATGAAGGTACTAAAAAATTTATTTCAGGGAGCTGCTGAAGAAGAAATCGAAGGTTGCGGAGGTGTTAAAAGTTCTCTCATGGTATTGTTCGAACGTTTTCTTCACAGAAACTCCACAAAGAACTCCTCTGCAGTTTTCGCTACCCGGGGCTGTTTCTTTAAATTGTTTGACGTCAGAGAAGGAATGCTATAGCAACAGTCTGTCAAACTGGATTTAACTCAGAAGAAAATGGGGGTGGGGGGAGAGGAAAATTGCTCCCGGGCGGCACTGACTTCAGAGGAAGCAAACTGGGTAGCATTCATTTTATGACATTTTAAACATAAAACAGCCCTAGAAATCTGGAAAAAGTCGGTTGCATGTGGTTTAACTCATGCAGAGATGAGAGAATTGACAGGGTTATCTGGAAGGCCCGGTTTCATCAACGAAAGCAGTAACAATAACTTCCAAGCGTTGATCATTTATTCAGAGGCAGGCTCTGTGCAAACGTCACCTCATTAAAAAATTTCGCACCTTCATGAGGCAGGTACACTAGCCCTTCTTTGCCCACAATGAAACAGTCCATGAGACGGTACACGGGCACACAACTAGCGACAATAGAGCTGGGATCCCAAGGCAATTTTGGAAGTCTCGGGGCTTCAGTTCACAGAATGTGAAACCTAAATGGGACCTTGAGGTCTCCTAAGTCAGCCCCTCTAGCCAGCCCACGAGCAAGCTGAGGCCTGCGCGGTGGCAGGAAGGAAACCGGCCACACCACTTGGGCGCTCCTCAGAAGTGTGCTCCGGAGTCCAGGCGCCTCACCAAGAAAACGAAACTGCCCGGGGAATTAATGTTTTTCTTCTCCTTCTAGCAGGAAACGAGAGAAAAAATAGGAAGCAAAAGCTGCGCGCCGCGCCACCAGCTTTCGCCCCCCGACCCGGGGCGCGCAAGCTCCAGGATCTGCGCGCGCCCGCGGCGCGTCCCCGCCGAGTCCGCGCGCCTCGTGCCTCGTGCCTTGCGCCTCGAGCCACGTCCCCGCCCCGGCCCCGCGCGCCGCGGAGTTGGCTGCTGGGCGGCGCGGGCCTGGGTGTGGTCGGCGGATCTTCGCGGCGCTGGTCTCCGCGGTGCACTGCGCTCTGCACGCTGGCTTCGCGCGCCAGGGGCTGCTGAGCGCCCAGCCGACCTCCGCACCCCCAGTCCACGCGGGCCCCAGGTCCCTCCAGGTAGGCGGCGGCTGCGCGAGCTGCAGCTCGTCGGTGCGCCCCGCTGGGGCAGGAGGCGCCGCGGTTCCGCCCTGGCGGAACCCGGCCCGGGAGGCGGCGCGGGGCCGCCCGGGCGGAACCCGGCTCGGGAAGGCGGCGCGGGGTCGGCGAGGTCCCTCCTGACTCGAAGACTGGGGACTCCGGGAGGCGGACCTTGCCTGGGAGGGACGGGGCGGGTGCGCCTCGATGGCACTCTGCTGGGGTGCGGGGACCGCCGCTCGGCCGCCGCTTCGGGCACTTCCTGGGCGGCTCGGACCGCTGGCTCTGGGCAGCGAGGGGGCGGTCAGTGGTCCTTGGCCTCCAGACCCCTAGTTCCTCTCCGCGCCCGGAGGCCCCTCCGGGGTATTGGAACGCGAGCTCTTGTTTGTCCCTAGAATAGCGGTTATTCAGGGCTGCCCAGAAGGGTTATTGGGTGGTGAGCGCTGGGAGAGAGAAAAGTTCTTTGCTGAGTGCTAAAAATGAGTGCAGTGTTTTCATGTTAGATTTATTTTGAAAAGGATGTGATGATCAATATTTGGTGGATATTTGGTGGAGGTGGAGATTAAGGATTTTGAATACTTGTAAGTTCAGTACATGATAAAATGTTTTTTCCTTTTCTCTCCGTAGTCTTTTTCTGCTTGGCGAATTCATGTTGATGTATGGCAAAACCAATACAATATTGTAAAGTAATTAACCTCCAATTAAAACAAATAAATTTATATTTAAAAAAATTAAAAAAAAAACACACACAAATGATTGCCTTGTAGTTTTATTGCTATTTGGTAGAGGAAGATAGAATTTCCCAAAGTTTAAGAGCAGACTTTCATTTGTTTATGGAAGCTTTGTTATTGTGCGTCTCTCTCTTCCTTTTTTTCCCCACTCCTTCCTTTTCTTTTAGTAAAGGGTGTGGATGCGTCTTTCTCCCTCCACAAGCAAAATAGCTCTGTCTGTGGATTAGCACCCTACTGGAAAGTTTTCTTAAGACATTCTGCATTGCGTTGTTGATGCATAATAATCATCTTAGTATTGCCAACTGAGATTGTGACCTTTAAGCGCATCTTCTAGAACAGAAATAGACCACACACCGATTTATTAAGATGAAAGAGAAGTCGTTACTAGCTGTCAAGGAAAACGACAGTCTGTAGGATAAAATTGTATGCTTTGAGTCTCGTTGCCATTGCGCATGTTAAGACTCTTATGTGTGGGGGTTTGGGGTTATTACTGATTCTAGGCTCTGAAAGTTTATTGTATTTTTCAGTATTTAAAGGTCATTTAAGACTTTCCATGTTACATTTTGGTTTGTAGATTACTTTGAAAGTAAAATAGAAACTTAAAATACTACTTGATTCAGTGTCCTTAATTCTCTTGTGTGTATACAAATTTATAAAATTATAACATTGGGTAATATTGCTTGTAATACATTTATGTTCATTTCTTTGTGAGCTGTAGGCATTCCTTAGTTTATTCTGAGTTGTTAGCAGTTAACTTGCAGAATAGTTTCTAGTATTACTTTCTCCAGCTTTATTGAGATATAATTGATAAAATTAATGTATAACATTGTGTAAGTTTAAGGTGTACAAAGTGATCATTTGATATATAAGTTGCAAAATGATTGTGGCAGTTAAGGTTAGTTAATACATCCATCACCTGCTATAATTAGCTCTGTGTGTGTATAGGATATTTAAGATCTGTTCTACAGCAGCTTTCAAGTACGCAATGAAAGTGAAGTGAAAGTGTTAGTTGCCCAGTTGTGTCTGACTGTTTGCCTCCCCATGGACTGTAGCCCACCAGGCTCCTCTGTCCTTGGGATTTTCCAGGCAGGAATGCGGGAGTGGGTTGTCATTTCCTTCTCTAGAGGATTTTCCTGATCCATGGATTGAACCTGCGTCACTCTCCCATTGCAGGCAGATTCTTTACCATCTGAACCACACTGTAGTCACCATGTTGTACATTAAATGCCCAGAAGGTATTCATCTTATAACTAGAGGTTTTTAACGTTTAATCAACATCTCCCTAGAATGGTTTCTTTTAAATCATTGGCACTTTAGTATGTCAGCATTTATTTTTACACTTTTAAAAATAGATTCTGGGACATTCTGAAAATTGAGAATTGGAATTACGTGGACATTTTTTTTTCTCTTACCAAATACCACCTGCGTATGTGCATGGTGCAACTCTTTGTGGCCCCGTGGACTAAGTAGCCCACCAGGCTCCTTGTCCTTGGAATTTTCCTGGCAAGAATACTGGAGTGGATTACTGTGACCTCCTCCAGGGGATCTTCCTGACCCAGGAATTGAACCCAAGTCTCCTGTGTTTCCTGCACTGCAGGCGAATTCTTCACTGCTGAGCTACCCAGAAAGCCCCAAATACTGCCTGAGATGGTGTGATTTCACAGATTCCTTTCAGGCATGTTATTGTAGCACTTTACCTTGTTAATCTGCATTTATTATAGGAACTATTTATTAAACATATGTTCTGGGCCAGGTGCAAGAGACACAAATTCAATCCCTGGTTCAGGAAGATCCCCTGGAGAAGGAAATGGCGACCCACTCCATTATTCTTGCCTGGAAAATTCCACGGACAGAGGAGCCTGGCATGCTACAGTCCGTAGGGTCACAAAGAGTTGAACACACCTGAGAGTGCACACTCATCTGGGCAGGGGCAATGCTGTACATTATTCTGTTTATGTCCTATGTTAACATGGTAAAAGGGACACTATCCATTTCTACAGGTAAGAAAACTGTGGCTCTGAGATGTTAAGTAATAACTTGCCAGTGGTTATGTAGCTATTAGGTAATTCATTTGGGATTTAAGGCCAGACCTCTCTGTGAAGTTTATGTTCTTCCCTCTGTGCCACACTGACAGCATCATGAGGAATAACCCTGTTACTCATTAGCATATAAGTAAAATTTCCAAGAGGTTCCTAGAGATGTGAGTTTATTTTTCTAGTGCGATCATTATTATCTGTCAGTGCTATTATACAGATCCTCGTCTTAGCCATTCTCTTCTCACCTCTTTTTCTCTTAAATGTCTAGCTCAAGTTTGAAACTTCCTCTTGCCTGGGCAGAATTTCTCCTACTGCCATTAATAGGTTGTAATTGTTTAGTTGCTAAGTTATGTCCAACTCTTTTGTGAGACTCCTCTGTCCATGGGATTTCCCAGGCAAAAATACTGGAGTGGGTTGCCATTTCTTTCTTTAGGGGATCTTCCTGACCCAGGGATTGAGCCCATATCTCCTGCATTAGCAGATGGCGTTATTACTGAGCCATCAGGGAAGCCCAACATTAGTAGGTAGCATTAGCTTAATTATCCTTCTAAATAATAATCCTATTTTTATGTGAGTTCTCTAGAGCCATAGATATTAGTAATTTGGAAGGTTACAAACAGGATGGCAGTCTATTTTGGAATATGGGAATTCTTTGATGTCCCTCACATTAAGCCAGAAGGAATTTTGATGGATATTTCCTTCTGTAATTATCCTATCCCTTCTACATCTTCACTTTCAGTTTCTGTGGAATCATTTACAAAATAATTCAAACATTCTGTTATGTCTTCCATCTTAAAATTCTTTCTTGATCCAGTATTCTGTCCCATTTCTCTGTTCCACATGGAGAAAACATAATATTTTGATATAGCAAAAGTAAATAGAAAAGAGATAACCAGAAGTTAATTAGTTATCTTCGGGAAATGGGTAGGAACAGAGTAAAAGGGATGGTGGAGGGAGTGGCTATGCTCTGTTACACCTTTTTGTGTTGTTATGAGTTTTGGAAACTTTTTAATATTTTATATATTTTTTAAAATGAAATTAACAAGGTTGGGAGGGAAAAACCTTCTAAAACGGAATATAGACAGCAGCAGATGAACTGACTGTACTTTAATAACAAATTCTCAGAATAAAAAGAAAATGAATCCAAGTAAACTTTTAACACAGAATTTGATTATATACCTTTAACCTAAGATAAAAGGACTTACAAAAATAAAAACAAGAAATCTTGAACCAGGTGTAGTAGGCTGTTATGTATAGTGGTAGAGAAATAGCAGTTTTACAATTGTTCTGTGTATATTGTAGGACTGAGCAAATGAGTAAATTCCTTGCTATGTTGGGAACTAGGATTTTCACTGTAGAAGAAGGGAAATAAAAATAGGAAATAGAAGAGGGCAGTGAAGACCTCGGCAATGTTGGATGGGAATTAGAGTTATCCATATGAACTTGTGATTAAAATATCCATTCATACAGACATGCATATAATTCCTAACTCTGTTTAATGAAAGGGCTAGAACTAATGTCACCCTAGTAGCAGTGAGCGCAGCTAGTTTGCCCAAATCTAAATGGCAAATTCTAGGGCTCAGTTTAGTTCAGTCACTTAGCTGTGTCTGACTCTGCGACCCCATGGACTGCAGCATGCCAGGCTTCCCTGTCCGTCACCAACTCCCAGAACTTACTCAAACTCATGTCCATTGAGTCAGTGATACTATCCACACATCTCATCCTCTCGTCCTCTTCTCCTCCTTCCTTCAATCTTTCCCAGCATCAGGGTCTTTTCAAATGAGTCAGTTCTTCACATCAGGTGGCCAAAGGATTGGTGTTTCAGCTTCAGTATCAGTCCTTCCAATGAATATTCAGGACTGATTTCCTTTAGGATGGACTGGTTGGATCTCCTTGCAGTCCAAGGGACTCTGAAGAGTTTTCTCCACCACCACAGTTCAAAAGCATCAATTCTTCAGGGCTCAGCTTTCTTTATATTTCAGCTCCAACATCCATACATCACTACTGGAAAAACCATAGCCTTGCCTAGAAGGACCTTTGTGGGCAAAGTAATGTCTCTGCTTTTTAATATGCTGTCTAGGTTGGTCATAGCTTTTCTACCAAGGAGCAAGCGTCTTTTAATTTCATGGCTGCAGTCACCATCTGCAGTGATTTGGAGCCCCCCAAAATAAAGTCTTTTATTGTTTCCATTGTTTCCCCATCAATTTGCCTTGAGTGATGGGACCGGATGCCATGATATTAGTTTTCTGAATGCTAAGTTTTAAGCCAGCTTTTTCACTCTACTCTTTCACTTTCATCAGTTCAGTTCAGCTCCGTTCCGTTCAGTTCAGTTGCTTAGTCGTGTCCAACTCTTTGCGACCACATGAATTGCAGCACACCAGGCCTCCCTGTCCATCACCAATCCCTGGAGTTCGCTCAGATTCATGTTAATCAAGTCAGTGATGCCATCCAGCCATCTCATCCTCAGTCGTCCCCTTCTCCTCCTGCCCCCAAACCCTCCCAGCATCAGAGTCTTTTCCAGTGAGTCAACTCTTCGCATGAGGTGGCCAAAGTACTGAGTTTCAGCTTTAGCATCCTTCCTTCCAAAGAAATCCCAGGGTTGATCTCCTTCAGAATGGACTGGTTGGATCTCCTTGCAATCCAAGGGACTCTCAAGAGCCTTCTCCAACACCACAGTTCAAAAGCATCAGTTCTTCAGTACTCAGCCTTCTTCACAGTCCAACTCTCACATCCATACATGACCACAGGAAAAACCATAGCCTTGACTAGACAGACCTTAGTTGGCAAAGTAATGTCTCTGCTTTTGAATATGCTATCTAGGTTGGTCATAACTTTTCTTCCAAGGAGTAAGTGTCTTTTAATTTCATGGCTGCAGTCACCATTTGCAGTGATTTTGGAGCCCCAAAAAATAAAGTCTGACACTGTTTCCACTGTTTCCCCATCTATTTCCCATGAAGTGATGGGACCAGATGCCATGATCTTCGTTTTCTGAATGTTGAGCTTTAAGCCAACTTTTTCACTCTCCTCTTTTACTTTCATCAGGAGGCTTTTTAGTTCCTCTTCACTTTCTGCCATAAGGGTAGTGCATCGGCATATCTGAGGTTATTGATATTACTCCTGGCAATCTTGATTCCAGCTTGTGTTTCTTCCAGTCCAGCATTTCTCATGATGTACTCTGCATATAAGTTAAATAAGCAGGGTAACAATATACAGCCTTGACATACTCCTTTTCCTATTTGGAACCAGTCTGTTGTTCCATGTCCAGTTCTAACTGTTACTTCCTGACCTGCATACAGATTTCTCAAGAGGCAGGTCAGGTGGTCTGGTATTCCCATCTCTTTCAGAATTTTCCACAGTTTATTGTGATCCACACAGTCAAAGGCTTTGGCATAGTCAATAAAGCAGAAATAGATATTTTTTTGGAATTCTCTTGCTTTTTCCATGATCCAGCGGATGTTGGCAGTTTGATCTCTGGTTCCTCTGCCTTTTTTAAAACCAGCTTGAACATCTGGAAGTTCACGGTTCACATATTGCTGAAGCCTGGCTTGGAGAATTTTGAGCATTATTTTACTAGCGTGTGAAATGAGTGCAGTTGTGCGGTAGTTTGAGCATTCTTTGGCATTGCCTTTCTTTGGAATTGGAATGAAAACTGACCTTTTCCAGTCTTGTGGCCACTGCTGAGTTTTCCAAATTTGCTGGCATACTGAGTGCAGCACTTTCACAGCATCATCTTTCAGGATTTGAAAGAGCTCCACTGGAATTCCATCACCTCCACTAGCTTTGTTCATAGTGATGCCTCCTGAGACCCACTTGGCTTCACATTCTAAGCTGTCTGGCTCTAGGTGAGTGATCACACCATCATGATTATCCAGGTCGTGAAGATCTTTTTTGTATAGTTCTGTGTATTTTTGCTATCCCGTGTTCTGCTTCTGTTAGGTCCATACCATTTCTGCCCTTTATTGAGCCCATCTTTGCATGAAATGTTCCCTTGGTGTCTCTAATTTTCTTGAAGAGATCTCTAGTCTTTCCCATTCTTTTGTTTTCCTCTATTTCTTTGCACTGATCACTGAGGAAGGCCTTCTTATCTCTCCATGCTATTCTTTGCAACTCTGCATTCAAATGGGTATATCTTTCCTTTTTTTGCATCTTTTCTTTCTCAGCTATTTGTAAGGCCTCCTCAGGCAACCATTTTGCCTTTTTGCATTTCTTATGCTTGGGGATGGTCTTGATCACTGCCTCCTGTACAATGTCACGGACCTCTGTCCATAGTTTTTCAGACACTCTGTCTATCAGATCTAAGCCCTTGAATCTATTTGTCACATCCACTGTATAATCGTAAGGGATTTGATTTAGGTCATATCTGAACGGTCTAGTGGTTTTCCCTACTTTCTTCAATTTAAGTCTGAATTTGGCAATAAGGAGTTCATGATCTGAATAGTCAGCTCCCGGTATTGTTTTTGATGACTGTATAGAGCTTCTCCATCTTTGGCTGCAAAGAATATAATCAATCTGATTTCGGTGTTGACCATCTGGTGATGTCCATGTGTAGAGTCTTCTCTTGTGTTGTTGGAAGAGGGTGTTTGCTATGACCAGTGCATTCTCTTGGCAGAACTCTGTTAACCTTTGCCCTGTTTCATTCTGTACTCCAAGGCCAAATTTGCCTGTTACTCCAGGCGTTTCTTGACTTCCTACTTTTGCATTCCAGTCCCCTATAATGTCCTATAATGAAAAGGACATCTTTTTTGGGTGTTAGTTCTAGAAGATCTTGTAGGTCTTCATAAAACTGTTCAACTTCAGCTTCTTCAGCGTTACTGGTTGGGGCATAGACTTGAATTACCATGATATTGAATGGTTTGCCTTGAAAACGAACAGAGATCATTCTGTCGTTTTTGAGATTGCATCTAGGTACTGCATTTTGGACTCTTGTTGACCATGATGGCTACTCCATTTCTTCTAAGGGATTCTTGCCCCCAGTAGTAGATATAATGGTCATCCGAGTTAAATTCTCCCATTCCAGTCCATTTTAGTTCACTGATTCCTATAATGTCAATGTTCATTCTTGCCATCTCCTGTTTGACCACTTCTGGTTTGCCTTGATTCATGGACCTAACATTCCAGGTTCCTATGCAATATTGCTCTTTTGAGCATCAGACTTTACTTTCAGTTCCAGGGCTAGAGAAGGGAAAATACAAGATGAGGATGGAACACAAAGTAAGGAAGTGTTTTTTAAGAAAATGGGGGCATGTCAAATCTGAGAGAATCGGGGCATCACAGTGAGTAATAGCAGTAATGGATTATAACTGATTGAATACAGTCAGAATCCCCAAGTCCATAATAAATAAATAAGAAAAAGGGAAAAATTCTTCCTGGTAGACGGCCAATAAAAACTGTAGAAGGAACAGTAGTAAGAAAAGTCACTAGTTTGCAACCATTATGGTAATACTGAGTCAGGCAGATGTTACTAGTGGAGGAAGTTGGATGGAGGAAAGGATATCACTACAGTTTCCAGTGGACTCTCTTGAGATTAATGACCAAGGGGGATACAGTAACTTCACAGTGGAGAAGTCTGTCAGGCATCAATCAACCAAGTGATCAAAATTAATATCACCAGTAGTGGGAAAAACGTGTTCTTCTTGACACACTTGAACTAGGGAATGTCATTACTTTCCTGTGGTATTTATAAAATGCATAACCAAAATCTAATCACAAGGAATCAATTCAGTTCACTTCAGTCGCTCAATCGTGTCCGACTCTTTGCGACCCCATGAATCGCAGTACGCCAGGCCTCCCTGTCCATCACCAATTCCCGGAGTTCACTCAGACTCACGTCCATCGAGTCAGTGATGCCATCCAGCCATCTCATCCTCGGTCGTCCCCTTCTCCTCCTGCCCCCAATCCCTCCCAGCATCAGAGTCTTTTCCAATGAGTCAACTCTTCGCCTGAGGTGGCCAAAGTACTGGAGTTTCAGCTTTAGCATCATTCCTTCCAAAGAAATCCCAGGGTTGATCTCCTTCAGAATGGACTGGTTGGATCTCCTTGCAGTCCAAGGGACTCTCAAGAGTCTTCTCCAACACCACAGTTCAAAGGCATCAATTCTTTGGCACTCAGCCTTCTTCACAGTCCAACTCTCACATCCATACATGACCACAGGAAAAACCATAGCCCTGACTAGACAGACCTTAGTCGGCAAAGTAATGTCTCTGCTTTTGAATATGCTATCTAGGTTGGTCATAACTTTTCTTCCAAGGAATAAGCGTCTTTTAATTTCATGGCTGCAGCCACCATCTGCAGTGATTTTGGAGCCCCCAAAAATAAAGTCTGACACTGTTTCCACTGTTTCCCCATCTATCTCCCATGAAGTGATGGAACCGGATGCCATGATCTTCGTTTTCTGAATGTTGAACTTTAAGCCAACTTTTTCACTCTCCTCTTTTACTTTCAGCAAGAGGCTTTTGAGTTCCTCTTCACTTTCTGCCATAAGGGTGGTGTCATCTGCATATCTGAGGTTATTGATATTTCTTCTGGCAATCTTGATTCCAGCTTGTGTTTCTTCCAGTCCAGCGTCTCTCATGATGTACTCTGCATATAAGTTAATTGAGGATTGTTCTACTAAGTAACTGGCTTGTATTCTTCCAACACGCTAATATTGTGAAAGACAAAGAAAGGCAAAGAACAGTTTCAGATTAAAGGAAAGAGACCTGAGAATTAAATTCAGTGCAGAATCCTTGATTGGATCTTGAATTGGAAAATCCACTCTAAGAACATTGTTGGGTTATTGGCAAAATTTGCATATGTATTGAATATTAAAGAATAGGATATCAATGTTAAATTTCCTGAATTTGTTCATTGTACTGTAGTTACAGGGCTTCTCAGGGGGCGCTAGTCATAAGGACCCCGCCTGCCAACGCAGGAGATGTTAGTAACGTGGGTTCGATCCCTGGGTTGGGAAGATCCCCTGGAGGAGGGCATGGCAACCCACTCCAGTGTTCTTGCCTGAAGAATCCCATAGACAGAGGAGCCTGGTGGGCCACAGTCCATAGGGTCACGAAGAGTCAGACACAACTGAAGTGACTTAGCACAGCACAGCACTGTAGTTACATAGGAAAATGCCCTTGTTCTTGGAAGGATACACAGTGAATTATTTAGGAGTAAAGGGTCAAAATACCTTCAGTTTGCTCTCAAATGAATAAGCAATAATGATTATTACATATAAAGAGAGCAATAAAGCAAAGGTGGCAAATGTTAACAGTTGGTAAGTCTGGGTGAATGCAATAAGAATGTTCACTATGGTAGGTGGTGGGATAGTAGCGAAATCAACGTCTGACTCTTTCTGCATCCATGGGCTATAATCCACTAGTCTCCTCTGTCCATAGGATTCTCCAAACAAGAATACTAGAGTGGGTTGTCATTTCCTCCTCCAGAGGATCTTCCCGATCCAGGGATTGAACTTGAGTCTCCTGCATTGCAGACAGAGAGTGAGCCACCAAAATTTTTCGACTTTAAGTTTGAAATTTCAAAAACAGGCAAGTTAAAACTTCAAAAACTAATAAAGCTACCTTGTGTTCAGAAATTTTTCAAAGATTGCATTTTGCCTGTGTCTACTTCTTAACTCCTCACTTCCCATTTTCTTCTGAACCTGTTCCAGAGACTTTATCTTTCCTGTGCCCCAGAACCATTCTTCTCAATGTCATCAGGGATGGCTGATCTCTGAACCACACAACTCCTTCCTTATGGAAACGTTCTTTCCCTTGACTTCTGGGACACTAATTCTGATCTTCATCTGGCCTCACTGGCTATGGCTTGTAATTCTTTTCCAGCTCAGTTAATGGTATCACCGTCCACCCAGATGCTCCAGTTTAAAACTCCTAAGAGTAATCCTGATTCACTCATCCTGTGTTTATTGGCAAGTATTATGGGCTCTATCCTAGAGAAAATCAACCCCGAACACTCATTGGAAGGACTGATGTGGAAGCTCCAATACACTGGCCACCTGATGCAAATTGCTGACGCATTAGAAAAGACCCTGATGCTGGGAAAGATTGAAGGCAGGAGGAGAAGGGGACAACAGAGGGCAAGATGGTTGGATGGCATCATGGACTCAATGGACATGAGTTTGAGCAAGCTCTGGGAGGTGGTGAAGGACAGGAGAGCCTGGCCTGCTGCAGTTCATGGGGTCACAGAGTCAGACATAACTTAGCGCCTGAACAATGGGGCTCTAACTTAAAAATTATTCCAAAGTTGTCTTATTTTTTAATCCCTTCCACTACTACTATCCTTGTGTCAGACCACCATCTTTCCTGGCCCAGACAACTGTAGTAGCACCTAACTGGTCTTTCAGCCTCCAGTCATGTGTCTCCTGGCAACCAGCATGAACTTTAAAAGGTATGAGTCAAATTAGATTCTGTCTCCCAGTTATCAAAACCCATTAGTGTTAGATAAAATACGAAGTTTTTATTACGGTCCAGAGGCCCGTCCTGCCCACCTCTGTATAGCTTCTGCTTTGTTCACTCCCCTCCAATCTTCACCCCCATCTCCTGTTGGTTCAGCTTGCTAGATTAGTTTCTACCTCAGGGCCTTTGCATTTTACTGTTTCTTGTGTTTGGAGTGCTCTTCCCCTTTTAAGGCATGGCTCATTCACTCATTTCATTCAGGTCTTTAACTTAGATTAAATGATTTAAAAAGACCCTGCCTGGTCATCCTGTAGCTTCTTTCTTCCCCCCTGCACAGTGCTTTACTTGAAATTGTTATTTATTCACATGCTTTATTATCCTCTCTTAGACATATGTAGAATAAAGCTCCATGACCACGGGAAACTTCGTTTTGTTTAAGGCTGAATCCCTGGAGCCTGGAATGTGCCCTGCATGTGGTTGGAACCCAGATATTTGTTGATGAATGAATAAATGCATTAATATTGCAAACTTTCTGGCTATAGTTTATTTAACGCTTTTGCCATTGAAGAAGACTGTCTCAGAAAACATCAGTGCTGTTTAAAGTTTTTTGGTGGCACCGCTCAAGATTCTCTGGAAGCGAATAAGTTATCAGCTTTGTATTTCACGACTTCATCTTTCGTCTGCCCTCTGGTGGAGGGAATACTCATAAGCAAGAGATGAGTAGAACAGATAGGAAGAAGTAAAAATGGACTAACCTTGATTACAAGCTGGACAGTTAATTTTTAAACTACAAAGATTTGAAATTTTTAATTTTAAGTAAGCCTCAAACTTAACCATAATAAGATTCTAAAGAATGAAAAGAAAATAGGCAGTAGTTAAAGAAATGGATGAAAAATGAAACTAGCTCCAAAATGGTTTGATTATTTAAAATAATTTCTGCTTAAATATACTTCCTCTCTTAAAATATTTTTAACATTTGTCCATCTTTTGTTCAAAGACATCTTTTTTTCAGTTTTGCTAATATTTTCAGCTAACCTTTGTAAACTTTTCCAATTGTCAGTAAACATGTGCTAGAGGAAAAGCCATATTCAAATCCGAACAGCTGGGTACTAGAGGCAGCGCTTTAACTACTGTGCTTCGCTACAGCCATCCTACAAATGTCCTGTGAATGGTGCGGGTACCAAAGACTTTCCTTTGGTGTAATAGTTACTAACAAAAAAATACTTGGTAAGTTCACAGCTTGTGTTCCTCAGTACCCTTTTCCTGGTTTGCGTTATGGGGAGCCTCTAGAATTGCTGAGAATTTTATCTTACTTAATTTGTTTTGACGTAGAAATCACATTAAAAGAGTTCAACACTTGGATACTGTTGACTTCCTAAAATAATACGAAGTTTCTCTTAATGTCCATAGTTAATATTTAAGGCAGTATACAGCTTAAAATTTTTTCCCGGTTTTGCCTTTGTCTGGCCAGTTGATTTATATTTATAATTTTGAGTTATATGAACAGTTGGATAATAACTGTCTTTAAACATTTGTTCTTTTTCTTTTTTTTTAATCGTTGTTGCTGCACAGGCTTTTCTCTAGTTTGCAGTGGTTGGGGGCTGCTCTCCAGCTGTGGTGTGCAGGCTTCTCATTGCGGTGGCTTCCCTTGTGGAGCATGGGCTCCAGGGCGAAAGGGCGTCAGTAGCTGCAGCTCCTGGGCTGTAGAACAGAACAGAGTCTCAGTAGTGATGCATGCGCTTGGTTGCTTCTCAGCATGTGGGATTTTCCTGTTCCAGGGATGGAACCTGTGTCTCCTGCATTGGCAGGTGGGTTCTTTACCCCTGAGCCACAAGGAAAGCCCTAAACATTGATTCTTAGTCTTCAAAAACGCCATGTTTTTAGAAGCTTTACTCTTTCTTCTTCATCTAACTTGTAACACATTTTTAGCTATAGAGAAATAGAATCTGTACCATAAAGTGCACACACTACTTTGGGAGGGACAAAGATGAGGATAGTGGTCTCCATGCCCAAAGAGCTAATAACCTCTGGGCTCTTCCATAGGAATTTTTGGTGTTTTTTGTTATGATGACTTTTACCAATGGCTTGACTCAGTTTTTTTCCCCTTCAGTTTTTATGAGTTCCCCACCTAAACACCTTTACCCAGGAACTGTTTCAAATGCAAAAATTGGGTATTAATTCTTTGGTTTGTGAAATTAAAAACCCAGTAATGCAACTAAAGCTGAATGAGGCTTTATTTGTCCAACTGGCATGTGACATAGATTATACATTGTGTTTAGGATAATTAACATGGCTTATGGTGACCAGTTTTTATAAGAAAATGATTTGGAAACATTTTTTACTTTCTGGGCTTCTTTAAATTAAATTTTGTATTTAAATGGAAAAATGATAGACAGCTGATTACTTAAGGAACTTGAAATTTGTCAACAGGGGATCTTCATTATGTGCATTGCTTACTAAATGGGCCTCTAGGGAAGCTGTTAGGAGGGAAAAGACTTTTTTTTCTTTTTAAAAAAATTTGTTTATTTTTTAATTGAAGGATAATTGCTTTACAGACGGGAATAAACTTTTTGAAAAATGTAGTCTCCTTGTCATTTGATGTAAAAAAGGAAAAGCAGTCGGTATTTTAAAAGTTTTAAACTTAGATAGTAGTTTTCATGGTTATATGTTAACCTTTACCTATGGGAATTAAACTTCATCAACAAAGCATTTCATTATGTTTATTAATAATTAATGTGCCACAAGGGAAGATTTGGGGGAGGGAATAACTTTAAAAACACACACGCAAAGACTCCTCCATGCCTTAAGATACAAGAAAGGAGAGAAATGTTTGTATGTAAATTCCCCCCATGGTATAACTAATCTTTTCAAGAGGGAGCAACTTTATATATTTCCGGGATGATAGGTTATGATGAGATGGTGAAGCACTAGGAACAATGTGTGTTTCCTTAATGCTGCTGAAGAGCAGTATTGGCATGTATGATGGTAGGTGTGGCAGGATGAAAACGTCCATAGGACAGCAGAGAAGTAGAGTAAAACTGAGTGTGGCTACGACGTAAATGTAACTAAGAGCAGGATATAGCATTCAAGGCACTTGGTGGAGATAAACCCTGTATTGACTGATGGATTTTGAAGACATTTTGTTGTTTAGTTACCAAGTCATGTTGGACTCTGTTACAACTCCATGGATTGTAGCCCTCCAGGCTACTCTGCCCATGGCATTTTCCCAGGCAAGAATACTGAAGTGGGTTGCCATGTCCTTCTCCAAGGGATCTTCCCGACCCAGGGATTGAATCTGTGTCTCCTGTCTTGGCAGGCAGATTCTGTACCACTGAGCCAAGAAAAGCCTTTGAGGATGTTACTTGGGATGTGGAACTGGGAATGGAGTGGAGTTCCAAAGAAGCTAGTGTAGGTTATAAATTAGCTGTTGGTCTAAACCCAGGACAGAATCATGACATTTTGGTGAAGTATGATCCTGAAGTAGCATTGGTAACCAATATCATGTAAGTATACTTGCTGTTTTTTTGTTTGACCGTGCTGTGTGGTTTGTAGGATCTTAGTTCTCCGACCAGGGATCAAACATGTGCCCTGTGCAGTGGAAGCACATGTGGGGAGTCTTAACCAATGGACTGCCAGGGATGTGCCACACTTGTTTCTTAATTAGTAAAACTTCAATGTTTTATCTCATGGGTAGGCATAATAGTTTTGCATGCGTCATGCTCAGTCCCTTCAGTCATGTCCAACTCTTTGCAGCCCAATGGACTGTGGCCCACCAGTCTCCTCTGTCATGGGATTCTCCAGGCAAGAATACTGGAGTGGGTTGCCATGCCCTCCTCCAGGGGATCTTCCCGACCCAGGGATCGAACCAGCATCTCCTGCAGCTCCTGCAGTGCAGGCAGATTCTTTACTGCTGAGCCACTGGGGAATGAAATTTGCACTGGGAGAAAGATGCTGAGTGCTATACTCATATTTCTACCTCTTATTGGAAACTTTTAAGATACTTTATGTTTATAACTCTGAACACATGGAATTGTAGCTACCTATCTATGAATATGTTAGTTAAACAAGTCACATTTTGTGCTCTCCAGCCAACTCAGCAAATGAGCTAGATCATGACTGATATGTGTTGCTGCTGCTGCTAAGTTGCTTCAGTCGTGTCCGACTCTGTGCGACCCCGTAGACAGCAGCCCACTAGGCTCCTCGGATCCTGGGATTCTCCAGGCTAGAACACTGGAGTGGGTTGCCATTTCCTTCTCCAATGCATGAAAGTGAAAAGTGAAAGTGAAGTCGCTCAGTCGTGCCCAACTCTTTGCACCCCCATGAATTGCAGCACGCCAGGCCTCCCTGTCCATCACCAACTCCCAGAGTTCACTCAAACTCACGTCCGTCGAGTCAGTGATGCCATCCAGCCATCTCATCCTCTGTCGTCCCCTTCTCCTCCTGCCCCCAATCCCTCCCAGCATCAAAGTCGTTTCCTTAGTGGTAAGATTAATTAAAATTTCTTTTATATATAACCAAGAGTAATATGTAACGAAATCTGGTAAATTGAAGGTCTTGTTTCTGGGAAAACAAAAGCAAATTATGTGACTTTAAAGGGTGTAAGACTTTGTGAGTGAGTGATACAGAGATGAACGATGCATGGTCCTATTCGGAAAACCCAAGAGGTGATAACACTTGAGTGAAGTTATATGAGAAAAGACAGGCTGACAACATTATGATCTGTAATTTACACAATCATAATTGATTTTCCTAATATTTGGTTCACAAAGCCTTAAAAACACTAAAACTAGAGGAGTCTCAATTTAGAGAAAATAGTTTGAGGACTAAATAAGAGGAGATACCCTACTAGTTTACATCACTGACAGTGAATTTACAGAACTAGTTACTTTAAGAGGTGGTGGTGGTTTGTTGTTTAGTCACTAAGTTGGTCCGACTCTTTCCAGGCCCACAGACTGTTGACCACCAGGCTCCTCTGTCCACGGGATTTCCCAGGCAAGAGTACTGGGGTCAGTGCCATTTTTTTCCTCCAGGGCTCTTCCTGACCCAGGGATTGAACCCGGCACTGGCAGATGGATTCTTGGTATGTGAGCCACCAGGGAAGTCCAATACAGCTAAAAATACAAGCACACTGAAAATGGTTTCAGAATGTATTGCATTAAGTTTGAGGGACATCCTTAGTGTGTTGAGTCCAGTCACATTCTCTTGAAACATTTGGTTCTGGTGACATAACACTCTAAGTATGTGCCTGGTGGCACTTAACGTCCTAATATAATTATTCTTAACTTTGTTGTGAGAAGATGAATTTTTCTGATTGGGGTTACTATGTCTGGTCCAGAGTAGATGTTTAATAACATGTTTGTTGAGTGGCAGAATAAATTTCATAATGGTTTGAATTGACAATAGTTGGAATAGTCTCGTTTATTATGCACTTAGGACTATAGATAAGAATATAAAAAGCAGGAAGAAAATTCTTTTTTTGAAAGTCTTCCCAAAAAGTTAACTGGAAAAAAGCTATACCTATTCATTTAAAACTTCCATTGTGTCTTTATATATGTATGTGGAAATTTAAAAAGGATACCCTGAAAGAATAGAAACATCCACTCTATATTTATTAATATAACATGTACTGTGCATCAGGTTTTCATGTAATACTTGATATTACAATAATTTTTTTATTTTGCCTCATGACTTCTTCCTCTTCTTTTCTATTTCCTTGATTAAGGTTAATTTTTAATTAAAATTTTAATATAATTTTAATTTAAAAAGGAACTTAGGGTTAAATCCTCAGCTTTTATAAACAATAAATAGGCTAGGAGATTGCATATGTCACACACATTTAATTTATAACACGGATGTAAAAAATATGTAGGAATGAAACAGAAAAATCCATTTGCTTGTAATTCCATGAATTTCTATTCCTTTTAAACATTTTTATGCATGATGTTTTATGGGGTCTTGGAATTTACCATCTCAGTTTAGGTTTCTGCAATGATGATGTAGCCAATTCAATGACAGAACCACAAATTGTGATCCAAAGTGTTCAGCCCAAGTGAATCTGTTTGTGACACTTGGATAAGGAACTTGGTTTCTTGGTTTCTTGCTCCAGGCAAGAATACTGGACTGGATAGCCATTACCGTCTCCAGGGGATTTTCCTGACTCAGGGGTTGAACCCTGGTCTCCCACATTGTGGGCAGATTCTTTACCGTCTGAACCACCAGAGAAGTCCCATTGAAAAGAGTTAATGGCTGCCCCCCCAAAAAAGAGAAAATCAAGATTTTGCCAGATGGATAGTTTCCCTTGAGGAAAAGGAAGATAACACCTGAAATAGATCAAGAAATTATTAATGATTTCTTTGTAAAAAATATTTTAAGTTGAGAGTGTTGAAATAGGAAATTTATAGAGAAAACTTCTGTTTCCCTTCTATTGCCTCTTTTCTCATTCTGAAGTTGCCCTTCAGAAAAACAAAAAACATTTTCATGTTTCAAATATGGGAAATAGTTTTGCTCTATTTTAAAACCAATTGGCAAGGGAATGATTTCTTTATTTATGTATTCCATCTATTATCTTTATTTTTTTTTTAAGTATTTAGATGTTTTGCTTAACCAGCAAGATAATATAAATGTCATAAGTGCTTTTAGGAACTTCTTCAGGCATGAACACGCATCCTTGAACTTTCCTCCAATCAAGGGGTTTTAGACAAGAGTTTAGACCTGTAGTTCTCAGATTCCAAGAGGTGTCAGAATCACCTGAAGTGCATGTTAAACACTGGTTGCTGGGCTCCACCCTCACAGTCTGGTTCTTCAGGCCTAGCAAAGGGCCCACAAGTTTGCATTTCTGGCAAGTTCCTCAGTGATGCTGACGCTGCTGGGCCTCACCTTTTGAGAACCAGTGATTAGGCTATTGGGTTAAATTAGTGGCTGTCAACCGTGTTTCTTTCCTCACACACCTCATGGATAAGACATTAAGTAAAATCTGAACTGCCCCAATCTAGTAGTGACAGTATTAAAGTGGGATGGGCAAGGTACTGTTGGAGAGTCAGGAATTGAGATCTTCAGGAGGTGCGTGTAGTTAGAGGTAGCCCTTTAAAGGACTGAATGTTTTCTCTCCTATCCTCGCCCTCTTTGAACCTTTTCCTCCTCCACGCCTGTTAAGAGAGTCCTGGTCTGTAAGTAAGAGTGCAGATGGAGTCAGAGTAATATAGGTCCTCTCCCAGCAAACTTCCAGCCTCTGGAGTCAGTGAGGGAGCAGTGGTGCTTTTCAAGGCGTCGAGGAGACAAAGAAGAGGTGACATGGCAGGAGAATTGAGATGTTGAGGCCTTGAACAGAAAACAGAAAACAGAAATCTTTCTGGTGATAATTTTATTTTCCTTTTTTTTTTTTTAAGTATCGTTATATCTATTGACCCATCAGCAGATGTGAATATGAACCTGAGTCGTGTTTACGATTATAGAAGTGAAGTGAAGTGAAGTTTCTCAGTCATGTCCGACTCTGTGATCCCATGGACTGTAGCCTACCAGGCTCCTCTGTCCATGGAATTTTCCAGGCAAGAATACTGGAGTGGGCTGCCATTTCCTTCTCCAAGGGATCTTCCCAACCCAGGGATTGAACCCAGGTCTCTCTCATTGCAGGCAGACGCTTTACCGTCTGATCCACTACGGAAGCCCTCTGATTATAGCTTCTTCATATATTTCCCTCGTTAGGCCAAATTAGCTCTGACTTAAAGTTCTAAGGATGTTTGTTTATGTGTGTTATTTAATCCCTAAAACAATCACTTAGAGGTATTACTAGTGTCTCCACTGTACAGATGAGGAAATTGACACTCAGAAGTTAAAACAGTTTCTGGGATCACACAGTAAGTGTAGTCATACTCCAACACTTATGAGGTTGTGTGAACTGGGGTGAGGTTCATAACCTCTAAAACATGTAGTTTCCTCATCTGTAAAATAAAGATGATACTAGCACTTACCTTCTGAGGTTGAATTGAGGTTGTTAAACGAGTTACTGTGAAGAGTTGTGAACAGTGCATAAAACAGTAAGCGCTCAGTAAATGTCATCTCTTGGTTGGCTAAATACTAAGGATCTTTTAAGTTCAGGGGTCATCTAGGTAATCTTCCTCCTATATACTATTATAGGTCAAAAATCTCTTAATCAGCTTACATGGTCAGTGTGCCATGAGAGTTGAGAATCATGAATCTAAATGGGTAGCTTGGCTTTTACAATGAGAAGGTGAAGGCTCAGAATCAGAATTTGGCTGCTTATACTCAAGAGGTTGATTTATGTTACTAGCCACGTGTCTCTCCCTCTCTCTCTGTCTCTTTCTCCATCTGTCTGTCTCTCTCGTAACCACCAATTTTGTAAGAAATTATTTGTTACACTCTAGTGGATTTGCTGTGACTTATAACGAGACAATATGCCGGTAAATTTGGAAAACTCAGCAGTGGCCAAAGGATTGGAAAGGGTCAATTTTCACTCCAATCCCAAAGAAAGGCAATGTCAAGGAATGCTCAGACTAACTCACAATTGTACTCATCTTGCATGCTAGCAAAGTAATGCTCAAAATTCTCCAAGCCAGGCTTCAACAGTACATGAACTGTGAACTTTAAATGTTCAAGCTGGATTTAGTAAAGGCAGAGGAACCAGAAATCAAATTGCCAACATCCGTTGGATTATCAAAAAAGCAAGAGAGTTCCAGAAAAACATCTACTTATGATTTATTGAATGCCAAAGCCTTTGACTGTGTAGATCACAACAAATTGGAAAATTCTTCAAGAGATGGGAATACCACATCATCTTGAAAAGATGGCAATACCAGACCGCTTGACCTGCCTCTTGAGAAATCTGTATGCAGGTCAGGAAGCAACAGTTAGAACTGGACATGGAACAACAGATGGTTCCAAACTGGGAAAGGAGTACGTCAAGGCTGTATATTGTCACCCTGCTTATTTAACTTCTATACAGAGTACATCATGAGAAACGCTGGGCTGGATGAAGCACAGGCTGAAATCAAGATTGCCAGGAGAAATGTCAATAACCTCAGATATGCAGATGACACCACCCTTATGGAAAAGAAAACAAAGAAGAACTAAAGAGGCTTTTGATGAAAGTGAAAGAGCAGAGTGAAAAAGTTGGCTTAAAACTCAGTATTCAGAAAACTAAGATCATGGCATCTGGTCCTATCACTTCATGGCAAATAGATGGGGAAACAGTGGAAACAGTGGCTGACTTTATTTTGGGGGGCTCCAAAATCACTGCAGATAGTAACTGCAGCCATGAAATTAAAAGACGCTTGCTCCTTGGAAGAAGAGTTATGACCAACGTACACAGCATATTTAAAAACAGAGACGTTACTTTGCCAACAAAGGTCTGTCTAGTCAAAGCTATGGGTTTTCCAGTAGTCATGTATGGATGTGACAGTTGGACTGTGAAGAAAGCTGAGCGCCAAAGAATTGATACTTTTGAACTGTGGTGTTGGAGAAGACTCTTGAGAGTCCCTTGGACTGCAAGGAGATCCAACTAGTCCATCCTAAAGGAAATCAGTCCTGAATATTCATTTGAAGGACTGATGCTGAAGCTGAAACTAATACTTTGGCCACCTGATGTGAAGAACTGACTCATTTGAAAAGACCCTGACGCTGGGAAAGATTGAGGGTGGGAGGAGAAGGGGACAACAGAGTATGAGATGATTGGATGGCATCACCAACTCAATGGATGTGAGTTTGAGTAAACTCTGGGAGTTGGTGATGGACAGGGAGGCCTAGCTTGCTGCAGTCCGTGGGGTCACAAAGAGTTGGACCTGACTGAGCAACTGAACTTAACTAAATTGAACTGAACTCATAATGAGACTGTGATTAATCACTGCATAATAGATTGTACTTACTGGAAAAGTGTTCCTTTCTTGGGAATGCCTCACACATCTTTTAGATAAACTGTTATTTGCTTTTAAAAGAGAATCTCTTACCCACAATTTGGAGATCCAAAATGCTTTGAAACCACAAGGTTTTGTTTTTTTCATGTATCATTAGTGGCAAAACCTTATGTGATTTGAACTCTATTGGTGGCACAGCCTAACTTGACCTAATGTGAAACTGTTGCTAGTCTATCTTTTCCCCACTTGATTGTGAAGATACTTATATTTTGCTGCAGAAATATTCCTTCTGGATTATGTGGGTGCTGCCACAAAGTCCAGTTGGGGTGTTATGAAATATGTGTTGATCCACCTTTTAAAATCTGAAAACCTTAAAAAAAGTCTTTGTAAAATCTATAAACTCTCAGATTCTGAATTGGCCTTTAGGGCTCAGGATAATGGATTATGGACATAGGTGAATGTGCACTTAAATAGCTGTTTTCCCTCTTAGACTGTCGACTCCTGGAGAGCTAGGCCTGTATCTAATTCATGTGTAGTCTGGGTTCTTGGCATATAATAGGCATTCAGTAAATGGCTGGTGAGAGAATGAACTATGCCAGAAATAGCAGTTAGGTGAAGGGAAACAGACTTGAGAGCAGCATCTTATTTTTCCCTGGAGCACAGACAAAACAGACTGCATTCAGTTTATAAGAGGCTGAATTGTGTTACTTTGGGGGCACTTAAAAATGTTCAGTGTAATGAGAAATTTGGTAGCAAAATAAAAAACTCAGTGCTTGTATTGTGTCAAGCATCTCTTCTGTTTTCTTCTATGATACACTTGTCTCATACAACTCTAGATTTTTGACTTATGAGGAAAGCCACATGGAGTATTTGTAATTGGAAGACTACTTGGGGTGGGTAAGCAAATATGTTTTTAAATTCCTTGGTGAGAATGATTATAAAAACTTCTGATTTTTATATGATTATATGAATGATTATAAAAACAAGTACCTTAACTAATTCATTATGAGCTTATGGTTTTTTTTTTTTTTTTAAATAAAGCATAGGAGTTATGAATCAGGATTACAAAGAAAAGCAGAACATTAGAGAATTTAATTAAAAATAGCAAACTCCAACTTTTCTGATAAACTCTAGTAAGTAAAAGTAGTTTATACTTAAATTTTTAAAGTACAATTTAAAATATTCTTTCATGCCTTACATGAGTTTTCAAGATCCATATGAAAATTATTAGTAGCTAAGAAATACTTGTATGTCTTTGTCTCATATGGGTTAAAATAGCTGTTTGCTAACAGAGCAGTATAATTGTACAGTCTACATAATGCCTTGCTTTAGTAAAAATTCTGTGGACATTTTAAGAAATGGAGAGAGGAGAATGTTTGAATTATACAACTATGTTTTTTTTTTTAATTTCCTTTAATTTATTGGCTTGGGTACAATAACCCATTGGTATTTTTTGATATTGTTACTGGTACAGCTGAACTTTTAAAAAGATAACTGACAGGCTGCCTTCTGCTCAACTAACAGTGCTTTCACTATGTGATCAAGTAATTTGAAATGTGTTAAATGAACCAAATATTCATGTTGAAAAAGAACTTAGTCAAGAAGTTATAGTAATTGAAAGAGCACTATGCTTATATCAAACTAATTTCTGTTAAATTATTAGTTTCAAATTGCTTTAGTAACTTCAGTACCATTTCAGAGACTGTGATAAACAACTCCGATTGAACCTTGACCAAAAATCAGTATTGGTGAAATTCCTTGACCATAACATTCTGATGATTTTTATGTGTTTTTGTAAAGGAAGGTAGAGATGGCTCCTATGTATCTCATACACTTTTGTAACTTCCCTTCCTCCCAAGAGGGAAATTTCTTAACAGTTGGTCGAAGATAGATCTGGAAAAACATAAGGATTTAAGAAATGAATTGGGGGTTGGGGGCAGGAGGGACGAGTCTGCAGTGATGCAGAGAAGGAATAGTCAGTGAAGTACTAGGAAGATCTAGGAAGTGAAGAGTCTGGAAAACTATTGGAGTAAAGCTTGAATAAGAAGGGAGTGTCATTAGATTCAGTGGAGAGACCTAATGAAATGCCCTTGCATGGAGTCAAAGGAGAGTGGTTAAGATTGGCTTCCGGAGTCACACAGGCTTGGATTCACGTCCTGACTTTGCTTCTAATCTTAGGCAAATCGTTTAACCTGATCTCAGCTTCTTTTTGGCTTTATTTTTATTTCATTCCATTACTTTTATTATTTCCCAGTGGACTTAAGGTATGTTAAAAAGTATAACTGAGTCAACGTTTAAGATTATTTTGTTTGTTTCTCTTTTGAGCAAAAATTGATTTGGATTGGGTACTGCCAAACCAGAAGTGGTTAGGAGTGCTCCGCCACCCACCTATGGAGGCAGGGTTAAGACTTGTATAGAGAAGAGGAGGAAGGGGGGCAAGGGTATTATTTGATTGGCTGTAGCTTCTGTGGTTTTTCCAGTAGTCATGTATGGATGTGTGAGTTGGACTATAAAGAAAGCTGAGCGCCAAAGAATTAATGCTTTTGAACTACGGTTTTGGAGAAGACTCTTGAGAGTCCCTTGGACTGCAAGGAGATCCAGCCAGTCCATCCTAAAGGAGATCAGTCTTGAATATTCATTGGAAGGACTGATGCTGAAGCTGAAACTCCAATACTTTGGCCACCTGATGCAAAGAGCTGACTCATTTGAAAAGACCCTGATGCTAGGAAAGATTGAAGGCACAAGGAGAAGGGGACGACAGAGGATGAGATGGTTGGATGACATCACCGACTCAATGGACATGAGTTTGAGTAAGCTCCGGGAGTTGGCGATGGACAGGGAGGCCTGGCGTGCTGCAGTCCATGGGGTCGCAAAGAGGTGGACATGACTTGGCGACTGAACTGAACTGAGCTTACATGGTTGCCTTATTTGGTAAACTGGTTAGCTGTAATTGGTTGTCCTTAGGTTTTGATTTCTTAACCTTGAGGCATTTATAGGCTTAGGTTTTGGTTTGCTTACACAGGCTGCTTCCCAGGTGGCTCAGATGGTAAAGTGTCTGCCTGCAATTTGGGAGATGTGGATTCATTCCCTGGGTCGGGAAGATCTCCTGGAGAAGGAAATGGCAACCCATGCCAGTACTCTTGCCTGGAAAATTCCATGAAGGGAGGAGCCTGGTAGGCTACACTCCACGGGGTCTCAAAGTGTCAGACACAACTGTCTGACTTCACTTTCTTTTTCTTCAGACAGGCTGCTAAGATATTAGAATCACCTCAGTCTAATGGCTTCCTTGTTTGATTGAACTTGTCCAAGAGTTGTATTAATTGTAAATATATTCATGGATCCATGTATGATTCACTTTTATGTATTTATATTTGCTTGTTTGTTGATAATATAGAAACACCTATAAAGCAAATACCCAACTCAGGAATTTGTAAAATAACAATTGCTTGCAACTACTTGTGTGTTCCTTCCTCCTGTGTATCATTCTCTTGCTTCAGAAAAGTTTTGTTGGATATGTATACACTCCTTGGAAGAAAAGTTATGACCAACCTAGATAGCATATTGAAAAACAGAAACATTACTTTGCCAACAAAGGTCTGTCTAGTCAAGGCTATGGTTTTTCCAGTGCTCATGTATGGATGTGAGAGTTGGACTGTGAAGAAAGCTGAGCACTGAAGAATTGATGCTTTTGAACTGTGGTGTTGGAGAAGACTCTTGAGAGTCCTTTGGATTGCAAGGAGATCCAACCAGTCTATTCCGAAGATCAGCCCTGGGATTTCTTTGGAGGGAATGATGCTGAAGCTGAAACTCTAGTACTTTGGCCACCTCATGCGAAGAGTTGACTCATTGGAAAAGACTCTGATGCTGGGAGGGATTGGGGGCAGGAGGAGAAGGGGACGACCGAGGATGAGATGGCTGGATGGCATCACGGACTTGATGGTCGTCAGTCTGAGTGAACTCCAGGAGATGGTGATGGACAGGGAGGCCTGGCATGCTGCGATTCATGGGGTTGCAAAGAGTTGGACACAACTGAGCGACTGAACTGAACTGATACACTCCTAAACAATGTATTATTTAGTTTTAGTTGCTTATGCATTTTGCAAAAAGTATTATGCTGGTATGTGTCTTCTGGAACTTGCTTTTTTCCTCTTAGTGGTATTTTTCAGATTTGTCTATGCTGTATATACCTATAGCTCATTCATTTTTACTGCAATGTAATAATTCACTGTAAAAACAGTGTAGTTATCCATTTCCCTATTGGCAGGTATTTTATTGCTATTACAGGTAATGCTGTATAAATCCAGCTCTTGAGCACATGAGTATATGTTCTTAAGTTTCTTTTAGGGCTCATCTGTCCAGAAGTGGAATTAAATTATCAGACTGAAAGGTACACATATCATCACCCATGTTAGATATTGCCAGATTGCTTCCCAAAGAGCTGTTCCGTCATAATATGTTATCATTTTCCCACAGCTTTGCCACCTCCTGGATGAGGGGAAAAAAATTCTGTTAATCTGAAAGGTATAAAGTTGTTTATTTTCATTTCCCTGTTAACTTGAGGTTGAGTATCTTCTTCTTTGTATATTGCCTTCTACTGGTTTTCCTGCTGTGATCTGCTATTTGTATCTGTGCACATTTTCCTTTTGGGTCATCAGTCTTTTTTATTACTAGCTTGGAGGAATTGCTTTTAAATTCTAGGTGCTGTGGATGTAAAACAGATTGACTGCCAGATATTTCCCTAAGAGGAGTTTTTTGGATTTATTGTAGACAATTGCAGTTCAGGGTGTGTAACCTTGGCAAATCATGTGCCAGTCTCACCGGGCAAGGCAAGGGGAACTCTTTTATAGAGTTGAAAAGGAAGTTGAGTAGGCTGTAGTAAACAGAGTCCTTGGCTTTCCATTAGCTGTGTCCTTGCCGGGAAAGAAGAATGCATCTTTCCTTGGGGGTTCTGTGATGTCACAGGGTTCAAGAGCTCCCTCTTGCTGTCTCCCAACAATGATTAAATTTCTATTTGTTAATTCTTTACAATGCTAATCCTTTAGTTAAATTTCAGCTTGCAACTGTCCTTTCTCACTCAATCTATGTCTTGGTTTTTTTGTTTGTTTGTTTCTTTCTCTTTGGTGTAGAGGCTAAGTTCTCATCATGCACACACTGTACTTACACAACTGAAGAGGCTAGCTCTTGTAGCTGACCTTTCCTCTTCTCCTCTGTGCTTTTGTTTATAAAGGTAATTGTTAAAAGCATCGTCAACTCTGTGTGTGTGTGTATGCCTCAGACTGTTAGACTGTTTAATAAGCCTGGAGGGTGATTCTACTTCCATATGTTGGGAGCTGGGTTTTTTTTTTTTTTTTTTTTAAGTGGTGTGTTTGATTCCTCTTTGTCTTCAGTTTTGGGGCTACTTGCCACGTCTGAGTCTTTAGGAGAAGCTCTACTCAATTTTCTATTATACATATAACCAGTGGAGATGATATACTTTAATTTCAGTCTATAATCACTTCTTTTTTTTTGGTCAGTAACTCAGGAAAAGTCTTATGAGAGAATGTTTTTGGTTTACTCCCTTCTCAGGTTGGGATCTTGATTATTTTAAATACTTTAGATTTAAATTATTTTAAATACTTTAGATAAGACTTTTCCTTATCTATTTGTTATTCAGTCACTCAGTCTGTTCAACTCTTTGAACTGCAGCATGCCAGGCTTCCCTGTCCTTCACCATCTCCTGGATTTTGCTTAAACTCATGTCCATTGAGTCGGTGATGCCATCTAACCGTCTCATCCTCTGTTGTCTTCTTCCTGCCTTCAGTCTTTCCCAGCATCAGGGTCTTTTCTAATGAGTTGGCTCTTTGCATCAGGTGGCCAAAGTATTGGAGCTTCAGCATCAGTCCTTCCAATGAATATTCAGGACTGATCTCCTTTAGGATGGACTGGTTGGATCTCCTTGCAGTCCAACAGACTCTTAAGATTCTTCTCCAATACCACGTTTCAAAAGCATCAATTCTTCGGTGCTCAGCCGCTTTAATGGTCCAACTTTCACATCCATACATGACTAGTGGAAAAACTTTCCACTAGCTTTGACTAGATGGACCTTTGTCGGCAAAGTAATGTCTCTGCTTTTTTAATACACTGTCTAGGTTGGTCATAGTTTTTCTTCCAAGGAGCAAGTATCTTTAAATTTGCTGCAGTCACCATCTGCAGTGACTTTGGAGCCCAAGAAAATAAGGTCTGTCTCTGTTTCCATTGTTTCCCCATTTATTTGCCATGAAGTGATGGGACTTGATGCCATGATCTTCATTTTCTGAATTTGAGCTTTAAGCCAGCTTTTTCACTCTCCTCTTTCACTTTCATCATGAGGCTCTTTAGTTCCTCTTCACTTTCTGCCATAAGGGTAGTGTCATCTGCATATCTGAGGTTATTGACATTTCTCCTGGCAGTCTTGATTCCAGCTTGTGTTTCATCCAGCCCAGCGTTTCTCATGATGTACTCTGCGTATAAGTTAAATAAGCAAGGTGAAAATGTACAGCCTTGACGTATTCCTTTCCCAATTTGGAACCAGTCCGTTGTTCCATGTCTGGTTCTAATTGTTGCTTCTTGACCTGCATACAGATTTCTCAGGAGGCAGGTAAGGCGGTCTGGTATTCCCATCTCTTGAAGAAATTTCCACAATTTGTTGTGATCCACACAGTCAAAATCTTTAGCATAGTCAATGAAGCAGAAGCAGAAGTAGATGTATTTCTGGAATTCTCTGCTCTTAGTCTGCTTGGCTACACCCAGTGAAGACTTATTCATTAGTGGGTGACTATCCAACTGGTTTTCCATCTCCTGTCATTATTTTCCATATTTTTCTTTTCCCCACATGGGATTCACAATGCTTTATAAAATGGTTTACCACTTCCCTTATTTCTGTCCTTTATTAATAATTGTGGGTGCAAAGGACTGCAGGAGGGCAAGTAGTCTGATAACTTTGTTTTCTCCCAACCAAAATAAATGCCCATAGAGACTTTGCTTCTCTGATTTTGAGCATGCTATTAGGTGTATAGTTTGAGGGAGCTACTTAGTAAACTATACCTCATGCAACAATATTGCCCTCCAGAATTCACAATTTTTGTAGCCATATATAGACAGAGCCATTTCCAATAACCAGATTGGCCATTTCTTGAGACCTTCCTCCTTCAAAGCATATTATTAGTATTTACCATATTAGGTTTCATCTGAGGGTATCCTTTTGCCTCTTTTTACTCTTATCAGCCCCTGGACTTGTCTGAAAGTAGTTTATAATCCACTAGTCTATTCTGGATGTAGTTTTTTGGTTTTTTGGTTGGGGGAGGTATATTCTCAGGAATACGACAGTTGTCAGATGAGAAGAAAACATCAACAGAAAGTCTGTTTAATCAAAATATTCTCCCTCTTTAGTGTCAGAACTAATATAAATGGATCAGGTAGGGGCTCTCAGAGAAACAGAATCAGGCATGACTTTCTTAAGAGAACAGAATCCACTTTGATCTAAGCCATTTTGTGCTCTAACCCTGGCTGCAGTCCTTGCGCTTGAACAGGTCTCAGTAACTGATGATCTAAGGGAACAAAGTGGTCATGTATGGATGTGAGGGTTGGACTGTGAAGAAAGCTGAGCACCAAAGAATTGATGCTTTTGAACTGTGATGTTGATGCTTTTGAACTGTGGTGTTGGAGAAGACTCTTGAGAGTCCCTTGGACTGCAAGGAGATCCAACCAGTCCATTCTAAAGGAGATCAGTCCTGGGTGTTCTTTGGAAGGAATGATGCTAAAGCTGAAACTCCAGTTCTTTGGTCACCTGATGTGAAGAGTTGACTCATTGGAAAAGACTGATGCTGGGAGGGTTTGGGGGCAGGAGGAGAAGGGGACGACAGAGGATGAGATGGCTGGAGCATCATGGACTCGATGGACGTGAGTCTGAGTGAACTCCAGGAGTTGGTGATGGACAGGGAGGCCTGGCGTGCTGCGATTCATGGGGTCGCAAAGGGTCAGACATAAAAGAGTCTGACTGAGCAACTGAACTGATACTGAACTGATAAGGGAACAAATGGAGAAGAAAAATGGCAACCCAGTCCAGTATTTTTGCCTTGAGGGTTCCATGGACAGAGAAGCCTGGAGGGCTGTGTAGTCCATGGGGTCATAAGAGTCAGACTAAACCAAGGGAACAAAAGAATGTCAGGGAAGAGAAGTAGCAATAGCAAAGATATATCAGTTGTAAGGTCTACCAGTTTTGTTTCATTGGTGAAGATTAGCCCGAAGGGCTCGAGATCAACTAGAACCTAAGGGATGATGATGTTGACCTTTTCTGACCC